>NW_021940571.1:2183973-2189225 GCF_001715985.3 Manacus vitellinus
AATATCTTTTTTATATTTTTTTAATATTTTTATATATAAAAATTGGAACCTGCATTTAATCTTAAACAGGAAAAAGGTGGGTGCCAGCCTTGTAATCCCAGTGTTGGACTTTGAAAAAGGGCTCTGAAATCAGGCAGCACTTCTGCTTGGATTTAGAGTGAAACTCGCTGAATTTTACTCAGTTAGAGGAAACCAAGCCAATTATAAATAACTCCTTTATTTTTAGTTGGAGTGGAATAATAAGATGCACCTCCCAGTGCAGCATTTGGGTGGCTGCAAATAATCTGGATTTTTTTTTTTCTGTTCAAGCAAATGCTGTGAGGAATTTGTGAATGAGTGACTTGTGTTTATCTCAGCTCAAGTTACAGCTTAAAGTTGGAGCTGCATCAATGTAGGTGCTCAAGGAACTCATCTCCAGGGAATTTTGAGAGCTATTCCCAAATCCTTTTGTAATATGGCTGGGAGGAAAAAAGTCCAAACTTTTCTGCTTTTTGTTTTCACTTTCCTGAATCCATTCCTGAGTTAAATTATAACAAAAAAAAAAAAAGTTAATTGAGTTGCTGCTCTTAGAGCTGTGTGAGCACAGCTGGGGTCATAGAGTAAAATAGAATAGAAATAATGAAATAGTAATAGAAATATTAGACCAAAGCCAGTAACACACACAACATACATGTAATGCAAAATAGCTCCTGAGGATGAAAATTAGGGTTAATTTGGACAAAACCAACTGAAGTTTTAAAGGTTTCATCCTCATATATTGCGAGTCTGGGAGTGGTGGTTCCCAAAAAACTCATTTCAGAAGCTCAGGAACTGGGTGTGGGAGATCTGCCAAGGGAGTGATGGATGAACCAGCCTTTCCTGGGAGATTATTCCTGATTATCCCCCTCTGTACATGATCCATGCTTTGTCCAGGGGTTGCTCAGCTCTCCCTATCCTTCTTTTAGCTCACACTGTGCTGCTCCCACCCCTTTGTGTTGGAGTTTCCATGCCTGAGTGTTTGAACTTGGATTTTGGTCAGAGCTCTGCTTCAAAATTTTTTGGTTTTCCCCTTTAAGTGATGAGAAAAATACACAAAAAATTAAAATTCCTTTGGTTTCCCCATTCTAATTTGCTGTGGCATGCATTTAATAGCTTTTATTACACAAAATTAGCAATGACAATATAAGGGACACACAGTTAGAACAGGATATATGTTGTGTAATTCATTCCTTGTGTTGAAAGGTGGTTTAGTTATACCTGCCTGAAAAACTGAAGTCTCCAGGAATAGAAATTATAAACTTATTTACTTACTAAAATGTTCCTTATTTCTCTTGTATTTCACCTTTAATTGTGTGTGTTGTGAACACGAGAGGAGTTAAGGAAATGATACTCCAAATCCAATTTATAAAATTACTGACTCAATTAAGAGTTATTCTGCTTTTTAATGTGCTCAAGAAGTGGGCCACTATTCCTATTTCATGGAACAGAAATGGAAAGTCTTGTTGAATGACTGATGTACCCACGGAACGAGACAGAAAAGTGCATTTCCCAAATCTGACCTGCTGAGTGCAGGGACACTGGGACAACATCTGCTTGCCATTGGCACAAATCTTTCTTGGATAAGCACTGGAAATGCAACCCCTCAGCATTTGTCAGCATTTCCCTTGGAGGAGGCAGATGTTTCCTGGAAGGAATCAGCAAAATGCACCGACAGCTTTATTGGATGCTGATGTGAGCTTGGATTCAGCCTTGGGATGGGTTTGGAAGAAGTGATGAAGCTGCACCAACCCACATCCCTCAGGTCAAAATAAAATTCCAGGAGTCTTTGCTAGATCTTGGATGGACGTTTTTAGCCAAACCTACCTAATATTTCTCTTAATTTAGACACCTCCAATGATCCATTTTGCTGTGAAGGGATTCCAGAGGCGACAACCGCGAATGGAAAATACTGGAAGTCCATTAAGAAATACAATTTGCTCAGCTAATATATGCATATAAATCACAAACTGCCAGGATTTCTGCAGTGTTAGGCTTCAATTTTGTGCCCACTCAGGTTTCTTATCAGTTCTATGCCAGGGGCCAGGCACATAATTCTCTTTACTGGACCCAAGCCTGCTCAGTTCAGTTCAGCTGGCACTGGCACCTCTCCCTTCCTTAAAACACAGCCCTCTCCAATTTCCAGGAATGTTTACAGTGTCCCAGTAATTTGAAGCAGGTGTTCTCCTCTGCTGTGCAGCAGAAGGTTTATATATTTTTCATGATCTATGGAGACAAACCACAGTGCTTGGGATGACCAGCTGTCAGAGAATTTCTTCTCTTTGATTATAACAAAATGGATTTTTTTTTTAAAAAATATACTTTATTGTGAGCACTGGTAAAGCTGATGGGCTGTCCCACTTCCCACATGGAGTTTTATGGTTGGTCATTACCAACCTGTTTGATGTGACTTTCTTGTGGATAATTCTGGTAAAAACTTGTCAAGTCAAAAATTCTTGGTATTTGATGTCCCTGTTTAGATCTGATGACACTCTCCTGTTATACAGATCACTGCTGTGGGATGAGCCCCAGAATTCCTGCTGACTGTAAATAAATAATAACAAACCCCTGGAACAGGGAAAGGGGTGGAATCTCTCCCTGGAAGTGTTCAAAAAATGTGTCGATTTGGGGACATATTTTAGTGGCAGGTTTGGCAGTGCTGGGTTAATGGTTGGGCTTGAACTTAGAGGGCTTTTCCAACTTCAGTTGGAAAATGTGGGATCTTGGAAGGGCTTCTGGTCCTGCTGCTGACTGTGCTTTCCCAGGGACAGTCTCCAAAAGCACTTGGAATATGGTGGGTGCTCCTCAGTGATATCTGAGCTCGTTATCCCACTGTTTGCATCTCATCCACTTCCCTGTAGACAATAAAATCCCCAAACTTCTCTGTCCAGCATATGGCATTCCCACTGGGGGCCTCTCTGCTGCCTTTTGTCCAGTACCTCCATCACCTTTTTAAGGTGACTATTTTAAGGCTGGTGCTGCAGAGCATAGACTGTCCCCTGAGGAGCATTGGAGATGTTTTGGGATTTAGCTGTGACATTGGAGTGATGGTGGGACTGTCACCATGGGCTACCTCAAAATTAAATAATAAAAAAAAGAGCTTCTGAGGGAAATCAGGCTGCTTTGTGAAGGCTTGGGAAAGGGCAGGGAGGTTCAGAGAGGCCCATCAGCCAGCAGAGAGCTGGGATTCTGCAGGGAGGCTGAAATCCAAGTGGATCTGGAGTGGGTTTTGGAAGGGTTTGCTCTTTCTTTGCACTTGCTTAATAACAGAGTGTCATTAATGTGCTTGTGACTATGTTAACACAGCTGCAGGCTTTGTGCTTTGTGGAGGGAACAGATCTTGTATCCCTGCCCAAAGAAATCTTATGGGAAATTTTCCAAGAGCTCATTAATAGCTGAGCCTAAATATACATCCCCTCTGCAAGAACAAGCACTCTGGGGTCTGGTTAATTGTTATGTCAATTAATTTGATACAAGAGCACTTCCAAATGAGCAGGTGGGTGAAGGCTGGGGGCAGGTGAGAGGTTTTATCCATCTCCATCCACTTTTTGCTCTAATCCCATCCACAATTATCAAAGTAATCCAAATCCAGAGCTGGAGGGCAGGGCATGGATGATGGAAGGAGTTAAAATGGGACCTTTCCCATGGCCAGGCTTTTGAGAGGACATTTGGAATGAGGTTGGCTGTGTTATATGTTAGTCACAGGTTGGACTCCATGATCTCAGAGGTCTTTTCCACCCAAATCGATCCTGTGATTCTGTATCTCTTCCTTGTTTGCTGCATTTTAGAGACAGAGCTTTTCCTTAATCATTATATTGGTCATGGAAGTTCTCCTGCCATTTTACAGTTTATATATGAGCTGTTACCTCTGGAATTACTGGGGATGAAGGCTCCTTTTCTCCAGGAAAAAACAGTGTTGAGAAAGAAATGTTTTGGGTATCAGGGAAGATCCCCCTCCCAGCACCAGGCTTTGACCAGATGGATTTCTGTCCTTGCCACCCAGGTTTTCCTCAGGAATAGAAGAAATGGCTCTTCAAATCTAATTTAAGAGATTTTTCAGAGCTGCTTTACAGTTCAAACTAAGATTTGGAAGTCATTGTGTGCTGAAATGAATGGGATCTGGGCACAGGGAACGCTTGGGCAGATCTGAGCATCTCAACTGGAGGAGGAAAGATAATTCATCTCTACCAAGTCCTGGGGGTTATTAACTTGGGGACTCAGTTCCCCTGCTCTGGTTGGCTATGAAGGAGCTGGAATGTGGCTCTTTATTCTCAAACATGTCTAATTCTGGTCCTCAGGAAATAAAATAATTATTATTAGTTCCCAGCATTTCAGTATATTTGGGTAATATGAAAAGCAACAAGCAACATTTTTTACTATTTTGACTGATGGATGCTGAGAAATCAAATATAATGTGAAAGAAAATTATAAAAATAAATAATAGGACTGTTCCTCCTCGTGGCTTTCAGGGTAGCTCAGAATAAATAACTCAGGGAAGTTTTGCACAGCAAGTCTGAAGAGCAGGTGAGGGCAGGCCTCCCTAAATCTCAAGGATGACAATTAAGAAGGAGAAGAGCCGCAGTTCTGACAGTCCCTTCCAATTTTAAGTTGCAGGAACGTTGAGTTGGTTCATCCCTTGGAGATTTGCACCTGTCTCCACCCTCCTGGGAGGTTCAAACCCACACCTGAAAGGGACTTTACTGCTGTTTCTGTCTGTTCTGAACATGGGACCCAAAGGTGGGCTTGTCCTCAGGTCTAATGATATTTCTTTGCTGAGCAGGATTTATAGTCGATTATCTTTTCATTCAGCCTTTGAAAGACAGAATATACAATTCCATACATGCATTTAGTCCTTTTATGTCTTGTACACAGAAAGAGTTCACAGCTCCAAGCATTACATAGCCTCTGATATTCCCCGTGTAAACACATGCAGGGAGAAAGGCTGGAAAATCAATTTTTAAGCTGAATATTGTTTGGGGCATTTTTCTGGTGAATGAATTGCAGGGTTTTGCTCCCCAGGATGAAGCAATTCTTTTTTTTGTACAGTGAGAGGTGCCCAGAGAGCACGTGCCTGTGCCAGGGAGCAAAAGGGTCAAGAGCTCCTCGGAGGAGTGGATGAATGTAGGATGAGGGCTGTAAATTGTGGATCTAACACTCCTAGATCTTCTCTTTGTGCTGTATTAATAATTGGGGTGTTCATCTCTGCAATGAGACCTTTCTAATTGAGGGGCTGGAGC
>NW_021940571.1:2191428-2194769 GCF_001715985.3 Manacus vitellinus
GCTCCTGATGGCCCTTGCTGGGGAAAACACAGTTTTCCATATTCTGGAGTGAAATCCTCTTTGGCTTTAGGGCAGTGGGCACAGCCCTGAGGCTGCCAGAGCTCCAGGAGGGTTTGGATGATCCTCTCAGGCACAGGGGGTGACCCTTGGGGTTGGTCCTGTGCAGGGCTGAGGGTTGGACTGGGTGGTCCTGATGGGTCTTTTCCAACTGATGAGATTCCATGATTCTGTCCAATAACTGAATCTGTCATTAAATTCCTGCAATAACGAGTAGGATTATCAATTTAATGCTCTTTCTGGAAAAAAACACTTTGACTAAATTCCCAGAAAGTAGTCTGGATCCTGGAGATGGGCAGGGATGTCTGGACCTTGTGTGGGGGTGGCAGAGAAGTTGGGAGGGCTGGCTGAGTGTGAAGAGGAGTCTCTTTTTTTTCTCCCTACCTATGTTTCTTTTATGGTGCTTGAGAATTATAATTTGCTTTGTTAATCCTTTCAGAAGGCTGGCTTAGATGTTTGGTTTTTTTTCCTGCTGAATCTGAGTGGAGGTCTGAAAAACAAAGCTAACACGATTCCAATATGGGGAATAAAACTGGAATATTTTATTGAGTGCAAGAACACATTTTAAGGGCCTCAGGGGCTGGACATGTTAATGAGGGGGACAAGCTATGTTAATTAGGGAATTACAGAAGTTTTTACTGCAGCTTCCAAATAGTTAATTTTTTTCTTCAAGCAGGATTACATGGGGGAAGGAAGGATTACAGGGGTTCAGTCATAGTCTTAACAACCATCTCAAAAAGTCCTCTTTTAATTCTGCTGGTGGCAGAATCTAAGGATTGTACATCAACAGGTCTTAGGACAAGGGTCCAACTTCTTTTTAGATAATGAGATGTTTGTCAGTCCTTGTTTTCCCACAGTTTATGATTCAAATTGACCAAGCTTCTTTTTGCTGCCAGCTGGGTTTGGGCTGCTCCAAATCTGGAATATCTTTTTGTCCTTGGCTGGATGTTCTCACGAGCCACCTCACAGACATTGCAGTCAAGATGTGAGAGGACAAACCAGCCAAATTGTAGGTGCTAAACATTCATCCAGAAGACAAATTTTCCAGGGTAACCAGAAAAAGAAGCATCTTTTAGCTGATATTATTCTCAGCTTAGCTGAATCAAGGATGGGCCACTTTGTGGGTGAGACACACATGTTTTCATGCCACATTTGGCAGAAAACACGGCATATGTAACATTAATTGAGAGATTTTTCTGCTGTAATAAAATATTTCTGCCATCTTTAAGCCCTGTTCCCACGGGGGAAAAAGTATGTAAATTGTTCTCCAGTAACAAATTTGCAGTTGGGTTTTATTTGTGAGGTGACAACACTGAGTAATCACACAACGCTATTTACAGAATTAAACAAACAGCAGTGCCTGCAATTCAAAGAATTAATATATACACAATCTTGAAAAAAAAAMMMMCMCMARMMAAWYMAARGRRAWTYMWTTKKTTKRMMRMCMWWMCCMMYKRAWWAWWAAAWKGGGRAAAMYKGGGKTTKKWRSYWWTTKGGKKGGRAMMAWTTKRGRWKGGRARRRRRRARRWKGKGRRGRRGRRGRRGRARRARGAAGRRARMMASYMKKTWWWWTWAAWTWRMWYSCWMMWTWRATWKAKWTATTCAGGATGAACTGCATGAAATTCCAGGCATATGAATGTTATACACAAATGTATAACAGTGAAGAACTGAGTGAGTAAATTCAGTTGAAGACACTTGGAGCTTTAGAAATGATGCTCTGCTTTATTTTATAATGATATAATTTAATAACTACATATCTTTGAGTTTGTGTGAATTCCTTCCACACTTAAAAACCAGGACAACAAAAAGACTGAGGTTTTAGTAAAGTATTCTCTGTGTGGCTGATTTCTTATGTCCTCTTCCTGCTCATAAATATCCATATTCTCTGTCAGAGAAGGGAGCTGGAGTTTTATTCTTATTCAGACTCAGCAAGGAAGGTATTAACACTTGTCTGGGTGGCTGAAACTACACATGTACAGTAATCCCCACATGGATTTATTGCTTCCAGTTTTCCAGGAGTGGTTTTTTAGCTGCTTACATTTCATTAAATGAAAATCCACTCCAGACTGGGACACACTGTCTGTGTGGGCCAACATCAGCCAGATCCACCAGGAGTTATTGGATGGGGGATTGTTCCTCCTTTTTCTGGAGGATGGGATCTTTTCAGGTAGCAGAGTGGTTATTTATAGGAATATACTGTTGATTTCTATTTGCAATCTCTCTTGGAAACTTGGTAATTTTTTACCATGATCAGTGTCTTCATTTATTTTATTCTATATTTATATTTTTCTTTGGCTGTACTGTAGATTTCTGGCACAACTCAGCTTTTTTCTCAATCTTCTTCCTGACCATTGACATGTGAGGGTTTAAAATGTCATCAGGTCTAGAGGTGAGATGAAACTCTACATAAAAGTAACATAAAGGTAGAATTATTTCATTAACTGTGTATTTTGAGTATTAACCTCCAAACAATCCAGTAGGGCCCATGAGTAGTATTGAAAAGCTCCTCTTTAGGAAAGCCTGTCTGTGTTACAACCTGAGGTTCCCAGTAAGAGATTTTCTCTCTTTTCTGATTTTTAATAAATGCCTCAGGGCATTGCTTTTGCTTAAATCAGGCAGCAGACAAAATACAATGCACTTGTGACCTCCAAAGGACGTGCAAAAATAAGTTTCTTCATAAAATATGGATGCACAACACAGTGCTGTGATGATAATGATGCTCTCTGGGTTATCCCAGAAAAGATTTGGTATTTTAGGGTCTGTAGTATTTGATTGTTTTTTATTTTTTTTAATTATTACTATTGGGAGGAGTTCCAAGTATTTTCCTTTTGTATTTGTTTATTTTAATGACCTTTCCACTAGCATATGAAAGTCATATTAACATCCACTGTGCTGAGCACTCACTTTATATTTGCTTTTTCCTACTGCCACGTATTTAGCTGAGAAAAAAATTGAATTCCAGGCCTGCAGGTGGCATTATTGCCCAGCAGTTTAAAACTCAGTGGGCAACACAACCCTTTAGTGCTGATGTAGAAGATATATTTTAATTTATGGTGCTGCCTCCCCCCCTGCACGTGTTGCATATGCTGTGTGTGATCCATTTGGGGCCCTGGCATTTCTGCAGAGTATTTAGGAATGATAAGGAGTGCACTGAGCTCTCCTGATAACTATTTAAGTGATTTTTTTCTCCTGCCTGTGTCTGACATTGCCATAATCTGTGGTTAAATATGTTTTCCCTGCTAAAACCTGCAGTCCTCAGCCTGGGTGCACGTGGGGCTGCTCCA
>NW_021940571.1:2195629-2202737 GCF_001715985.3 Manacus vitellinus
TTTCTTGTGGGCTCCTTGCAGGTCCTGGAAGGCCACAATTAGGTCACCCCAAAGCCTTCTCTTCTCCAGGCTGATTTGATGGTCCCACAGCAGGAGGTGCAGTGCCAGGTTCTGCTCCCCACATCCTAAACTTGCCTCTTCTTGGAGGTTCCCTTTGCAAAAAGTAGAATTGTCATATAGAACGAGCCCAGAAGTCTGGCTGGGCCAGTGGTGCCAGGTAAACAGCACAACCCATGTGTGCAGATCCTCCCCACTACTCCAGCAGTGATCCCGAGGGAGAGAGATGGGATGGAAATGTTCCTTCATGAACTGCAGTCAAAGGCAGAGTGAAATGTTGGTAATGGACAGACACAGCAGGAGGATATTGGGTTAGAATGAGCTACACTTTGAGTAATTTTACTGGATATGATTGACTTTGTTGTAGTATTTCCTCACGGCTTCTCTTTGGGAGACCTTGTTTTAATTGTCAGAGAAGCTGCAAAGCAGTGACGAGGTGATTATGCAAAGTCACTGTTGTCTTTGCTGAAAGGCAAAGGAGGGAAAGCCATCAAAGGGGAGACAGTTTGACATGTCTGTTGTCAACCTCTGTGAGCAAAACCTCCTCAGAGAGAAGGGATGGTGGGTCTGTAACATCACTTGTGCCAGTGCCATGGGCAGGGACACCTTCCACCAGCCCAGGGTGCTCCAAGCCCTGTCCAGCCTGGCCTTGGACACTTCCAGGGATGGGGCAGCCACAGTTTCTCTGGGCAACCTGTGCCAGGGCCTCCCCACCCTCACTAAATTCGTGTCAATCCAGGGACATTCAATTTTCCAGGATCAGGGGACTCTGGGGGTATTTTCATTTCTGTTTTCACCAGGTTTCAGAAGAACGTGCCTTCTGTGGTCTCGTGGTTGGGTGTCTTGAGAAGATGGTGGAGCTGGGGGAGAGGTGAAGTTCTGCTCTTCTGTTCCAACAGGATGATCAGTGGAGCCCAAGGGAGAGGGTTTTCTCTGGGTGTCTTGGATCCTCCCCTTCCATAGAAGGAATTGAAGGGCAGGCCGAGTCCTGGATGACTGAGCAGCACTGCTTGGCACCACTCCATCCTCAGGGATAAACTGCTGGACTCCCTTAAGTCTTAAGAGGTAAGGAGAGGGCATGAAAGAAAGAATAAAATTATCCATTCCCAAACTTATCTAAAATATGTCCTTTTTTCAAACGGAATATATTCTTTTAGCCAGCCCTGGAAGATTAGGCTGATATAATTTTCCCACATTTTTTTCAGTCTTTTCTATTTTGTGACCTAAGCTGCATTGTGGGGATATCAGAGAAATGCAGGGGAGATCATAGGAGGGAATGCTTGGGATATCAGGGAAGGAATGATAATGCAGTGCCTTTTTACTTTTCAGTTTCATCTTGGCTCCAAATCTGTGTCACATGAAAGAGGGACTCTTGTCCTCTGATAGCTCTGGTCGTGCTGGGAGGTCGCAGCACAAGGTTGCAGGTGTGTGTGTGAACTCCAGCTGTGTTTGAAGACAAAGGGAAGGAAAACTCTTTGACTAAAGGAAAGAAGTTTCTTGTCCTGTCACTGGTTTATCAGGAGCAAAATATATTCCAAACACATGCTGGAATAGCAACACACAGGACTGGACTGTGCTGTGCTGGGTGCTCACTGCTGGGCTGTCTGCTGTCAGAGCTGGACCACTTCACACTTTAGTGATTTAATTTTTTTGGTTATTCAAATGCAAAGACCAAGAGTCAGGGACGTCCTGTGGGCTTGTGACATTCAGTGGCAGACACTGAATTAAAAAAAAAAACCAAAGAATATGTTGCTTTCATTCACACTGTGACTTCTGCAGCCATTCCTTACCCCTGGTAGGTGGAATATTCTGGGCAGATACACTGTTCTGATGGTTAATAAATATTCTGATAGCTAATAATCATTTAGGGGCAAAAGTGACATTTGTTGCATATTGAATCTTATAAAATGATTCTTTTTGTCTTAGTGGCAGCACTGAGACCTCAGTGGCTACTTTTAGACTAATGCAATCAGATTATTAATGCTTTTGAGAATGACAATTTAGCTTTTTTAAGCCATGATTGAGTAAAAGCTCCTTGTTCAGTGAGAAGAAATGGACTGATAATCTCTGGAAAAGTTGTGTTATATTTTTGAGATAGATGATACAAAAGGCTGAGAGATACCCGTCCTATAAGGGAGATAAAATAATAAAAGGTTCCTCATTTTATCAATATCCTTATGGAACATTAGGGGTCTTATTACAACTATTGAAACAAAAACATGTGGCTCTTAAGAATCTGATACACTTATATGATGAAACATCCATAAAGCTCTCTAAATATTGATATCATGGATACTGATATCAGTGGATATTGTTACCATGCTACAGTAAGTGAATAAATCAGCACCTTGGAAAAAGACTCTTCTTCTGAATCTGAGTGAGAAGGTGCAAATCTGAGCCAGATATTTGTATATTTGGCTTGTAGCTGGGGAATGTAATTCCCATTTATGTGGTGTTTCCTATTTTCATAGTGCACATTTCCCTGGAAGTGTCCAAGGCCAGGTTGGAGCAACCTGGGCTAGTGGAAGGTGTCCCTGCCTGTGACAGGGGGTGGGATGGGATGAGCTTTAAGGTCCCTTCCAACCCAAACCATCTGCTATTCTCTGCTCCAGCAGAGATGCCTTTGCCCTGATGTGTTCAGTGTTTTCATCCTGATGAAAAAAGCTCTGCTGACTTGCTGCTGTTGTGGCTGAATCATTTTTGAGAGGACAACTTTCCAGGCAGCTCGTTCCAGCCCTGTGGGGTTTGTGGGTCCGTGTACAGGGATGAGTTTGTCTCCATGACACTGCAGTGGGGGCATGTGGTCAAGAAACCCATTAAGAAGACAACTCTCCCTGGTGCTAAATAACTGCTGTGCATGTGAAATGCTGCCTCTGCTGATTTCTGTCCAGCTAAAAGGGAATCCCCCTGGAGCCATTCCTGTGTTTCAGAGAGCTGTGACCTGCTGAAATCCACTTTTCCTAATGCTGTTAACATGGGTGTAGTGATTTGTGGGAGTATTTACTGACCTGGTGTTTACCCCATGTAAACAGAGTGTCCTGCTCATTCCACACAAGGAGAATTCCTCATTATACTGGAGATATTTGATTAAGCTCAGCTTAGGTAATTAGTCAGAGCTGTACAGTGGCTTTTGTGATTGCCACTAAGAAACACAAGACAATTTATTAAACAAGCTTGGCATTTCAGATGTTAATGGAAGACTTTAATGGAAGCCCTTGGTGAGGAATGAGGGCCTTTATTAAATGAAGTTTAAATAAAACATGAGCTAAAAAGAGTGTGTGAAACTTGTGGAGAAAGACCTACAAACTGCTGGCCAGCCAACACACTTTGGAGTCTCTGTGCCACTACCAAATTCTAGTCTTATATTTCTGCTGGGAGAGGAAAAATTGCTGTAGATGTGCAAATCTCATCAAGGAAGGAAAAATATTATGCATTTTAAAAATTCTGAGTACTAAGTCTCCTTATCTTCATTGTACGTGAAAAGGGAAGGAGGAAACATTGATCAAAACTTCCAGCAATCATTTAAACCTCCAGCAATCATTTATGCCTCCATTAATGGAGGCATAAAAACTTTAAAGAGCAATAGGATCAGAAGAGGAAAAGCTGGTAAAAGGAACTTCATCATTACTATGTAAAGACTGTCTCCTAATCTTGTCAAGGCTGGTGTCAGGGGGGCATTTTGGAAGCAGGTGATGCTGGGCTGGAACACTGACTGAAATACCTGCTGGTACTGAGGGCTTAGAGAGTATTTCCACCTGTAAGTATGCCAGATTATGCTCAGTAAGCCTCTAAAGATGTTGGGTTTTTCAATGTGTCTGGGTAATGTACTTTTCCTGCTGCATTTATTTGAAGGGAGTGGTGTTTTCGTGGATGTGAAGGATTGTACCTCATTGCAATCTGGTTTTGGGTTTGGAATGATGTGATTAAACTTCTCAGGCTTCAGATAGTGACAGTGTATTCTCCAAAATTCCAACGTGCCTCTTTCTGTTGAGGGAGATGTTGGCAACTGAGAATTAATATCACTCCAGAGCCTTGGAGTCTCCAGGATTCAGACTTGTGGGGATGTTCTCTGGGGTTTCCTGATCTCAGTTGGAATCCCAGAATCAAAAAAGAGCTTGGATTGGAAAGGACCTTAAAGCCCATCCAGTCCCACCCCTGCCATGGGCAGGGACACCTTCTACTATCCCAGGTTGCTCCAAGCCCCATCCAACCTGGCCTTGGACACTTCCAGGGATCCAGGGGCAGCCACAGCTGCTCTGGGCAACCTGTGCCAGGGCCTCACCACCCTCTGAGCAAAGACAGAACTGTTGTAACTACAGAGAACAGGGGAATTTTACAGTATTTGCTTTGCCCTTGCAAAGAGACAAGGATGAGAATGTGTAGAAAATACCTTTCTCCATGATTGTATGGTTATTCCAAAGGGCAATTAATGCAGTTATTCCAGAGGTACATTTCTGAGCTGGCAGGTTGGTATTTTAGTACCGGTCTTAATTAAGCAAGTACAGTTTTGTAACATAAATATTACTAAAGATAAAACAGAGGTCAAAAAGGCCCCATAAAAGACCAACTCTTGAATTATCTATTCTGGTGAACATGGATTCCTGGATGCAGGATCTGCTGAACAAGGAAAAGTCCATGATTTCTTTGATATTTTTTTTTTTTTTTTTTTTTTCCCCTGGATATCATCCTGCCACGTTTGAAATTTGTGGGTTATTTGTTTCAAAGAGACTTTCTGGCCATTCCTTCCCTTTCTCTTTAACTCTTGGCACATTGTGCTGGCCATTAGCAACATTGGGTACTACAGAAAGTCTCTTTGCAGTTCATAATCCCACGTCATTCCCAAATAAATATGAAGTCTGAATTCCCTTCCCACATAAGGGTGGGATTAATTTACAGTTTATAATGCTTGGCAGAGCTGGTAAGAAATGTACCTCTGAAGACTGTGTTGTGTTGATGCTCCTGCACTTCCTGTGGGTTGTGTTGGTTCTCTCAGACCTCGTGTCCTCTCTGTAGCATTTCACACACCCTTGGGCCTGACTGAGCCTCAAGAATTTCAGCTTTTCCTCTCATTTTCATCACTGTGCAGCCCCAGAGGTGCTCCTGTAACCACACTGTTCCCTGTCAGGTCCATGAGGAGTAACTTGCAACTTGAAGGTCTTTGAGACCAACTGTAGAGCAGAGTAACAACACTGTCATTGCTTTCATTTATAATTTTATTTTATACATTTACAATCTTTTTTTAGGGGGGTTACCCAAGAGAGAGGATGATTAAACCTTCTCCTGTGATGGCAGGACACCAAGCAGGACATCCAGGCTTTCCACCCCAAGGTCTAACCAGTCCACAACCCCAATTCCACCCTGTCATCGAGGCGGCTCTGCCACTTATTTTATCCCCCTAAAAGGAAAAAAATGCAGATAAACCCAAATAAACCCTGCCTTAAAAAGGACTGATGCTTAAACAAGCTGCAAAGATTTATCATTCTGGTGGTGCCTGTTGAGCTGAGCTCAGTTCTCCTTATCTTTACCGGGAGAGCTGTTTTGTATTCCCAGAATTATTCCGGTGGCTGTTGACTCGGGGCGATTACGAGGCCGCAGCAAAAACAAAACAAGCCCCTGAGCTCAGGAGTATTTTAAATATATTCCTCTCTCCCAGCTGCCATTTGATGGCTCCGTGTTGCCACGGTGTCTGGTGGCACCCTGTGACACGTGTCAGCCCTCCCTGACAAGCGGCGGGGAGGAATAGATTTGGGATAGGGGAGGGAATAAATGCGGGAATCAATGGCTGCACTGAACTGTGCAGGCCTCTGGTGCCACAATTTCATGTTTTATGCAAAAATGTGGAATGTGTGAAGGAGTCTGTGCCCTAAACAATTTACAGGGAGAGAGTCAAAAAGGCTCTGCTCGTGTTGTGCGACTGCAGCTGCTTTGAGGAGCTGCTCACACCTTCACGAGCTGGGAAAGATTAAACCCCAATATTTTAAGGCAAGAAACATAATTTAATAGATTTAGGTATTATAGATAGTTATAGATTTGGGGATTACATTATTTCCTTTTTAGGGGCATTTAAAGAGTAGCTGCTCACACCTTCACGAGCTGGTAAAGATTGAACCCCAATATTTAAGGGCAAGAAATGTAATAATTTATGTAGAGATTACATTATTTCTTCATTAAGGGCATTGAAAGGCTAGCTGCTCACACCTTCACAAGCTGTTAAAGATTAAACCCCAATATTTTAGGGTAAAAACCGCAATTTAATAATTTATGTAAAGATGACATTATTTCCTCTTTAGGGGCATTTATAGAGTAGCTGCTCACACCTTCACAAGCTGCTAAAGATTAAACCCCAATATTTTATCATAAGAAACATAATAGATTTCTGTAGGGATTATACTATTTCCTCTTTAAGTGCATTTAAAGAGTAGCTACTCAAACTTCCTGAGCTGTTTGGTTCTTGAGGATTAAACCCCAGTATTTTAGGGAAAGAAACAGAATTTATGTATAGATTAAATTATCTCCTCTTTAAGGGCATTTAAAGGGTAGCTGCTCACACCCTCATGAGCTGTTAAAGATTAAATTCCAATATTTTAGGGCAAGAAACATAATTTAATAATTTATATAGATATTACATAATTTCCTCTTTAAGGGTATTTAAAGGGTAGCTGGTCACAGCTACCTGAGCTTTTTCATCCTTCAAGATTAAACCCCAATATTCCAGGGTAAGAAAAAGAATTTAATAGATTTATGTAGAGATTATAATAGATTTATGTAGAGGTTAAATTCTTTCCTCTTTAAGGGCATTTCAAGAGTAGCTGCTCACACTTCACAAACTATTAAAGATTAAACCCCAATATTTTAGGACAAGAAGCATAATTTAATAATTTATGTAGAGATTACATTATTTCCTCTTTAAGGCCATTTAAAGGTTGAGATTTGTAGCAGTAGGAGAAAGGGAATTTTTTTTTTTTTTACCTTAAAAAACATTGTAAAAATTGCATTTATTAGTTGGTTTCATCCTGCAGTGTAATTTCTGTGATTGCATCTCTTGCAGGCC
>NW_021940571.1:2205932-2211190 GCF_001715985.3 Manacus vitellinus
GAGCTGTTAAAGATTAAATTCCAATATTTTAGGGCAAGAAACATAATTTATTAATTTATATAGATATTACATAATTTCCTCTATAAGGGCATTTAAAGGGTAGCTGGTCACAGCTACCTGAGCTTTTTCATCCTTCAAGATTAAACCCCAATATTCCAGGGCAAGAAAAAGAATTTAGTAGATTTATGTAGAGATTATAATAGATTTATGTTAGAGGTTAAATTATTTCCTCTTTAAGGGCATTTCAAGAGTAGTTGCTCACAACTTCAGGAGCTGTTTGCTTCTGAAGGATTAAACCCCAATATTCCAGGATAAGAAACAGATTTCATAGATTTATTCAGGCATTGCATTATTTCCTCTTTAAGAGCATTTAAAGAGTAGCTGCTCACACCTTCACAAACTATTAAAGATTAAACCCCAATATTTTAGGACAAGAAGCATAATTTAATAATTTATGTAGAGATTACATTATTTCCTCTTTAAGGGCATTTAAAGGTTGAGATTTGTAGCAGTAGGAGAAAGGGAATTTTTTTTTTTTTTAACCTTAAAAAACATTGTAAAAAATGCATTTATTAGTTGGTTTCATCCTGCAGTGTAATTTCTGTGATTGCATCTCTTGCAGGCCACTTGTCCTCCCTCCTGAGCAGGTTGGCCCCTGCTTATCTCTCTAGCTTTCAAAAGACATTTTTGTTAGGCTGCATTTCAGTCCTTCCCCTGAAGATGTTGGAACATGATACTGTTTTCAAGGTGGCTAATAATGGAAAGAGAGCCCTAATTTGATAGTGGAAATAACTGGATACAAATTTTGCTGACGTGTTTTACTGCTTGGAAATGCCTGAGGGTATCTGCAAATCTGGGGAGTTAAATGCCTGTAATATTCTGGTGCATTTATTGAGCATCAGAGGCCAAAGAGAGTTTATTTTTATTTATTTATTTATTTGGTAAAGTAAGGCTGGAATGCAGCAGGACAGGTTAACTTGATTACCTGAATCATCTGTCTTTGTCGACAAACATAAAAGTTGAAAAATTATGAATAATCCCTAAAGCCATAAGATGGAATGGTGAGGTGATTAAAATTCCTGGGGAGTCCACCCTTCTTGCCCTTTAGTTTTTTTGGAGTTCTTCTCTATTAGTGTCAAAGATAAGCATAAAACACTCTTAGGTCAAAGTTAAATTAATTTTGAAGTTTCTATGGGTTGGGAAATTAAAACCCCACGAATTTGCAAGAGTTGCTGACACTCTGTA
The DNA here is from genome assembly GCF_001715985.3 of Manacus vitellinus. Taxonomy (NCBI): domain Eukaryota; kingdom Metazoa; phylum Chordata; class Aves; order Passeriformes; family Pipridae; genus Manacus; species Manacus vitellinus. The sequence goes on from NW_021940571.1 coordinate 2,207,178, forward strand.
AAGAAAAACACCTCCGTGATACAAAAGGAGTTATGAAAACTGCTACTGAAACTAGTGTAAAAAAAAAAAAAAGCCTCTTTTTATTGATTGAATATGCAGTTTGTAACAAAGAAATAATTAACTCAGTTATGAATTGGGGCTTAATGAAAAGATGCCAAAATATCTGCCCACTAAAGTAAATTATTTCATACCAGGAAATGCATCAGTAAAAAAGTAGAAAACTACAAAAAAAAAAAAAAACCAATTCCTATCCCTTTAATGCCTGATACGTTTTGTATGTGTTGTCTTATTTATTGAACATTTTCTGAGTCACTGCTGATGTTTTTAACCAGATTTTTCCAGTTTTAACCCAGATACTTTAAAATGAAATAAGACATGGTCGCTGTCGTCGGTGCAGGGAGGGAATCTGAGTTTGGGGTTGGGGGGGCTCATTTTGCTTGTATCAAGGTTTAAATATCTGGGGTTTGCCTTTGAAATGATTCTCCAAGTCAGGATGTAGTTTTTGAGAGGAAAGAGAGAAGATGCAGCCCCAGAAGGGCCCCAAATCCCGGGGCAGGGGCAGGATGTGGGAGACCCTGTCTGGAATTCCAGCCCATTCCAAAAGACTGCCCTGCTTTACAGAGTTGCTGTTTGGGGTCACAAGGTCATCCAGCCCCTCAAAGTGAGTGGAATCACCCCAAAAACCCCCAACTGTCCAACATGTAGAGCTTGGGATTCTCTCTTGACTTAATTAAGGGAGGAGAGAGGTTTATTTCCCGTTGGTGACCACTTGTACCCCCTGCACGACCTGTCCTTGGTCCCTCCACATCCTCCTCCCTCTGGGCAATTCTCTGGCTCTTCATGACCCTCAAATTTGTTTTTTTAGGTGGAAAAGTAACTCCTTGACCCCTGAGGAGCAGGGTGGATGCCACCACCTCGTGTGTGTCGATATATCACACTAAAATACTACCATTTTAGTCGACAGTGTTGACACAATCACATTAAATTGAGAGTTTTTGCTCTTTTCCTTGAGGTACATTCATATGCAGGTAACCATCCATTAGCGTGGATTTAATTGTAAAACGAGGGCATGCAAAATAGCAGTGCAAAGAGTTTGGGTTTTATGCATGAAACATTTTTTTGCTGGGAAAGTTTGGAGTTGTTTGCTGAGGAATTAGCCCTGCCTGGCATGAAAATGAGCCTCGTTCTTGCTAGAAAAGGACAAAAAAAAGCCGTCTGAGCTCGAAGGATTTTGTCATGAAAATAATCCCCTTGTAGAAAAAGGTCAAACCCTTATGTTAGAGTGGTGGTTTTTTGTTTTGCTACTATTATTTTATAAGTTTGAAATAATCAGAACCATTGGTACCTAACCAATAACTAACCCACCCAGGTGAATGTGAATTAAGCAGCTGAAAGATTTGACTCAAAAACTGCCAGTGGCAGAAGTGAGATTTTTTTTTTTTATTATTTTTTTCTGGTGGAAACATATTTTGTTTAGATTTTGAATTTTTTCCCCTTCTAAGTGAAGTAATAAAACCTTAAATGTTTTCTTCTGCCTCCCAGTTTCTCCTGTGCTGCTGCTCTGAGCGATGGAGCCAAGACTAAGCCTCACACTCTGAATAATGCATTAATTTCTCTGCAAGATGTGGAAGGCTGGAGACTAATTTTTGTAAGTATTGTGCTTCTGGTTGCTTCTAACATAAACTTTTTGTTCCAGCTTGAATGTCAGATGGGAAGCTCGGGTGTTCCTGTGCTCAATTTATCCAGTGGGAAGGGTGCATGTTACCCAGAACTTCAACCAGAGCTTCCTAACTGGAACCTGTGGTTTGTTCTGGGATATTTCACTGGTTTGGAGTTATTTTACATCATTCAGACTGGAAAAATGCTCTGTGAGCAGTGAAAGTGCTGAAAGAAAAATTCAATGAAAATCTTGCTTAAATGGCAGCAAATGGCACAAGCAAAGGGTGAGCTCTTAAAAATATATTTTAAGAGGGTTCCTTTGGCTTGAATGATGTTTTTCTCTAGTTTTGAGAGCTCCCTAGAATGAGATATTGGCCTCACTTTGTGCAAAGGTAAATTGGAGTCCCCAAAGGTCTTGGGACACTCACAATCCCCTGGAAAGGCTCTCACAGAAGTGGCTCAGGCACCTCTGCCAAGAATAAATTCCAGCTTAAATCTTTACTAGAAAATGTAGGTTTTTGGGCAAAGGTTAAGTATTTTGTCTCCTGGCTGAAATATATATATATATTTGATAAATCCTCCAAAGCTGAGAGGTACCAGAGAAATTACCAAATGACACCTCTGGCTCTAATTTTAGCAGGGCCACGGTTTTTTGACAGATCGATTTTCTTTTCCCCACTCGGATTGATAAGTGTCTCTGGCTGGGACTAGAGGAAGTCTTTGGAATGGGATTGCTGGAGGTCAGATTCCTCTAAGGAGAAGTTATATTTTCCTGCCAGTTTTGCTTGGTAGGGTCAAGGAGTTTTTCCTTGCTCCTATAAAATGTAGAAAGCGATTAAAATTGAGTTGTGAGGTGTGTTGGTGTGGTGAGACCCATGTGTTCTTTATAGACCTGTGCACAAAACAAACCTTCTATTTCCTTCAAGAAAACCTGTTCTTCCAAACCCCCATTGAAAAACCTGGTCATTAAGATTCACAACAGGACACGGGGAGCGCCAGGCACTTCTGAAAACCAGCCTGAAGTTTCTGACAAATTTTTAATTAAAGAGACATGAAAGAGAAAATACCAACTCCTCGATGGCTGGTCTGTTGGAGATTTAAATCCCTTAATTACAGGAGCTTGATTGGTTTGTTTGGGCACTCTGTGAACTCCAGCGCTTCGGAGGGGCCTCATTTTCTCTTTGGGGCTGTGTGAGGGCCAGGTTCTCCCACTCTCTTTAAGAAGGACTTAAAAGCTCTTCTCCTGGAAATAGCAGTTCTAGGTGCCAGTGCCAAAAGGCCTTTTCCAATTAATTATTTTGCATTTCGGAGCGGGAAGAGGGAGGATGTGGGAAAAGCTTTTGTTCGCACGAATGGGACGATCCGTGCAAGGGCTTCTTCCCACCAACAAGGAGTCAACCTCGCAAAGTTTTCCTCCCTTTTCTCCTTCAAAACAACTGACATTTTGAAGGTGCAGCTCTGCAGGGGGAAGCCAGGCTGGAGGCTGTTTGCCGGTCACGGGCTGACAATATTAGAGCTCTGCGAGGTGCCACGGTGCGATTTGCAAAGGATGAAAAAGTGTTAAGAGCACAATGGGCTGCGCTCCCTGAAAGGCTGGATGGGAAAAGCCGGGACTTTGAAGTGCAAAGAGGGTGAAATCTTCCCTGTGTCGGGCGCTGGAAGGAGCCGTGTGTGTACCGTGTAAATTCCTGTTAAACCATCAAAGTCAGGCTTAAGTTGAGCTCGAGTGAATGGGCCCCGTGCAAGTGTTCTGCCTGCAGGGGAACTTCACCCTGGCTGCTTATTTTCGGAAAATAAGCTTGTTTAGAGGAAGCTGGAAAACACAGTGCTAAGTCAGGCTGGAAAAAGGTCTCTCTTAGCCAGGTGTGCAAATCGGAACCAAATCCATCCTTTAGCGCCTCAACAGGGATTTTATCCTCTCAGACAGGGCTGGGGCACTGGATGCACCACTCTGGGCACAGTTTTCTCTTCAAATAGTGAGAGATTGGAGGAGATAGTGTGGGAGGATGAAAGAGAGGGAGAAATGCAGTGGGGGAAGGAGGGGATGAGGAACAGCAAGGCTGGGAGAGGATGGAAGGGAGCTGTGCTGGGATCCTGCACGGATCCCACCTGAGAGGGAACCAATTAACTCGAAATTGGGCTGCTCAGGAAACTGGGGAGGGTCTAGGAGGGATGTTTAGGAATTTTAGTGTGTTGTATGGTGAGGGCAGGGCTGCAGCAGGAGTGGGGATATCCTGAAATCCCAGAGGAACTCCTTCCCAGATGTTGAGCTTTGAGCAGGCAGTACAACTGGAGAAGAGAGAGGGGAGGAAAACCCATCCAAAAACCCCCCAAAAGATCCTTCATAGAATAAT
>NW_021940571.1:2211324-2237900 GCF_001715985.3 Manacus vitellinus
AATAGGTATATTTCTTTATTAAAATGACCAAAACTATTAATCTGGGGGCTCTGCAGTGGGTACCCTTGTTTGGGAATTCCTCATTATCCATGGGCTGTGCAGTACCAGGCACGGGCAGTTGGTGTCACCCCATTCCCACGGGATAACACCAGTTCACTGCATCTTCCCATTCCAGCATTTCATACATTATCCTAATAGTGTTCCTAAACAGTCAAATTTTGGCTGCAGTATCCCCATGAAACCTTGGGACGAGGAATTCCCTCTCCCATATATAGGTATATATATAAATTCTTCCAATACATATATTTTATTATTAAAATTACCAAAATTATTATTTTGGGGGTTCTGCAGTGGGTACCCTTGTCTGGGAATGCCACATTCCTCATCATCCAGGGGCTGTGCAGTACCAGGCAGGGGCAGTTGGTGTCACCCCATTCCCACGGGATAAATCACTGCATCTTCCCATTCCAGCATTTCCTACATTATCTTATAACTTTTACCTTGGAAGTAACAAAGCCTGACAGCTTTGGCTGGTGTAGGAGAACAATCCTGAATCCTTTAGTGTCAAATTCAGAAAGGAAGAAAGAAAAACCGTCTCCAAAGTGACACTAAACATTGGTGGGTTTACAGGACATTGTGTTAAACAGCCTGAAAGGGCAGAGTGGGGTTTGAGCTACAGCTCGACTCGTTTGTGCTGCATTAAAAGGGCTCATCTGGGAGCTGAGACTTTGGAACCAAGCAGCAAAACATCAAATATTTAACTCCTGCAGTTCCTGGGGAGGCGTGGGGGTTCTTTGTGGTGGTTTCTGTGCAGGTGGATCTTGCAAAACGTGGGAATAACAGCACCCTGTTCCTGTGCTGCCCTGCTGGGGTGCAGATCCTCAGGAGGAGGATGTGGAGGGGAGGGAGCAGCTATCCCAAGATTTTCTAACTCATCTTTAGTGTCTGAAGAGAGATTGGTGATGTTTCACGTTGTTTTGGGGCAATCTTGGCAATTTTTTGGTCACAGGTTTTCATGGTGGAGCAGTTTAGAGTTCCTTGGAGAGAGACTGTTTACAGGAATGTGGAGTGACAGGACAAGGGGGGGAATGGCTTCAAACAGAGAGTAGATTTAGAGTAGATATTAAGGAATTCTTGGCTGGGAGGGTGGGGAGACCGTGGCACAGGTTGCCCAGAAAAGCTGTTGCTGCCCCATCCCTGGAAGTGTCTGAGGCCAGGTTGGAGCAACCTGGAATAGTGGGAGGTGTCCCTGCCCATAGCAGGGGTGGATTGAGATGGTCTTCAAGGTCCTTCCAACCCAAGTCACTCTGTGATTTGTCCCCCTAAGATTGTTACCTGTTGTTTTGTGTTTGTTTTTTTTTTGAGGATACTGTAGGCTCATAATTTGTAAGTGAAAATAAGAGAGGGGAAGGGGCAGAAGGGTGGTGGAGCAGAGCCCAGTGATGGCCACGTGTAGGTTGGAGAAGTTGGATCCTTATTTTAATTTAAGTGAATTAATTGCTCATTAACCTGAGGTAGTTAATGTGTGCCTGTCTACCAATCTGCTTGTGCCAGGGAATGACACAGAGCTGACCTGGATTAGAGAGGCTAAAGCAGGTGTTGGCTTGTGTTAGAAACCTTTAACTTCTGTCCCCAGGGAGCAAAACCCAAACCCTTGCAGGGATTTTGGAATTGCTGCTGATTTTTAACTGTGCAACACTGGAAGTAGTTTTTTCTAGGAAGTGAATTAGCTAATAACAAAGAGTAACTCATCCAAAAAAAAATCATATTAAAGAGTCTCTAGTGATTTATTGAGAATGTTGTGATCCAGCTGGGCTCGATGGAGCCTCAGAGGGACACAATTGCTTTGTGTCCTAATTGGCTTCCCAGAGAGCTGGGAAGGCCACTTCCAACTGGGCTTCCTGATCCCAGTCCTGCTGAAAACTTCACAGATAAAAAATAAACAAGCAAGTGGGAGAGGAAAAGCAGGAGAGAGGGTGGGAAAGGAGGAGAAGGGAGGAGTGTGCTGAGCTTTTATCCCGAGAGGTGAATTACCCTTGGGTGGAGGTACAAGACCCACTCTAGAAACTCTTGAGGTCCTGAGCCCCTTATGGGTCTGAGCTCAAGGCCTCCCACCTCCCCCAGTTTCTCACAGGTAAATGTTTTCAAATCTCTTTTGCCAGCAGTTCAACAGCCCATCTACAGCATTAAATCTTTTCTAAGATTAATTTCCCTGTCTTTCTGTTAAGATTTTGAGGGAACTATTAATCATGATGCTGAGACTCTTAACCAATTAATGGTTTTATTGGCTGTTATTAATCAAATATTGTTTTGCTGCACTCTCTATAACACACCATTTTATATTCTTCCTGACACTTCACACCCAGCTTGTTGCATCCCCAATTTTCTTTATATTTATGCAAAACAAAGGGATTCACTAGCAAAATAATTAGTGATTTTTTTAAATGCGAGTACAGTTTTTTAAAGAGAAAAATACTTAGAGGTGGTAGATGGAGATTTGACAACAAAAGGACAGAATTTTGAAACGGAGAGGTTTTTTTTCCCCTTCCTGATGGTTTCCATGACATCTCTGTTTTTCTTTCATGGCACTGCAGCACAAATATCAGAAGATACTGAGCACAACCAAAGATGTCTTAGAGCCTCACCCCATCCCAAGGCACAACATCTCCGTGATCCCTTGTTCCATCCCTGAGAAAACAGATCCCAAGGGGCTGAGAAAGCCCCACCCAACCCTGATCCAAAATCTTCAGCTCGGATCCATTCCTAAGGACACCCTTAAAAGCTCCTTCTGCTTTTCCTCACCCATGCAATGACTTTTGCAGAACCAGCACTAACTGCTGTGTATCCATCTCTTCTCAGATGGCTCCAGTGCATCCTTGGAATGCCAACAACCTTCAGAGCTGCTGCATCAACAGACAGGAAAAGAAATCCAGGCCGCATTTGCAGAGGGAATATTTTTTTTCTGGCGACGTGGAAAACCACCTCTGCATGTTAAACAGCTTATTAGTGCTTGCTGAATTGCAGGGCAAAATGAAATTTGGTTGAAAACAGGTTTTCCCTTCCCCCTTTCCTCCTTGGAAGTGGAGATGTGGCCCAGGAGCAGCTCCGTGTGTGGGACACCTCAAGGAGACAGTGCCGAGTGTGTCAGAAAGTTCTGGAGCTGTGTTTGCTGTGATGGCTGATAAATTAATTAAGATTCTTTGAAAAGTGATGGAAAGGGCCTATTTATAGTTGAGAGCATATTTACAAGCCTCAGAGGGAAACTGCAATTACATTTTCAGTTTAAAAATGTTGTTGTCTGCGCTGACCTTTCGCTGCTTTCCCCTGCCCTTCAAGGCAGAATGAATTCCTGGGAAGTGCCAGACTGAGAACTTGGGTAGTTCTGGTGTCACTTTGCAGAGCAGAAGCTCTGGCAGAACAACTCCTGTGCTTCCAGCATTTATCTGCCATGAAAACCTCTCCTTGCTGGTGTGGGAAGAGCCCCCCTGCAAACAACCTATCCAGCTGCACCCACGGAATCATGGAATGGTTTGGGATGGAAGGGACCTTGAAGATCATCTTGTTCCACCTTCACTAGACACCTTCCACCATCCCAGGTTGCTCCAAGCCCTGTCCAACAATTCCAGGGATGGAGCAGCCACAACTTCTCTGTGCCAGGGCCTCATCATGAAGAAGAAGATGGGTGAGTCATAATATCTTTAATTCCTCAATGCAGGAATATCATTCTTATCCCATTGCTCCAACTGGATTTTACTCAGTCCCCACTCCCCTGTGCATCCCCCTGGAGCTGCTATAAATAACATTTTGGCTTCTTCTCTTCCAGGACTTAGGGGGAGCAGGACTTTGCCCATTTTGGTGGCAGTTCCTTTGATTTTTAACAGGAGTCTTTAAACTCATGGGTCCCTGTTCGTATTTTAAGAGACAAGGGATGCAAATTTGAAGTCTGTAACAACAAACTCCATTCTGAAGTAGTTTAAAAATCCTCTGGAGAGAAGCATCTCCTGGTTCCAGATGGCTCCTGTGTTTATTGTCATGACAGTGTCATTTGCTACAGGAGAATGAGTTTCCTCTTGGGGAATAAAATCTCCTGACACCAGGACAGGAGGAACTCTGCATCCAGCCTGGCTGTTGGACATTTGCACACTGGACAAACAGCTCCCTGGGTTTCTCTGGAGCTGGAGGACAAGGAATGATTGACGTGTGTGCCAAGACCTTGTGCTTCCCAAATAACCCCTGATGACACATGGAAATGGATGTGTGTGGTTTGGGAATTCAGGAATATCCAAAGAGAGGTAATATCTGTTAAAAACAAAGGACCAAATCACATCCACCTTCTCCTTTTCTATTTTCTATGTTATTTTTTATTTATGTGTTTTATATCATTCTATCTTCCCTCTCCTGTTCATGTGACAACATAAAATAATAACCCACAACGTTCCCTGAGGAAAACCTAGAGTTCAATATTGAAATTTTAACCTGAGCAGCGTGTGGCCTGACAAGACACTGCCACCTCTGAGCTGGGGCAGTTCAAAATGTCAAATTCCAAACCACAGGAAGAAAAATTGGACATAATGAAAGGTGAAGAGATGCTCTGGTGACAGTGATGAAGAGATGCTCTGGTGACAGTGATGAAGAGATGCTCTGGTGACAGTGATGCTGCTGGGGCAGGTCTCTGCTTTCCCTCCCTCCTGTGCCTGGTGATGCCTGAGCTGATGGAGCTGCTCCAGCCCCAGGATCCACATGGCAAAAATCTTGGATAGAAACGGACTTTTATCAACTTGCTCAACTCAAAATAAAGCTGCTTCTACCCTTTCAGAGTCAAACTCTGAGCTTCAGGGTGAAAACACGTGGTCATTTTAATCATTGATTATATTTTTTTATTAAGAAAAAGTTAAAAAAAAAAAGATTTAATCCTCCCATTTCCCTCTATTTTCAAATGATGTCACCTTTTGCATGCTGCTGCTTCCACGAGGTTGTGAATCCATTTGACTCCTCAGGGCTTTACCTTGTCTTTGTTTATGGGCTCTAATTGAGTTTGGCACAGAAATGCTGATAATAATCCATTTAATAACCCTGCAAGGAGCTGGGCAAATTAGCTGCAGGCTGGTGGGATGGAGCAGTTCAGAGGGACTTCAGTGAATCCATGGAAAGACCTTCCTGAACCAGGGTTCCAGGAGTTCATCATCTCAGGGAAGGAAACGACTGGGAGGGAAATGAGATTGTCTTAAACCAGAAAAGCTGCTGTTGATAATTCATTTGGAGGGTGGCAAAAAAGGGAGCAGAAAATAAACAGCAAAGGAAATTCTCCCCAGAGTGAAGAAATAAGAAAACTGCTTGATTATTTTCAACTGTTGTGCCCTGTGTGTGTCTCTGTTATCCACGAACAAAATTTCAGTCTGTCCCCACCCTTTTTTTAAATACCCCCAGAATCCAGATGCTGCTTTGGAAATTATGATCTGTTCATTTTTAATGAGAAAATTATTAACAATTGAATTTATGACAACAGAAATATGATGTAGCTACACTTGGTGTTAGCACTGAATTCAAAGTTTCAGTGGATATTGTTTTACTGAATCCTTTTGGATTAAGGAGCATCATTTATTTCTTTGAGTGTTTGGTTTTTTTTTTTGCATTTTGTCCACTGATTAATACTTAATACAAGTTTTTTGGAATGATACATTTGATAGCTGGATTTAATTAAGCAGAACAACAGCAGAAGCTTTTCATTGTGGAGGCATTTTGATGATCCATGTGTCAAGTCATTATTTTAATGCAGGAGGTTTCATTTCTTCCAGAGCTTTTCCTTAGGGGAAAAGAAAAAACCCCAAACTAATACTGGAAACTTGCAGTAATCTAAATCCTGGCCAGGCAGCATCTATCTTGCTTTACATGCTCCCAGTGCTAATTAGGAACCAGATTTTTGTCTATATAAACACAATAAGAGTTTTGTGTAAGCAGGTTCTGGGTGGCTGAAATACCTTTCCAGCTGAAACAGCTCTTAAATTTTGGATCCTTTTGTGTTTTTTTTTTTAATTGAACTCCTTTTTTTTTTTTTTTAAATTGTGCTCCTTCTTTGATTTCACAAGAACTTGCAAAAAAGAAGTTTTATAAACATATGGCTGAAGTTTGAAGAGCTTTGGAAGCACAATTTTGTAGCTGGTTTCTTCCTGCCAGTGACAACGAGGATGGTTGTTCTGGTGGCTGCATCTCCACTGAAGGTTTTGAGGTTTTTGAGGGAGAGGAGATGCTGGCAAAGTGCATCTCTCTCTGCTCCAAATGGGAGTGGTGGAGCTGATTTTGAGGGAAGGAAAACGAGGACTCAGTGAAAAAGAAATCCAGGGACTCTCTGAAAAGTCAGCAGTGGAAGAAAATGTCAATTATTCAACTTTTTAGAAGCTGAGACAGTTTGTTTCCAATGCAAGTGCACTGAAATCAGGGCTGACCCAGCAGAAAGGGAAAACTTACCCTTCTGTTGATGGATGTTGAATTTCTGAACCCACATTCTGTGAGTAGACACCAAAACATAACATGAAAACCTTCTCTTTAGGTTGGGGCACAACCTGGGCTTAGTAGACTTTACTTACATGTATTTTAAGGCTGATGGTTGATTGATCCTTAATTAACTGATGATTTTTGTGTGTTGCAGATTGGGTTTGAAATTTTTTCATGGCATGATCTAAAAAACCCTCACTTGTCAAAACCAAAAGTGTGATTTAATTAACCTTTTCACTTTCTGGGATTTTCCAGGTTTACATCTGGAATCTCCTTGTTTTCACCCCACACTCGTGAGGATTTGTCCTGATGGCCAAGAGGGAGCTCTGGTTCCTCGTTCTCTGGGAAGCAGGTGAGTTTTCCAGGCAAAGCTGACTTTCTGAAATCCCCATTTTGGTGACAGACGTGGTTTTCCATGAGGATCAAAATTCAGCTGATCTGAGGGCAGCACACTTGGAAGCTCAGGCTGTGGTTGGTACATATTTCTAATTATATTTTATCATTTTTCAGGGCTGCCCACTGACAAATAACCTATAAAAAAAGTGAACAAATTCCTGCTACTTTTGCTTCAGCTCCTGTTTAATTACAAATGCTGCAAGAAACAGGCAGAAATATCAAATGGGCTCACTTAGAGAGAAATATTCCCCTTAAAAAATGAGGCAAAAATGCAACTCAATGCACTTTACAATTCAGCTTAATTAAATCCAGCTTTGAGAGTTCTAAACCATCAGGCTGCATGAGGCTCTAATTAGCCAACAAACTTTAAAACAAACCCACTGCAAACCAAAGCAAGTGAAAAGTGGAATAAACTTGGATAAATAGGACTTGTTCCATGCTTTGTTATTCCTGGAGCTCCATGGGGTGCCCAGGGAGGGGGCCTGGGATAGGATGGGATTCCCTGGGTTTCCTGGTGGGAGAGCAGCCTGTTGGCTGCCAAAAGCATCTGCAGGAATGTGCCAGGACTGCTGACACACAACATAAAACCCCCCAAACCCCCCTCCAAAAATGTGAATATTTTCAATCTGGTCCTGAGATCACAAAACTGTTAATGCTTTTGTATTATTTTCTATGTTTAAGTATGTATATATATATTATTTTGTGCAGGGTAGGGATGGCAGATGCAGATTATTCTTGTCTGAATCTTGATTTGGTGATGCTTTTTTTTTGTAGCCCCTGGACATGGATAAGCCCCCTGGTAATAAAGGGGGGGGGGTTCACCTGGAGGGTTTAAATTCCCAGAGGGATTCTGTTGTAAATACAGAGTTATAGGAACTGGCCAGCAGAGGAAGGAGCCCAGGCTGGAGGTTTCAAACTGGCTTTAAAAACACTGAGAAAAGCAGAAAAAGCCACATCTGGCAACATTCCTTGTGTAGCTTCTGCCTCTGAGGTTCTGCAAAGCAGGAATGTGCCTTTGGGATGGAAAAGGGATGGAAAGACTCCTCTTTATCCCATGAGTTATTAGATGCCTTTCAGATGTGCTCTGGAATCCAGGTGTGATCCCAGAATCCAGGATTTGGCACCAGGATGCTCTACATCCATCCACCCCCCTCAGCAGCAAACAATCCAGCAAAACATTCGAGGAATCAGGGAATGGTTTGGGTTGGAAGAGACCTTTAGGAAAAACTCCACATTTCTGGTTCCTTTTGGAGACATTACTAACATTTATCATTAACATGATTAACAGATTTTATTGAATATTTGTGAGCAAACAGGGGTTTTTCAAAAGATTTTTTGAAATAGCCTCGACTTCAAAAGCAAACGTTCTAAAGCATTTTTGTATCATTTTGCTTTTCTGATTTAAATTCTTTGCAAAGAAATGTTTTTGTAGCCTCTTTTTCTGCACAGTAACTAATTATATTGAAAGGATTACTGTTGTCATTTTTGAAGAGCTGCAAAATGATGCCAAAAATCCAAAAAAGGGGGAGAGTATTTCTGGTTTGCAGTCTCGAGAGAGCAAATGGAATTAACTTGAAATAACTTTTTGCATTGCCACTGCAGTCAAAAATGGGCATTATGAGCTATTTCCACCAGAAGCTGCAGACTTTATTTGGCTTGTTGCTTGATTTGCTCTCTCTCTGATTAAATCTGAGTGTGGCTGTGCCTCTTACATGAGGAAATATTGCTTGGTAGAAGACCCAGAGATTTTCATCTCTTGATAAAGACTGAAATATTCCGCTGTGCAGGTCTCAGAAAGGTTTCTAAGCCAATAAATGGGACTCAAGGCAGGTTTTGCTGCTCAATTTGAATTACAGAGAGTGTCCTTTGCCAGTTTTTACAAGTTTTGTGGATGATTTGGGGCATCCTCTGTCAAAGTGCTTTCTGGCCTGAGCTATTTGCAGTCCAAGCTCTTTCCTGTTATATTTATCCCTCTTTCCTGATGTAGCTCAAGGAAAATCCCTGCAGATGGTGCTTTTGAAGTCCTGCCGTGGGTGAGGGCACTTCTCCACCTGGGCTGAAGGTCTGTGTTGACCCTAAAGTGTTTCTGGATGGACCCCCCCCAGCATCACTCAGTGAGAGCCTCAGCAACCCCCCTGACACAGCAGAGGGAACAAACTCACTCCCAGCAACAATAAACTGCCAGAAGGCTGGAAAAATGATGGGTTTTTTTCCCCCATTGCCCCATTTATTGATTGGTTAAAACACCAACAGAATAAAACATCCTCAGAGGGGGCTCCTGCCACAGGGTGAGGGATGAGCTGAAACCACCCCATTAATTTTTTGAGGTGTGGGAGCTGAGCTCCCCGGGGAGAAAATCCTGGATTAAAGGATTCTTTCCATGGCCAGGGGCAGATGCAGTTGGGATTGTGGATGCAGGTGAGTGGATGCTCTTCACTTGACCCACTGAGTTGTGATTCTTCAACTTCTCAGGACTTGCTGTGGCCAGAAAAGATTTTTTACTTCAAAACCCCTCCACAATTCAAGTTACAGCAATTCCACAGGTGCTCTGGAAACTCAAAGCTTGTTGCAGCCAATGAGATTGTCTGATGACTTCAGATTAATTTGGATGCAGCCTAGAAAAATTAATTTGGGCACTGCAGGTGGGTTATTTAAGCAGCACCAGTGGGTGTGGCAGTGAGAAACCAGGTTACCTGGTGCCTTTTGATTTTGTTCACACCTTCTGGGACGAAATTTAGCTCAAAGGAATGAACAGAATTCCTTCAGCTTTTGAAGAGAGACCTTGTGAGCCTGTGATGAGAATGAGGAGGGAATGAAAGAGGCAGCGTGATGGGTGTTGGAATGGGGGTGAACTGCAGGGCAGACTCCAATTAGTTTAAGGATTTTATAATTCTTATTTATGGACTTCCTGTACAAATCTGTGGCAGAATCTGAGGGTCTGGAGGACTTTGTGGAGTCTTTAACTTCTTCCCACCTTCCTTATACTGTTTTTTAGGTCAAAAGGGAACTTTTGCTGCATTTGGGACAATGGTTTGGTCTGAGGAGTAAAAAAAGGGATATTCATAGTATTAAATAAATTAATTAAATAGTATTAAATCCCTTGTTTACAACTCCCTCAGAGAGATGTTTCCCAGCATTTTCTTAGGACCTCAAAGTCTGGAGTTGCCAAGTGTCCTCTGGAAGATTGTTCCACGGTCAAATCTACCCTGAAGGACAATGAATTTTTCATTGCTTTCTGAGTGTTGGGTTTTCTCCTCGAGCTAAAAACATGCCTGCCCTCCAAAACATGCATCTTGTTAGACTGATTCATGCAGAAAAATGCATGTTTAGCTGCAGCTGGGATTTGCTTCACTAAATGCATCTTTGGTTCTTGGCAAAAAAACTGCTGCAGACCTGTGCAAAGCCCTCTTCCAGGCAGCAGAAACTCTGGGATTATGCACAGTTTGATTAAAAATCATTGTGCTAATAGAATGTATGTAAAACCTTGGTTTTATTTGAGGAACCTGACAGGAAAAAAAGAAAAATCCTTTTAAAAGAATTGTGGCAGCTCCTGTTTTTATGCAATAACCCCGTAAAAAATATTGCAGTTAATTACACTCCATTTTGTGAGACTTGTACACTAAAATTGGTCTTGTTATGCACCATTCCCTGGACTGGGGGTGGGGGTGATGTCGTGTATTTGTCACATTTATGGAGGCAAATTGTGCATTTTGTTTTTTTTTTTTCATATTGATCCTGTTGTCCCTGCTCAGATAATGCCCATGGAACAGGACCTTGTCACGGGATAATGGTCCTGCTGCCAGACACACACGGAGGCAAAGCTGGGCCATTTAGCAGCAACAAACCTCAAGGTGAAGCAGCCACATTTATTCCCAAAGCAGGAGGCTTTTATCCTGTCAAAACTGTCTATACAGTACTTTTTTCCTTATTTTTTCCCCCCCCCTTTACCTGCATCTAAACCAAATGACTCGTGGCCCAGACAGGGATGTTTTCTTTGCTGATGGGTGTTAATGGTGCTGAGGGTCTTTGGGGTGTGTTGCTAAGAAGTTGTGCCCTGGTTGGATCAGAGGACAGAATCACATCAGAGGAATGGGAGATGCAGCAAAGTCATGTTTAGGGTTTCTTGAGAGTTGAATCATAGAATCACACAATGATTTGGGTTGGAAAGGACCTTAAAACTCATCTTATTCCACCCCCCTGCCATGGGCAGGGACACCTTGAGACAGACCCTTGAGCTTCACCAGAGCCCCACTTTTGCTGTGCCAGGAGT
Organism: Manacus vitellinus; assembly: GCF_001715985.3. Lineage (NCBI taxonomy): Eukaryota > Metazoa > Chordata > Aves > Passeriformes > Pipridae > Manacus > Manacus vitellinus. The sequence continues at coordinate 2,222,483 of NW_021940571.1, forward strand.
GCCAGCAGCCCCTGGCAAAGAGGGATCACAGGGATTGGCACCATTCCTTGTCAAGTGATTCCCATGGAGCTGGTGAGAGCACTTGGTGCTTAATGAATGTGCAAACTGAGGGTGAGAGCTGAGCTCTGATGCTCAACAGAGGCTTGTTGAAGCCAACTTGAGTGCCACAGCTTGTTGGATTAAACCCCAGAAGCCAAGAGGTTTTTTTAACTCTGTAAAGACATCCAGACTGTCAAAATCCAGGGAAAGAGGGAACCTGACCCCTCTTTGCCCCGGGAGGAGAGAGGTGAAAAGTTTCCATTTCCAGGAGATTTCCTACTCATGAATGGATTATTCAGCAATCCTGGGGAGATAAGTGGTGATGGGTGTTTATCCTGCTGGTGGGATATAGTAAGAAGTTACAGATATTGTTGCTGAAAGGTAAAATAAGTGTGGGTAAAATGCAGGAATTTGGGATGTGCCAGCAATGCTGCTTTGGGGAATAAATCTCAGCTAATCTGCTGCCCAACTTGGGAAATCCTGCCCTGTACCTGATAAACACTGCAGCTCAGACCCCTGCCCCCAAACACATTTGTCCTTGTGGAAAGAAATGAATCCAAGGTTTAACCTGGAAGAAAGCTGTGGATAGGGTGGTGATCTCAGAGCAACATCCCCAAAGTGTTTCTCCATTTAACTGGGGGGGGAAATCCTGCCTGGATCCTGTTGAATGTGTTGCTGGTGTGGCAGGGAGAGAGGAATTCTGTCTGCCAGAGGGATCCAGGGAAGGCCAGGAGCTGACTAGGGATACTCAGACCTGGTCAGTGAGGGAGAGGGTGGCACAGAGCTGTGCTGCCCATCCCAAATCCTGCCCCTGGCATTGCTCCAAAGCCTGGCTCCAGGCTGGGATTGCTCTCCAGAGGTAACACCTGGAGCCCAGAGATGAGCCCATCAATATTTTACAGGTAGGTTGTTTAGAGGAGTTAAGTCAATAACTTGGATGAGCCAGGACATCCCCAGCTATTCCCATGCCTGGGCAATCCCTCTCCTTATGCATCCTGGGCTGCATTTAGTCTATTTTTGGACCCTAATATTCCCCTACTCTCATTTTCCCAGGAAAAGCAGCTGTGGAAACAGCACTGCTGCTCCTCTCTGAGCCAATCTGGGAAGGGAAAAGATATTTTTAATAATTGAATATTGATTGTTCCCCTCCCAGAGCAGTGGGGGCTGCAGCATCACAGCACACAACAAGTTGGAGGAACAGATTCTGCTTTCTCATGAATGAAATATTAATTGTATGTTTATGTTTTGGTGTGGCCTAAAGTGAATATTAAAGTGCCCATAAATAAAACATTGCCACCTTTAATACAAGATGGGGTTTTCTCACCCTTATCTTAAATGAGCTCATTACAGAGGAGAAGGTAATAAATATTTGATAGCCTGGCATGTTAATGAGCTGCTTCCTCGTGAATTCAAAGTGTTTAGCACGGTTGTCTCTCCCCTTCAAACATGTTCTATAGTGCAAATATTTTGAATTATTTAATCAGGAGGATCTTTAAGCACCCTGGTGCAGTGTTTAAAAACCTAAACCCACAAAACCACGGCAGTAATTAATGGCTGCAGCTTCCCAAAGTCACTCTAATTCCATGAATAATCTTGTTGGTTTTAATGGGGGGTTTCCATGGAGGGCTTTCCTGCCCTTGGAGGAGGAGGAGGAGGCAGCTCTCAGTGCACACACAGCCAAGGTGTGCACACTTGGAACTTGTTTTATGGAGATTTTAACCCATTGTTGTGTCATCAGGACAGTTTTAACACAGATCTAAACTGTGGGACTCCTGTTTTGCAGAAGCTAAAGTCATATATCTCATTGGTCACCACCAGATCCTCATGGAAACGTTGCAGGTGTTGGAGAACAGAAGTAGGGATGGGAAGGTCCAACCTGGTGGAGTTTGTTGGAAGTTCTTGTTCTTCTCCCTGGCTGGTCTGGTATGACCAATTCCTTTTCACCCCTCAGCCATTGGCAGAGGAACACGTTGTTTTTAGGCAGCAGGTTCTCTGGTTTGAACGTGAAGAGCCTTTTAGAACAAGTTAAGGTGGGTGCTCATGGGGACACTTTGTGGCACAACCACATCAAGGTTCATCTCCTTTCAGAAGAAAAGGCATTTTTTCCTCAACTGCTGTCCCAAAACTGCTCAGAAAGTCTGTTCTGAGTTCATTGTTTTTCTCCTGCCTGGCTCTGTTGCCTCAATGAAGGCAGATGACCCAAATTATTCAAGATTTATATAATTTATTTTTGACAAAATATCCCAGTGCCTGACTATTTTAACAGCCTTAATATCAGTTTTAAACCTGTTTTCCCAACTCAGAAAATGGCACCTTGTGCAAGCCAGACTCGGCCTTTTAAATTGCCTGAAAGTTAAAATGAGCAACTAAATGGAATTAAATATTAAATTTAAAGCCATTTGTATTGAAAATATTGAACTTTAAGAGCACAACCAGTTTGGAAATTGAGGAGTTGTGTCTGGTGTTGGTCTTTGCAGGTCTTTTGGGTGCTTAAAATTTGAGTCTTTGCTTCCAGGTGTTGATTTTCCCTGGTCTGGGAGATATTCAGGTTCATCCCAGGAAAACAAGGGATGCTAAAAATTAAGTATCAGAACAACAACAAACCAAAAAAACCCTCAACAAACCACCAATGATATTGCAGTGATGAATGGCTTTAATTAGAAGGAGGTAACAAACACTTTAAAAAAGATATAATTTCAAGCAGTTTTATACTTTAGTGCTCCTGGAAGGCAAATAGTATTAATTCTTGAAGCAAGAATTGGAGAACCAATTTGCCTGAGCTTTAATTTAATGATGATAAAATCTAGGTATAATTAAACTGAAGCCCAAAAAAAATAATCTAGCTAACAAAATTTACTTAATTCAGGTGCAAACTTGTTTTTTTCCCCCCTCTGTAATTAATTTTCTCTTTAAATAGTCCATCCCTGGGTAAGCAAAAGTGAATCAACAGCCCAGAACTTCCACTGTGTTTTTTAAGTTTGTGAGTGAAAAACTGGGAGGAGGATCCTTAAACTAAAATTGTCCTGAATCGTTGACTTCCCTCTTGTTGAGTGGCCTAATTGGGACAAAAATTGGCCCATTATTTACATGTTTTTTGACTTCTTACAGTTTTGAGAGAATCTGGTTTTTAATCAACTTTATTAATTTTCATTAATTCGAATTTTTTGCATTTCCTAGCCCACGAAAATTGTTGATACGTTCAGAAACAGGAAAACAAAATTCGGAATAATTGCATAAATCTTTCCTGATATCCTTAAAACTAAAATTTTAAAGTTGGAGGAGCAGCATTCCCATCCCTTTCTTTTTTTGAGGGCACCCACCCGCAGCAAAAATTTTCATTTAAGTTTTCAAATTTATCTTCAGCAGCAGCAAACGACTCTCTGCAGGCATCTGGTTAATTTGACTCTGTCAATATTGATCCACAGTCGTTGTTAATCCCTCTGGGAAAGGGATTCAGGAATACGACTTGAGCAGATGTTGGGGGTTGATTTGGCAGTTTTATTCTTGGTACTTTAATTTTATTTTTTTTTTTTTTCTGAGGAGAAGGAGAAACTTCTTTAATCCCATGCAGAGATAGAAATATAAATGACAGCTAAAAATACACTGAATTTTGTGCCCTTCTCCAAGCCTTGGAATGCTCTGTGGCGAGGAGGGAGGATAAGGACTGTGTGGATCTCTTTGAAGTGCTTTATCAGCCTTCTTCAAAAATATCAAAGAGGAGACTTAAGCCATGTAAAAATAGTTGTGATTCCATCCTTTTTAGCTGGATCTGATACAGCTCCCCTGTGGTACGTCCACAACACGACTTCCTGAATATTCAGGGGGAAAATGGTGGTTTTCAGGGATGAAAATGGTGGTTTTTTGGGGAAAATGGTGGGTTTCGGAGATAAAAATGGTGGTTTCCATGGGAAAAATGGTGGTTTTCAAGGATAAAAATGTGATTTTTAGGGGAAAATGGTGTTTTTCCAGGATAAAATGGTGATTTTCTTGGATAAAAATGGTGGTTTACAGGGGGAAAAATGGTTGGTTTTGGGGATAAGAATGGTGGTTTTTCAGAGATGAAAAATGGTGTTATTCAGGGACAAAAATGGTGGTTTTCAGGGATGAAAATGGTGGTTTCCACAGGAAAAATGGTGGTTTCCACAGGAAAAATGGTGGTTTCCACAGGAAAAATGGTGGTTTTCAGGGACAAAAATGGTGGTTTTAAAGGATAAAATGGTGGTTTTAAAGGATAAAATGGTGGTTTTAAAGGATAAAATGGTGGTTTTAAAGGATAAAATGGTGGTTTTTGGAGATAAAAATGTGGTTTTCAAGGATAAAATGGTGGTTTTCAGGGATAAAAATGTGGTTTTGGGGGAAAATGGTGGTTTTCAGGGATAAAAATGGTGGTTTTTTTGGGGAAAATGGTGGGTTTTGGGGATAAAATAGTGGTTTCCATAGGAAAAATGGTGATTTTCAAGGATAAAAGCATGATTTTTAGGAGAAAATGGTATTTTTCTGGTATAAAATGGTGGGTTTCAGGGATAAAAATGATGGTTTTCAGCAAAAAAAATACTGGTTTCCACAGGAAAAATGTCGTTTTCAAGGATAAAAATGGTGTTTTTCAGGGGGAAAAATGATTCCAAGATAGCAGAAGTATCTCCAATAAAACTGGCATATGGCATAAAATCAAGTAGTGCTTTATTGAAAGGTTGAAAATGCTTTATTCCCACGTTGTGTGTTTTTATTTCTGGGGTTGGGAAGAGGCTCAGGAGGATCTTTTTCCAGATGTGTAAATACCTGGTGGGAGGCAGCACAGGGAAATGTTTTCAGCTGAGTTACACCTGGAATTAGTGAGGGAAAGGTGGGGTGAGAGAGATACAAGAGGAGAAATACAACAATTTTCCTGTCTTCTGCTGCTGGTTAGAAACAACTCATGGCAGGGTGTCAGTTGTAGGTAGTTCTTGGTAGAAAATCCAATTTTTTTTTTATTTACTCCTGAACTGTGAAGAGAAATAATTCAATTAAAAACCAATCTGGGTATGAATTCAGGTCCTCTGTTCTGAAACTTGCTCAGATTTCCTTAAATTCAGTATGAATTCCTCAGTCTGAGCCCTGAAAAGTATAAATAAGTAAAAGAATGATCTCCTCCTCTGTCTGTATGGACAGATGTCCTGATGGTATTCCCAAGGCCATGGGGGATGGATATAAGGAGCTGTCAGACAGGAACAGGGTTTTCCAGGAGTGCTGGAGGAGCAGAAGGAGAGTTATGTTGGTTTAAGTGCCAAGAGAAAGGGGGATTAAGCTGTGATGTGTGAAATGGGCCTGATCTCCATCCCACTGATCCCAGTAAAAATCAAAAAGGGACAGTGAAAATAATACAAATAAAATAGGAAAAAAATATTTATGCTCCCAATTTCTGTTATTATCAGAGCAAGATAAACACCCCCTGATGGCACTTTGGCTGCTGAAGGAGCTTGAGCAGCTCTAAGAGGGGCTGAACTGACCAGTTTGGAGTTTTGACAGCTCATGTGAAAGGTTTTCCTTTGACAGATGCTCGAGGAAGTGTTTCCAACAGCGCTCCTGACTCACTTTTTTGGGAACCTGAGCCAACCTGCACAATCCCAGCAGTGTCTTAGACCAGATTCAAAGTGCCAGGGAAGGCTCCAAAGAGACTTCCAAATATGTCTTTTCTTCTGCCTATCAAAATATCAGTTTGGGAATGGGAATATGAACCTGAAAGGCCAGGCAATAACAGCCAGGTTTCCATAAAGGTTTGTGTTTCTGACATTTCCTGGCATTGTGTGATTTATGTTTTTCTTGATGTGTCCTCATCCAAACCCAGAAGGTGTTCTGTGAATTTAAAAGGGGGAAAGGGAAAATTCTGCCTGTTGGGAAGCCCAATTAGGTGGATAAATGACACAGATGACTCGACTAATTTATGTTCTCTGTGATTTCTGGGATGAAACACAACCCACTTGCTGTTCCCTCTGTTCCTCGGGGCTTTGGGGAGTTTATTGTTTGTGGCTGTAAAAACACACCAGGGAATACCTGAACATATGCTGGAGCTAAAGGGGATGAGAGATGGCAGCAGCTAATCTGGGAAGCACAAAAATGCCTCTTCTTGAAGTGTTTGTCTAGAGAAAAAAGGCATTTAGTGATTTCCAGCACCTGTTGGAACACACTTCATCAGAGAGGCTGCCTCTTAAAGACCTAAATTATCATAAAAGTATCTTGTGGCTTCATTAAAACAGCTCCCACTCGATGGGTTCATCTGTCAGGGCAGGGCTGCAGAGCAGTCAGATGCTCCTCCACTGACCACAGGGTTCCTCGTTTATTTAACAGCTCCCTCAATATTCAAGGAGGAAAATAATAAAAAAAAAGGGAAGTAATTCCACAGCTCTCAGAACACTCAGCTAATAAAATGCCATCTTGCAGAGCATTTAATTGTCCACTTACCCTCTGTTCCCACTCAGGGAGCCCTGGATGGGCTGAACACCTCGAGTGGTTCCTGCTGGGATGAGCAGCAGATCCCAGGGATCCAAGTGCACATCCGTGTGCCCTCTGGATGTGCTCCTTGGGATTCTTTGTCTGAACAAAACCCTATTTAAAATATAATCCTAACAGCATCCACAAAATGCTGCCTTTTGTGCTGAACTTGTGGAGCTGTATGAGCACCCCAAAATATTTTGGTGAAAAAGAGATTGTAAAATTGATGGTAAATATCTGATTTCTTAAGGATTTTGGGGAGGTGGGAATAGGAAGCTTAGCTGAAATGACTGAAAAGGCCTTTCTTCCTCCAGAAGGAATGTAATTATTGGAAATCTCAGAATTAATCTGATTTACAGAGAATTTCCAGGCTGAATTTTTGTTTTCCTGGTTCAGGATATTCAGAGTAAGTTTTAGACTAATTTTAGAACACTTCTCTGAATTAATCATTTGGGTTTCAGATTCATTTTAAAAATGGTTTCTGAATTAACTGTTGGAAGTTTATCCTTTTTTATGGCTGTGCTGTTCCATTTGCACTTAAGCACAGCTGATTTAATGACAAGAAATCTTTCCAAAAATGGTCCCAAGAGTGTTTTTTTAAGGATTCATTAACTTAATTTCTGTTGCTCTTGAGATATGATGGCCTTATTTTTGTGTTTTCCTCGCTGCTCTGATATTCTAGGAATGGCAGAACTAAATTATGTGTCACTTTGCTTACTTGACATTGAATAAATTGCTTATTTCAGTCACTAGATGACACTTACAGGCCATTTGTCCTCATTGGGATTCTGAAGTTGCTGAGTAATTTTTTATTCATTTCAATGCTATTTATTTTAATGATATTTTCTTCCTGTATTACAACTCCTCTGCCTGTGGTTTTCAGTGAAGATCCAGGTAGATATTAAGACTAATAAGAGTGTTTCTAGCAATTGGCCAGGATAATATTGATGGAACCATCTGTTCCACTCAGGTTTATAATTTGGTGTGTGCAAAGTTTCTTCCACTGGGAGAATCCATCAGGATACCAATAGAAACCATCAAGTTCCCAAATGCAGCTGCAATTTAAGGACCACCATTAACATATTTTGACAGCAGTTGTGCTTGAAATAGTTGGATTTTTGAACAAGCATCCTCAAAATTTCGATTATGTCACCATTTCTGTAAAAATGCCCCTAAAACTGTGATGAGAAGGACCATTTCTGGTCACTTCTGTCGCTTGGAGGATCAGAGCTGCACACCTGGGACACAGCTGGAGGTGGATTTTCCAAAGGCTGCAAGGCTGGTTTAGGAACAAGTGATAAAGCAGCAATATCAGCAACATTGGGCAGGGTTATTTCTTTTTTTTTTTTGGTGAGGATAATCGTGTTTTTACTTGTCAAAGTAAAAACTTGCTCGGGGAGGCACCTCCTTGGTCCTCAATGTTGCAGGGCTGAAGCCACCACCTGGCAGCAGGTGGGTGACAAGGGGTTCCTTCAGCCTTCAAACACTTAATGCCAACGTGATTCCTTATTAAAAAAGTGAATTTCATGGAATCACAGAAAAATTTGGGTTGGAAGGGTCTTGATTTGCTGGATGTGGGAGCAAGGAGTGTTGTACATCAGGCTGCTGTGAATGCCAGGGCAGAAGTGGAGGTGGATGGACAGAGGCATCAATCACAGAATTGTTTGTTAGTGGTACCAAACTACTAGTTCAGGTGGGAAAGGACTGGAAGATGGAACTGGATTTGGGATTGGAAGTTGGAAGTTCAGGTTGGAACCAAAACTAGCTCAGGTTGGAACTAAAACTAGTTCAGGTTGGAAGGGACCTCTGGGGATCATCCAGACCAACCCTCCTTGCAAGGCTTTGTCACCCAGAGCAGGTGACTGTGTCCAGGTGGGTTTGGGGTGTCTCCAGAGAGAGATGGGATGTCTCCAATAAAAAACACGTGGAGAGGACACAGATCCACAGGGAGGAACAGTGAGAGCAAAACTTCATCAGCACCAACCTGCTCTTTACGTGGCAAAATTGTGGTTATAGCAGAGCTTGAAGGGCTGGGTAAGGACTGATTTTTACTTGATTTTTCCAGATCTTTGCCTTGGGAACCCTTTCTAGCCTGAAAATAAGAGCAGTCCCACTTATCAAACCTTTGGACGTGGAGCAGTCAGTTAAATTTTACTGAAAGACAAAAGGGATGATTTTTTACGTTGAAGATCCAGGAGGAAAAGCAAAACAACACTTGTCAGACACCTGTAGTTGCAAACCACTTACAAGGACTGAGTCTGTGCTGCTGCTACCTCCCTGCTCCTCATCTGCAATCCATCAGTGCCCCTTCCCTCCTGGATAAGGAGTTACCTTCCATTTACACACCACAGGGGTGGCATCACCCAGAGGGTGAGGTCAGCCAAGAGAATCACTCGAGTTAATGCAGAAATGAGGCCAATATATTAATGTAACAACAGGACACAGGGCTCTTTAGATTTAAAGGCAGGAGCCTGAAATCAGAGATAAGGGCATTTATTGGGAGGAAATGTACCTTTATTAAAGACTTGCATTTGAATAGGGAACAGCAGCCAGAGCACAGAGTGAGAGGTGCTTTCTAAATGGGCACATCCCACAATGGTTTGGGTTGGAAGGGACCTTAAAGATCATCTCATTCCACCTCCTGCCATGGGTAAGAACACCTTCCACAGACCAGGTTGCTCCAACCTGGCCTTGGACACTTCCAGGGATCAAGGGGCAGCCACAGCTTCTCTGGGCAACCTGTGCCAGGGCCTCCCCACTCCCACAGCCAAGAATTCCTTCCCAATATCCCATCTCACCCTGCCCTCTGGCAGTTTGAACCCATTCCCCCTTGTCCTATCCCCACATTTCTAGGCAGCAGACTTCTTTCCCTGGTTTTGAAAGAAATGTCCCCAAGCCCACGAGTGTGTGAGGTGGCACAGCCCCACGTCCTGCTCTGCTCTGCTGCCTCCACATCCCTTCAACTCCGGTTTTTTGGATCTCCATGGCCATGCTGCTCCAGAAGCACAGTCCATGGCACAGAGGAAGTTTAGCACTGGAAATTTCTGGCTGTTCTCTGGAGAATGGGATACAGAACAAGAGAAATGTCTTGGAGTTTTCCCAGACATGACGTGTTGTGTCCCCATCCTTGAAGACAGGGAATGGTGCAGGGATTGCCTTGATCAGCTGTGGCTCTACTTTGGGCTGAAACCCCCAAAAATTTCGACTAAACCACCCCCTATTCTTTGTGTAATAGTTTGGATCTGAGTCTTTATTCCAGAGCTTGGCATTCCTTGCTCAGGGGAGTCTTTAAGGTAGCAGGGCATTAAAAAAGACTTGGGTTGAAACTTGTCAAGGGGAAATAATATCTGCAATTGCTCAGCTTCCTGATTAAAAAAACCCACACCAGTGTCTGAGTAAGGGCAATGTTTTCTCAAGCATTAATGATACTTTAATTCAACACAGCCACGACAACAAAAAAATTGATTTTATTGCTCTCTGTTTTATGGATCATGAATTTAACTGAGCTAAATAGTCAAAGCACAGGTGAATAGTACTGCTTTAGTGACCACATTTCCTTCTGCATTTCACTAACTGGTTTTTTTTTTGTTCTGCTTACTCAGCTTTTCACATCTCTGACTCCAGAGACCTCCAAAGGGCAGAAAAGAAACCAACTGCTGGGTTTACCTTCCTGTGCTGAGCAAGGCTTTATGCACCTTCTCTGGTAGGTTTTTCCTCTTAATTTCAGTAAAACCCTGAAGAACATGTGGTTTTAGGACCCTGAAATAAAACAGTTTTTTATTTCACAATCACTAATATTAAGTGTTTTGAACTATGCATCTGAAATATCCACTGGGCTGGGTATTGGACAGATCATATGAAGAGATTGTTCCAGCTCCAGAAAACTTGTAGGATTTATAACATGAGAGAAATGAGATTTGATGTTTACAGAGAGTTCAAGGAGTTGTTTAACTTAAACTAGTGACTGGGGAAAGACAAGAAATAGCTCCTGGGAACAGGTTTTCCAGAGAAGCTGTGGCTGCCCCATCCCTGGAAGTGTCCAAGGCCAGGTTGGATGGAGCTTGGAGCAACCTGGGATAGTGGAAAATCTCCCATGGTGGTGGGATTGGAACTAGATGGTCTTTTAGATCCCTTCCAACCCAACCCATTCCATGATTATATGAAACACAAGCTGTTTGTGCAGATTTCCCTTTTCCAATAGTAAATGGTCTTCACTCCTGCATTCTAAAGGAATTTACCACTCCTAAATATTCATAGGGCTGATTTCAGCATCAGGTCATTATTTTGTAGGTTTAAAATTAGTTTTAGCCTCTCATGTCATTGCCAATGTAGAGCTACAGCTCTGAGTCAAACAGGTACAAATAAATTAATTTGCATTTTCTGCAGTCCGAGGTATTTTCTGCTCTGGCAGATTTTACTCCAAATCACCACACTGTTGACAAGAGAAAAACTCCTGCACTGAGCTTAGAAATGCTCTAAGATGAGGCTGATGCAGAAAACATGGGGAATTACAGGGAAGGATCTCACTTTCATGTGGGATTTCCCTTCTGCAGTGGAAGCCAGTGGGTGATTGGTGCCTTCCTGAGGGGAGAAGGGTCATTTGTGCTTGGAGGAGATACTTCTTTCCATGTGAGGCCATTGTCCAGCTACCACAAAGGGGGTACAGTGGTTCCAGTGGCCATGCTGGAAGGGACAACTCTGGGAATAGAGCAGCTTGATTTACAGGTGGAAAATAGGGGTGGAAAGTCAATTAATTCCACTGCAGCAACACCACTGCATCAAAATTGTTCTCAACACGTTTGTGGTGCCTGTTACCAGGTTTTCTGCTGCTGGACAGTCCACACCTTCCCTGGGCAATCTGTCCCTGTGCCCAACTCTCCTCACCCTTTGGAACCTCCCTTGGTGCACAACCTGATTTGCCCTGGCTGGGATTTCAGCTCATCACTTGTAGTTTCTCTGTAGGGATCATGGAGAAGACTCAATTCCTGACTTATTTACCTTTAACACACTGTCAGAACGTTATCACCCCTCCCCTTGGGCAACTCCAAACCACACATCCCCAGTCCTCTCCATTTCTTTAGGTCATATTTTCTAGGTTTAATTTGTTTTTCTCTCTCCTGTGGCTTCTCTGTGCTTGAACCACCCCTTGCTCCATCTCCCACAAGTCAAACTCACCCAGCAGTCAAGGAAAACCCTTTGAATTTTGGCTGTGGTTGATGGGAAAAATCGCCCTTAGAAATGATAAAATGATAAAACTAAGATTTTTTTACATAACCTAAGTTCTTTTATGTTTTTCTGCAGTAATTACCTTTCTCTGGCTGTTACTTCAGTAAAAGGCTGGTGGATCCCATCTGGAAGGGGAAAGCACACAAATTGCTCTGGCTTTCAAAGGAAAGTAATTCCAAAGCTGAGTTTCTCCAATCCATGTTGTTAATTTGAACATGAGCAAAAGATACTCTGCCCAGGCTTTTAAACATTCCTGAATTCTACATGGAAACTGTTTTCTCTCCATAAATTGCCTGTCCCTCAGGCTCATTTAACCCACAGTAGCTGATTTAGCAGTAGAGTTTGAAGAGTTAAACATGATTTTTTTTTGAACGGAGGTTAAAAAGTTTTCATTTTCTTTATAGTTTTGCTCCTGGGAAAGAGATTTAACCCACCAATAAATGTTGGACTCCATGATCTTGCAGCTCTTTTCCAACCTAAATGACTCTGTCATTCTTCAGTATTGGTAAAGCTGAAAATAATGCTGCACAAAATTCCAGTGGCACAGGTTTGTATCAGTCCACTGTCACCAAAGGAAGTTACTCTTGTTTTTCATAATGTGTACAGTGGTGATTTATATATGTCTTCATGAAATAGAAATATATTCTTGTAAAAATTAGCAGCCTACAGTGAAAAACATATTAAAAAACCCCCCCAAACCTTATTTTTTCTACATTTATTGCCTCCCCTTGTTGTGTAAGGGAAAGGTGAGCTGTTCTCACTGCTGCTGCAAATGAGTTCAGATAATGTTAAGACTTTTACAGGACTACTTTTCTAACAAATTAAAGAAAAGCAAATTTTACAGGGGAAAAAAACAAAACCAACCCTGTTCTTGCCCTCTAATTGCTGATCCTCCTGTTCAGGAGCAGGGGCACTGGAGGCACATAACCAAGCTTTGGAGGCATGAAAACAAGAGCACAAAAAGGAGCTTTCTCTCCCAGTTTAATTTTGTGTAGTTACAGAAATGAGGCTCCCAGCTGCTTGAATTACAGTGTGCAGTGACAATAATAAGAAAGTTAATCTCTTTAAGTAGCTCTCCCAGGCTACTTTTTCATTGGCAGCTCCTTGCCTGGCATTGCCATTTACCTGGAAATCTGCATTTCAATGCAGGCAGTTCTGGGTGCAGGTGGGGGAAGGCAGAACTGCTGGGAGCTGCAGTCAAGGGATCCCTGCCCAAAAAACATGAGTGTGGTGGAAAACTTGGAACAGGATCCCCAGGGAATATGTAGATGCTGGTTTAGTCAAGTCCTGGGTATTTTTCAGTGTGTTTTGAATATTTATCAAGTTTATTATCTCCAGAATTACATGGGATGAGCTGGGAGGTGCATCCCAAGCAACCTGATCTAAGGAAGGTCCATGGCAGGGGGTGGAATTAGATGAGCTTTATGTCCCTTCCAACCCAAACCACACCCTGATTCTTACCAGCACTTTTTTTTTTGTGAGCTGAAGAGGTTTTCAGAACCAGAAGGACACATGAGGGATGTTTTGGAGATCCCTGGTGTTCAGCTGCTCTGCTTCTTCACACCCTGGGCAGCTCTGCTTGGAGACTTCTCAAGCTGCATTTCCTATGAAGATTCTTTGGGAATGAGATGGGTTTGCAAAGCTCTCAAGGGCAGCTCATAGTTTGGAAGCTTTCTGTTCTGGAAAAATGGAAAAGCCCCCTGGGAAGAGAAGCGTTTTGTTTTGTTTTGTTTTTTTCTCCCTGTGGTGTTTAAATGTGGAAAGGATCCGAGCTCCTGGAGGAAGGAAGCGGCATTTCATGTTATCCATTCCTCAGTGTTTACAGATGAGAATCATGGAATCCCAGGCTGGTTTGGGTTGGAAGGGACCTTAAAGTCCATCCAGTTCCACCCCAGGGACACCTTCCACTAGCCCAGGTTGTTCCAAGCCCATCCAACGTGGCCTTGGACACTTCCAGGGACACTTCCATGACTACGAGCAGGACCTTCCTTTGTCACCTGTGCCTTTTAAAAACAAAACAATTAACAGAAATGAATTAATTTTAATGATGCCATTTCCTTTCTTTCTCTCTTCCTCCTCCCCTCCTTCCCTTGTCTCCCACTTTTTGGCAGCTCCTGGATCTCAGGACTCTGCCTTCTGCCAGGCACAGTTTGGACCATGCAGGGCAAAGTCCGACAGACACAGCAAAAGTTTCTTTGGTGAAAAGTTACCTCTGTTTTTCACAACTTTGATAAATATAAAGCCAGAGCACGATTAAGATCTTGGAATTTGGCTGCTTTTCCCTCCCCTCTGTACCTGCTCTGGAGCTGAGATGTTTTAGTGGGTGATTCATTGGCACCATTACTGCCTTTATTCCTTTAAGAGCACCTGGAGGGCCGATGTTTCAACATTACACTAAAGAGCTGAGCTGCTTTTTTGCATAGTTCCAAATCTTCCATTTAATTCCACTCGAATTTAAACGTTTCCTGTTAACTTTATGCCTTGTTTTTTAGCTTAGCAGAAGTTACTTTGTTTTCACCCTTGAAAATCCACCGAGGGAATGTGAAATTGGGTCAAACTCCCGTTTTATTTCGTTATTTTGGTGGTATGAAATGACTTAGTTTAGATGAGTTGCCACTGGCAAACCAGATCTGATGCTTCAACTGGAAAAGGTGGTACATTCCTGGTGTGCAAAGTGTTGTCCTGCTCCCACATTCCCTGAGCCGTTCCCCAAAGGTGGAAATGGCCTGAAGTGATGCTGCAAATAATTGAGGTTTTGGTATTTAAAGTGGTTTAGTTTGGAGAGATCGCTTCCTTTAACAACATTTGGGGGAGACATCCCCAAAAAACTTCAGATTCTGTTCTTTTTTTCTGAGTCCTTCAACAAGACTTTGTCCCCTGGTGGTTTCCTGTAAAGGGAAAGGTGATCTCCAGGGATGCTGGGAGGAGGATGATGTGTATGCAGCTCACTGCTCAGTGATTCTCCAGCTCCAAAAACGTTCTGGGAATATTTAACCTTTGAGGGAAAGAGAATTGGATTAATTGCTTTCAGATGTATTACGTGCCTGGCTCCACTACCATAATAAACATTAGCCCCCAAACTTTGGGGGAATGGATCAATTAGTGCTACAACTTTCAGTGCCATGTGAGGTCAGTTCCAATAAGAGCCTTTAAAAAAGGAGGGAAAAGGGTTTTTGCAAATGGTAAAAAATGGAGGAAATTTAAAGTACAATTTAAAGGAGTGAATTCAGGACTCCAAACTTCTCTTACAGAGAGGGAGTTGTATCTGGAAGGCTGTTGGAAGCAATTCTGGGTGCCCAGGAGCTGGAATTAGACTGTCTGGATATTCCTCATATCCTCCAAGTCTGGAATGGAAACAAAATTAAGTGGAAAAAAAAAAGTGCTTTAGAGGCACAAAGAGGATGTTGCAGGTGTCAATCCATTCTTTAATTCCATCTTCAAAGCTTCTTTTTTGCTACCATCCAGCAAACCCGTGGATGCTCCTTCTTGGACTGAAATTCCTGCCTTCTTCATGTAAGATTTGGAGGGTGGGAGGTGCCTGTTTCTAGTCTGGGCTAAAAATCAAGAACCAAATACCCTCGTCCCCTTCTCTGTCCCTTTTTTTCCTCCCCTTTTCTCTCTCCCCTTTTCTCTCTCCCCTTTTCTCTCTCCCCTTTTCTCTCTCCCCTTTTCTCTCTCCCCTTTT
>NW_021940571.1:2238431-2262075 GCF_001715985.3 Manacus vitellinus
CTCCCTTTCCTTTCCTCTCCCTTTCCTTTCCTCTCCCTTTCCTTTCCTCTCCCTTTCCTTTCCTCTCCCTTTCCCTCCCTCCTCCCTGCCTCCAAAATCAAGAGCAAACCCTGCTGTACTCAGGTTCTCTACTCAGTGGCTTTATTTTTCAGGTCTCTTTTCCAGCTGCACATTTATGTGCTCGAACCATTTCTGCCTTTTCAGAATCACTTTGGTCTTTGCTCTGGGAGGAAAAGGAAAAGGGAAAGGTGAGATTCCTCAGGGGGAGGATCAGCAGAGCATGTGGGAGAAAAACCCCACCTCCAACCCACTTTTGGGTGGTTTTGTGGAGCAACCAAAGCCTGTGGGATGCTTGTCCATGGGAGTGGTTTGCTGTTTTCCATGAATTTGTCTTTTATTCCATGTATTCTTGCTTGTTCTGTATCAGTAACACCCAGGATTGCTCTGGGCCAGTGCATGAGACACAAAATGTGTGAAAAATCACAGTGACAGGGGTTTGTTCCTTGCTGGTTTGTGATAAAGAGGAACAGAAGCATTGACCAGACAGGCCCTCTGGACATTTGAAAGCCTTTGCTTTTTAAGCATATGTCTTGAAATCTGTTTGCTTTTCCACCATTGTTATTATGTTTTCATTATGGGCTAACAACATTTTAAATTCAGAAATATAAAATCATTGTAGGAGAATCAGGGAGCAAGAAAAAATTGGGTGATAAAGCTTTAAAAAAAGTGTGAATATATATTAATATATTAATGTGTTTGCTCATTATTGTTTCCTACATTATCAGATGCAGTGGCTGGAGTAACCAGCACAAGCTGCAAGTAAATTGGCATAAAATAATGCTAAAAGGGGGGTTTTAGTTGCTTTCATCTTCCATTAAAATGACTTGTCCAAGATATTCTCTGACTGAATTCTGCCTGATAAAACCTCAGTAAATTTTTTTCAGCCAGCTTGTAACCATAAACTAACAAGGGCCTGGAGTGACAGGACAAGGGGGAATGGCTTCAGACTCAAAAGGGGTAGGTTTAGATGGGATATTGGGAAGAAATTCTTGGCTGTGAGGGTGGGGAGGCCCTGGCACAGGTTGCCCAGAGAAGCTGTGGCTGCCCCTGGATCCCTGGAAGTGTCCAAGGCGAGGTTGGAGCAACCTGGGCTAGTGGAAGGTGTCCCTGCCCATGGCAGGTGTGGAACTGGATGAGTTTAAGATCCTTTCCAACCCAAACCATTCCATCATTCTCTGATAAGAAGAATTCTCACTTGCTCAAGTATTTCCAGTGCTTAATGCTGCTGTTATATCTTATTTTGCTTTAAAGGTTGTTTAAAATGAGCCAAGCCTGGCTGTAACTGAACTGAAGCTGCTCCAAGTGAAATGGGGATGTTTAAATGCAGTAAACATTCATGAAGCTCATTACAAGTTTCATATTTCTTTGTTTCCAGGCTTTTATGAGCAGCAATTGTCAGGTTTGTAATTATAGAGCCAAAGATTTTCCAAATGCCCTTTTTTTGTCCTTTAGCACTCGAATATGGGCTTCGTCCTTCTCCTTTTTGATGTTGCAGCATAAGAAAATTGGCTGAAAGATTGCTGTGTTTTAAGGCACTTTCTAAAGTGCTGCTGGTTTAAAAAAGCCTCATTTTGTAGAAATGGCAGCTGGATGTCGTGTGTGTCTCCCTTCTCCCATCCCCACCGTGTCAGCCCCAATCAGTTTATTCACCAGCACACTCACAAGGGTTTTTTTAGTTTGTAGCCTGCAAGGTCAGGCACTCTGGTGGAAGCCAAGCTGAGATGCAGCACCTTCCTTTCCCTTGGAATTAGTGACAGTGAACAATTTTTCATGGAATAACAGACTCGTTTCGGTTGGAAAGGGTCTCTAAGGTCATGGGGTTGAAGCAGCACTGCCAATCCCACCCCTAAACCATGTCCTGAAGTGCCACACCTACAGGACTTTTAAATCCCTCCAGGGATGGGGACTCCACCACTGCCCTGGGCAGCCCCTTCCAATGCCTGACCACCCTCTCCATGAAGAATTTTTCCCTAATATTCAACCCAAACCTCCCCTGGCACAACCTGAGGCCGCTTCCCCTTGTCCTGTCACTTGTTAGCTGCGAGAAAAACTGATCCCATTGTGCTACAACCTCCTTTCAGGTGA
The DNA here is from genome assembly GCF_001715985.3 of Manacus vitellinus. Lineage (NCBI taxonomy): Eukaryota > Metazoa > Chordata > Aves > Passeriformes > Pipridae > Manacus > Manacus vitellinus. Next base: position 2,240,577 of record NW_021940571.1, read on the forward strand.
TTGTAGAGAGCAATGAGGTCCCTCCTGAGCCTCCTTTTCTCTTTTGATGCAGAGTTTGTGGGTTTTTTTGGTGGTTTTTCAGGTAGAGATTGAAATCCAGCCATCTCTGAGACCAATTTATTCAGCATAAAGCCAATTATCCTCGTGGTCCATGACTGCAGAGCTGGTCCTTGACCCACGGTCTCAGCCATTCCTAAAAATGAGGTGAGCAACCAAAGAGAAAGGTTTGTGTTAACTTGGATTAAATGAAAGTTTGAAAGTTCCTTTAAGCAGTAAAGAGGGGAGGAGATGAAGAAGGAATGGTATGGCATCCAGGAAAACGAGGAATTATCATTTTCCTTCTGAAAACAAAGGTGATTTTTAAATGTGTGATTCAATTCTGGTAAAGCTACTTAGGAGTATTTGCTCTAAATGAAAAAAACCCATAGAATTTCATTGCTGTGCATTAACCCCACCTGGGAGGGTGGGGAGGCCCTGGCACAGGTTGCCCAGAGAAGCTGTGGCTGCCCCATCCCTGGAAGTGTCCAAGGCCAGGTTGGACGGGGCTTGGAGCAACCTGGGCTAGTGGAAGGTGTCCCTGCCCATGGCAGGGGGTGAAATGAGATGGTCTTTAAGGTCCCTTCCAACCCAAACCACTCTGATTAAAGGATTGATTTAGGTAACGTGAACATCAAGCCCCAAAAACCTGTTTGTTAACAAAACTTTCCCTACAGCTTGTTCAGAAAATGCCTTTTGAGACCCCCCCACTCTGCCAGGAGAGCTCCTCACAATCCCTCTGGGGTAAAGAGGGAGTTCCTTTCTCTCCCACTGCTCCCTCGCTTCTTCCCTTCATATTTTGGAGCTCTCTGGTCTCTCTCCTTGAAATCTGTGGGACAAGGAGGAGGGTAAAAAAAAAGCAATGAATTCCAGGAGCTGATCAAAGGTCGAGAGGACAATGAGTTAAACATGTGCAGTAAATCTTCCTGAAGTATTGTGTTATTTTCTAAACAGATTGTTCATGCAGGGAGATCAAGTACACAGGGTGATTTAACCAAGAAATGGTGATGCTTGGGTAATTCTCAGATGCTTCACTCAACAAGAGAATTATGAATATTTATGGTGTTTCTATAGGTTCCTTCCCTGGAAGGTTTGGGCCTGTGCAGGTGCAGCTGCCTCGTTTCAATGAGCTAAACCTGCAGGAATTAGTTGTTTATCCTCTGGAAACCTGGAAAAAAAAATCTGCAGCCATTCCTGTATTTTTGTCTTAAGAGCTGCATCTCAGTCTCTAATCACTCTGTGAACTAATATCACACCATTTAAGCACTAATGTTGTTAAGCAGCAGATGAAGTATAACCATTAATGGTAAACAAGCTAGGGGAAAAAAATGGATATATTCAATGCACAGCATCCCAGTTCATTCCTTCCTGGGTAATTCCCCGCTTACAGAGCCAGCAGAAATGAAGGAATAATTTGACTTATTAATATAATGAAGATCAATGCAATCTCTGAACACAAGGTTGAGAGAACAACATAATTACCCTTCATTTGTTGATGCAAGGAGAAGACTGATTTCAATTAGTGGTTTAAATTGGGAAGTAGCTGGAGGGAAGTCAGGAGCTTTCCTTGGAGCTGAAATTTGTTCAGTATGATTCTTTTCCTTGCTCATCATTTTAGACATCAATTCCTCTAGTGAGTAAAAATAGTGTGTCAGCCATTAATGTGTTAAACTCAATCAAGAAAATTGCAGAATGGTGACATTTGGATCCCTCCAAATACATAAATATCATTTTTTTTCCCCCTAGAGCCCCTCAGGAGAAGATTCTGGGTTTTGAGAAGGGAAAAAAGGCAGCAGTGGCTTGGACTCCATTTGAAGGTGCTAAGGAGCAGTTCCTTGAGAGCAGACACTTCATTAATTTGTTCTTTTCTCTTGCCAAGGAGTCCTGTCCCTGCTGATCATCCCAAAATGCAGAGTGTGGCTGTGCCAAGCAGGTGGGGCTCCAGATCCACCACCTTTCCAGCCACCTGCCATATTTTATTGGGATGTGGGAGGTTTGAGTGGCTCCTAAAGGAGAGAACTTGCAGCAGGAAGCTTGAAAACAAAATTCTTTCTTTCCCTCTTTGGCTTTTATTTGCCTCTTGACGTTTCTGTCGATTAAAAATGAGCTCCCACATGGAGTAACTGGGACTGGGGGGGTTTCCCATTAGATTTGACCCCCCCATGGACTTGCCCAATTCCGTGCTCACTTGTCCTGTTGCCCTATGTTTTTACAACTCAAAATACTCTTTCAGAGGATGGAAGATCCACACCTGAGCACTTTAAACTGTCTAAAAAACCAGCTCTCAGTTTTCCAGTCCCAGGGGATTGGTGTGCTCTGCCTCAGCCTTTGTGCCCTGGTTATCATGGACATGGTTTGAGTTCCTTTCATGCTTTGTTTCCTTTCTTGTTCTCCCTGAAGGAACCAGAGAATTCCAAGTGAAAGCAGCTGAAGTGAAAGGACAGCTCTGACTCATTCACTGAACCGATGGAGATGCAGCAGGAGACACCACCTTCCCAAGTGTGGTGATTTTACCATCCCTTGTTCCAGGCTTTGTTAAGAAATATGAACATTTAGTGAGGCCTTGGCACTTGAAAAAGAGGATTGAAGCTCATCCAGGCTGTTGTCTCCCCATATTCTCCATTCTGTGAGTATTATTTATACATTTCTAAATGTTTCTGTCTTTCTGTTTCATTTTTCTCCCCAGAAAAAATGAGTGTTCCTGTGCTTCTCAGAACAATTCCCTGATGTGTTTCCTGCTTCTTAGGTTTTATTTCTCCCTGGTTTCATGGGTTTAGGGATGTCACACTGATCACTGACCTCCCTGCTCCCCACCCCTTTCAAATCTGTCCAAGTGTGCATTAACTAAGAGCAACAAAATTAGTGCTGTTAATTTTTATAATCCTGGCTTAGTCCAAGGGTTGTTAATTACCCTGATTATCTTGTCTTTTGCTGCTTAATTGATTGGAACTGAAAGGCACCCTGTATCCTATCCCAAGCTTTTCTAACTCATCTTCAGTGGCTGGAGAGAGATTGGTCATGTTTTCAGTTGGTTTGGGGTGATCTTGGCAATTTTCTGGTCACGAGTTTTAATGATGGAGCAGTTTGGAGTTCCTTGGAGAGAGGCTGTTTATAAGAACATGGAGTGACAGGACAAGGGGGAATGACTTCAAACTCAAAAGGAGTAGATTTTTATGGGATATTAGGAAGAAATTCCTGGCTGTGAGGGTGGGGAGGCCCTGGCACAGGTTGCCCAGAGAAGCTGTGGCTGCCCCATCCCTGGGAGTGTCCAAGGCCAGGTTGGAACAACCTGGGACAGTGGAAGGTGTCCCTGCCCATGGTAGGGGTGGAACTGGATGATCTTTAAGGTCCCTTCCAACCCAAACCATTCCATGATTCCATGACCTTGCTACTACTACTGGATCTTACTACTCCTACAAGAGGCTCTTGTATCCACAGCCTTAAAGTTGCTCATAATTTGTGTTTTAATGATATTTTCACGGTTTTTTCCCCACTATTTTTCATTTCTGATGCTCAGATTTCAGAATGACTTCTGAGAAACTTTCTTCTGTTGGCAGAACATTTCCACAACACATATAATGTTCCTGAATCCCATATTGGAAGTGTTGCCTGCATTTGGGATTTCTCCTGTGGGACAAGCCTTTTAATTTTGTTCAATTTTTCCATAGTCTGATCAAAACAACTTTTGAATGTTTTCTTGGTGCATTAACACTATGAAATTTCTGTTAACAGTAGCAGCCAATTAGCAACTCTTTAATCTCCTATATTGTTTGTCAGGATGTGACAAAGTGACAGGCTCTGTACTAATTAACTGCCTCCTTACTTAAGGAGAAAATTGCTCTTGTTTGACGAATATTTTAAGTTAAAGGAGGACCAGAAAGTCTGGAAACAAACTTATTCATGCAAAGACACATCAAAGAGGCCTGAGTGGCTCAGGTAATTGGGAATGGGAGGGAGGACCTCTCACCTTTTTGTAATAAATCACAAAATTTATGGAGTGGAAAGGATGAGGTAACTTGGGAAAGCTTGAAATGAGTGCAGAGTTCAAGGTGAGGCTCATGAACTTCATCTCATGCTGCCTCAAGTTGGGTTTCTATGTGTTGTTGATATTTATTCAGCTTGAAAAGCAGCTCCCCTGCCTGTGTGCACCTCATGGGCCATTTAGAGGTGACTTTTCACCTCAGAACTCTCTGTGTCCATGGAAAACCTCGCTCCTGACAAGGAGAAAGGTTCAGGAGCACCAAAAAGACAGAGGGGAGTTAAAAAGCTTCTCTCCAAAAATGTTTTTCAAGGCTTCAAACGAGCCTAAATCACCTCGTGTCCAACATGCCACGAGAAACCTGCTGGGGATCCATCACAGCCCGAGGTCTGCAACATTCCCATGAGGAATCCTTGGGATGAAAGGAGAAATTCAGGGGATTGAGTGAAAAATATGGAACGAGGATCAGAGAACAAATCATGATTTCTGTTGTTTGCATGGAAATCAAGTTGCTTTTGCCAACTTTTTTGAGGTGAGGTGCTGCAAACTCACTGAAGTTGAGTTTTGGGGTTTTCAGTCGTTTTTTTGCCCAGCAAAATGTTAGAAATGAATTGAGAAGAAAATTAGCAAAGCTGATTCAGGGATTGTCAGACTTTATGTGCCACCACTGCAGACTTAATATTTGGAATAAAAGAAGTGGCTTTAACTGGAAAACAAAATAATTATGGTTTTGGATGCCTGGTGAAGAAGGAGTTAATTTTTATCTATTTAACTCCTCTGAGAGAGCAGGAGAAATGGTGCATTCTCAGCTGAGCACTTCAGTTCTGGGAAGATTTGGGAAAGCCAGAAGGAATTCACAGAAGAGCAACAAAAATGATGAAGGGACTGGAGAGATTGATGGCTTGATGTATGAAAAATTATGAAAGGAGTTAATATGCATTGCTTGCCCCTGGAAATGATGGATACAAAACATCCAGGGAGCTTTTTGGATCTGATGATGGATTGGGTGGAACAAATGAAGTGGATGAAAGGAATTGTTGTCTGCTGGGTAGCAGGAACAGTGATTTGGGGTTAGATCAGAAGTGTGGGACCAGTATCTCCCTTTTGGCAATGGGGGAGCTGATGCTCATAAAGAAAAAAAATAGGGCCAAGAAAACTCAGTTGGATAATTAGAGATTTATGTGTCTAAGGAGAAAAGTTTATATTGTTGTCTGAAGTCTGGGAAGGTGGAAAGTAATTAGGACAAAAGTAACTCTTAAAAAAACTCAATAACCTGCATGGCCACAGAATCCTTGGTTAATTCTCCAGCAGCACAGGTTTAACAGGAATGTTTTATGACAGGTATATATTTATATATTGGGTTTATAACATATTTGGGATTGCAGCTGCTGAAAATTGGCTGTAAAATAGTCCAGAAGACACAGGATTCCAGGTGAAACCACAGCCATTGTTTGAGACTCACACCTGGACATATTTTGGATGCCAGGTTTTCAGTTTCTTTGCAGGCTGTCACTAAATTGTGGCATTTCCTTGGAATTCCACCTCAAAATTCCATTGGTGACATCACTGAGGGTTGCACTGCACTGAAAATCAGGGGGAATTTGCTCACAGAAAACCAGAATTGAAATAGAATTAGGACAGAATTTCTGGAATAGGAATCCAAGAAGGAGCTCAAGGATTTCTCCCTCCCAGCCACGAGAATTTTCCTGAAGGTGTTGGGCACAAGTGTCCTCAAGCTCAGAGAGCAGAGAGAAGCCTGGGACTAATTAATGATTTCTTTAACGACTTAATGAGTTTTCCTGGAGTCCTCACCCTCTCTCCTGATGACCCCTGGAGTGTGGAGACCTCCTGGAACTGCTGGAGAAGGACCTAAAGGTGCTTCTGGAATCCATCTCATCCAGTGGCAAACCCAAATCCTGTTGTTTATGGGATTAATTACTTGAGGAATCCATAATTAACTCCACGTTGTTTTCTTCCCTTTCTTTCTTTTCCTGTGGGAAATGTGGAGTCCCTGATATAAAATATGAGCAGTAAATGGTCCTCAGTTATTCAGAATTCTTTCCCAGTTCCTGCTTTCTGTTTTCAGTCAATCATATACAATAATAGGCTATTTGTCACCACAGATATCTGTGTACATAAAAGATAAGTAGGCACTGAATATATGCTTTTAACAATGTTCTCAGCCCTGCCAGTGATATATTATTTTCTTTTATCTCTTCTGTATCTCTCTGTATCAGGGGAGTGTCACTGGGTGTATCCCAGTGTAACAGAATGGATTTTAATCAACTGCTGAGAAAATGAGATATTACATTAGGACAAGAATAGCTGCTTGATAGAAACTCCTCTTTAAAAGTGCAATTCTTCAGCGTTCTGGCTTTTGTTGCCGTTGTGGAATGATGAATAAAAATGACATTAAAAAAATAATCTAACTTTGGGTGTTTTTTCTCAGGACAGAAAAGGCAGGATTTGTGCCAGAAAAGAGGATTCTTATGGCATCCACTAAGGTGCAAAGAGGAATGAACACACTAAAAATGTAAGTTATAAAGGTGCAAAGTGAGTGTGAGCAAGGCCTGTCTGTCATTGCACTGGTATTTAAAAAAATGGTGTTTTACCAAAAAAAAAGCCTATGTAAAAGTGCTGTTTGAAGGGACCATTTTTGCTCCCATTCTCCCTTTGCATGGACAAATAATCCAACTTCTTATCTATTAATTTTTAAAATAGATGAGTAACTCATTGCTGCACTTGAACTGCTGAAAACCTGCCCCTTCCCCCCCTGGATTTTAAAGGCTTATTTAATAAAAAATAAATAAATAGTGGGTCCCAGAAGAACTGGCTCTTTTTCCCAAGAATAAAGCACGTTTTGCAGATGTGGATGTTGCAAATGCTGTTACAATTTTGGAGGTGGTGCTTCCAGCTGTGGCAAGAAGAGTCTCTGCAGCACGGGTTGAACTCAAGGAAAGCAGTTTGTGGTCTGGACTCGGTTTAAAATTCAGAGTTTGTGGTCTCCTTTTAGCCCAAGTTGTTAAATTATTAACATTTTCTCTTCCCTAGATGTTTTAACAACATCACCCTTGAGCTGTTTTGCTCTTCTTGTGTCCAAAACCTTCGGTGCCTCCTGGCTGGGGAGGGAAACTTTTCCTCCTCAATTAAATCACCGAGATTGTGAGCGAAGGCAATGGGCTCAGAAAGGATTTGTTTTCCTGGGAATTGAGATCATGGCAAGCAGGAAAAGAGCTCAAGCAGGTTCTTAGAGATCCAAGCCTTATTTTTTTTGCATTCCCAGGAAGCTGAGTGGGGTTATTTTTGGGAGATGATCACCCTCAGTGCCTGCTGGTGCGATGGAATAGCGGTTTCCAGGTTTTTTGGGGGATGGGATGGAGTCTTTAGCTGAGGTTTGGTGCCAACCTTTCCCTGATATCTCTGTGCTTAATGCAGGTAACACAACAAATCCTGGGGCTTACACCAGATTTCAAGGATAATAATGAAGAAACTAAAGATATTTTCAAGGATAATGAAGAAACTACGGACATTTTCAAGCTTCACACCCTTAATTTCGATGTTTTGGGTAACTGCTCTTCTCCCTCCAAAGTTATTGTAATTTTATCCTTATTAAATGCCATGACTTCTATCTCAGTAAAAGAAATACAGGCAAGAAAACAATCTGACTGATTGTTTAGGTGGTGGATTAGCAGCATCTCAGAGAGAAGGGAAGTGTTTCAGAGCAGTGCCTGCTTCACTCAGTGATCCTGTTCCATTCTCCTTTCCTTTCCTCATGTGATGAATGGCATGAAATGGGGTCATGGAACCTGAACACTTCAATTTAAACAGATGACTCTTCTTTCTAATCAGCACCCAGGAGCACAGAAAACAGGGCATTCCTGAGCAGAATTAATTGCACTTAAAAGGAAATGTGTGTGCACTGGAGAAGCTTCTCTATCATGGGGGACAGAAAATCCAAAAACTGATTTCCAGGTAAGATTTCTTATTTTTTCTGACATTAAATGTATGAAACTAGTGAATTGTTTTATAATTTATAAAAGTTTGATGGTAGTAAAAATTGTGGCAAGCTGGTAACACACCAGTCCAGAAGACAGAGCTAAAAATCTTGGATATTAGGAAGGAATTCTTGACTGTGAGGATGGGGAGGCCCTGGCACAGGCTGCCCAGAGAAGCTGTGGCTGCCCCAGTATCCCTGGGAGTGTCCAAGGCCAGGTTGGAGCAACCTGGGCCAGTGGAAGGTGTCCCTGCCCATGGCAGGGGGATGGAATGAGATGATCTTTAAGGTCCCTTCCAATCCAAACCATTCTGGGATTTTTCCCATGATTTTTAATCAATAAAATGAAGTTGGATGAGACCTTCAGGCTAAATGGCAGCTTTTTGGAAACTCTACAAAATGTCTAGCTGAGTTTTGCATTGCTCTGTTAACTCTGTGCGTGTTGAACGTAGCGAGCTAAAATTGCAATATTTCTTCATGTGCTGCTTTAATGGTAATAATTTAAAGTTTAATCATGTTAATCCAATAATAATAATAAATCATTATCATTAAATAGCCTCATTCCCTCAAATCAGTGACTTTCTTTAGGACGAGTCACTCTTGCCTAAACATTCCTTGCTTGCAAACTTGCAATTTGACCTTTTAAATACCTCCAAATCAGGAAAAAGGGGCAACTTTCCAGCAGTTTTTCAGGAAAAAAAGGAGTTCAGCACTCAGAGAGGCTCAGCTGGCACTGGGGAGGGGAGTGTTAAACATCTTCCATCAGGTTGGAATATCTTGTTTAATAAATCAGAGCATGAACTGAGAGTCCAGGAGGGAGGCCCAGGAATGATCAAGCCCTGGAAAACATGAGCAGTGATTAAAAGTTTAAGTGACTTGAGGCTGCTGGGAAAGAAGAGAAGTCTGAAACAGAATATTAGAACAATCTTAAAGCCTGAGGTAGGTTATTATAAGAATCTTCAATTATATGAGGGCTGCTTTTTATGGAATAGGAACAGACGAGGTGCTGTTGAGGAGATGGCTGGGAGTGCTCAGAAATCATCTGAAAGCAGGAAAAATGTCAAAATAACTAAGTTAGCAACACAATGGCTCTGTTTCCAAAGCAAATCCATGGAAAAGTCCTGGCCTTTAGCCACTGGTGGGTTTGAGGTCACACCCAGTCTCTTGATCTTGCTTTACTAAACCAGGTTTGGTAAGTCTAAGGGGAACACAACTCCTCCTTCTGCTGGACCCAGAAGCACAGTTATTGAAAGCAGAGCTGCTGCCAGTTCCTGCACTACTTTGGGGCTGCTTGTCTTCCAAATCCACTGCCTGGATTTGCTGTAATTTGTCTTCATTTGGTTAAAATCTGGGGCTTTAGTTTGAGGTGTTTAGGAAGAGACTGGTTAACTCAGTGCCATGGTCTAGTAGGGAAGGTGCTGTGAGCTCAGAGGTTGGACTTGATGATCTCAGAGGTCTTTTCCAAACTAGTTGATTCTGTGATCTCACCCAAAGCCAAGGAGCACTTCTGTGCATCTCTTTCCTTGATGGACACACAAATTTGGGGACAGACCCAGCTCCCACCAGAGAAGTTAGAAAGAATCCTCCTCGTTTCTGTGGGTTAAACCAGGCAGGGAACACTTTTGGGCTATTATGCTGGCCCGTGGATGTTGAGGGCAGAGGTAAAATAGCTCCTGTTTGGCTTGGAAAGTGGGCAAATCCAGGAGTGGATTGGGCAGATGTGGTGCTAAACTGAATTAGTAGGGCCTGGTGGTCCAGAACTGAGCATCAGCAAAAACAATTTGGTAATAAGGGGTAGAAAATGAATTGTGAGTGTCCCTGGGGTGATGTAGAACAACCTACATCATCACCCAGCAGCTCTTTGCCCTGGTTCCACCAGGTGACACCATAAAACATCACTTTTAAGCAAACCCAAGGCAGTGTGTGATTCCAGCCTGAAAAGCCCTGCCAGGTCCATGGGAACCAAAACTCTTCCCTGCTGAATATCCTGAACCAGCAGCACCATCCCTTTCACCCTTCACAGAGTTCATCATTGCTGCACTCCAATTCCCTCAGCAGGAGACAACAGGAGCCAAAAGTAAAATAATTGTTTCTCCTTGCAGAGGAATGCTCTGAGAAAGGGCCCCAGGGACTATTCTAAGCAAGTCCAATTTTTTCAACCATATCTAGAAAGAGTTCTGCCATCTGCTTTTATCCCATAATTTACACAAGGCTCAGCCAGAGACAGAGAGCAATAAAACCTCCTGCCCCCCTCCTGGGGAAAGGTGCCTCTTAAAGAGGATTGGTGACCCCACTGGGCCAATTTGGGTTGAAATTATTGCTTGGATATTGGAAATTCTCCGGGCAAGAAAGCAAAGTACAGTGGCATAAGGAGCAGAAGTTACTTGTTTTTCCCTCAGTTGTTTTTTCCCCCCCTTATCTAAAAGTGTTTAGCATTTAATAGAGGGTATAAATGACTTCTGTGTGAGTAAAGAAGGTGGAAGTAAACTGGGATAGCAATATCATGGTTTTTATTATATTACACGTGTTTAAAGGTACTTTTGAAATAATAACTGACCTTATTGTGAAGTCTATGACTCCTCTAACAGGCTGCTGGGAAATGGATTTAAGTAACACATTTAAGTGGATTAAACCCACCTACAGGACACAATGAGAACAAAATTTAGCAGGAAGGTGATGGAAGACAGCAGAAGGGACCTCGATCACACACTGATGGGTGGTAAATGTTTTGTAAGAGCTCAGCTGTAAAACATTCACACCTCCAGCCTGTTCTCTGAGTGCACACAGAGATTTGACCACAAATGCAGCTGCAGCTTGTTGTTTCTGGGACAAATAATTCGTGTTAGAGCTGCTGAAACTGTGCACTCAGGTATTTCGGGAGGGTTTGTGGTTTATGAGGAGGAAAGTCTGCCCTAAAAGGCAGTGGCAAAGTCACTGAGTCTGCCAGAGGTGTGTGAGAACTCAGGAAAAAAGGGAAAGTTGAAATTTTTAACAGAGACAAACTCAAAGTCACAGAATCTGCCCAGTTGGAAGGGACCCACAAGGATCATCCAGTCCAACCCTTATCCCTGCTCAGGACCATCCACAGGAGTCACAGCACGGGCCTGAGAGTGTCACAGCAGCTCAAAGCTCAAACATCCAGCAGGAATAACATCAGGAATTCAGGATCTGGGAAGTGAAGTGCTTTAGACAAACCTATTTGCCAAGATATTTGTGTCAGCACTGGTGTGGCAGCAGGGCCAGGACAGTGATTGTCACCCTGGGCACTCCTGGGGCACCTCCAGTCCTGGGGGCAGTTTTGGGACCCTCACAACAAGGACATGGAGGGGCTGGAGCCTGTCCTGGGAAGGGAACGGAGCTGTGGAAGGGGCTGGAGCAGCAGGAGCAGCTGAGGGAGCTGGGGGGGCTCAGCCTGGAGAAAAGGAGGCTCAGGGGGGACCTTCTGGCTCTGCAACCCCCTGACAGGAGGGGGGACCCGGGGGGGTCGGGCTCTGCTCCCAGGGAACAGGGGACAGGAGGAGAGGGAACGGCCTCAGGCTGTGCCAGGGGAGGGTCAGGCTGGAAAAGAAAGAAAAATTCTTTGTGGAAAATGTTATCCAGCCCTGGCACAGCTGCCCAGGGCAGGGGTGGATCCCCATCCCTGGAGGGATTTAAAAGCCCTGTGGATGTGGCACTTGGGGACATGGGCCAGTGGTGGCCTTGGCAGTGCTGGTGAAACAATTGCATTTGATGATCTCAGAGGACTTTTCCAACCTAAATGATTCCATGATTCCATTCCATTCCATTCCATTCCATTCAGGGTTGCTGAAAAACCCTCCACCTGGTCCCAACTCCCCACTCTTTGATCCTCACTGGATATATTCTAAGATATTTCTCTATTCCAGGTGTCCATTTCCAATCAGCCTTTCACAAAACACCAAACCTGGAAAGAGAGGGAATCTTTTTAACACAAAGGCCACAAGTCAAAGCTTTATTTTAGCAGGTTTGTCATTCCTTGGTAGAGATTTTATTTAGCAAAACTCCTTGCCAGTGTATAGGAAGGAGAGAACCGAGGCAGCGAAATTATAGCACGTGTTGCCAAATGACTCTTTAATTAGGAATTATGTGTTTTTTCCATGCCTGTAATCCCTGGCATTCAGGGCTGGTGAGCAGCCAAGGGGAAGAGGCACATGGAGAAGAAGAATGTGGCATTCAGGAGAGGTAAGATGAAGTGTCCAGTCAAAACAAGTCCAAATGATAAGGTTGGCACGGGCCATTCCCTCCTCCCCCCTTTCCCCGCCTTCCCACAGCACAATCCAGAAAGGAAGAGCCACAAGCTATTCATGAACAACACCAGCCTGACTTCAGCATATTAAAAAGTGTTCAGTCAGATAATTACCCTTAATTATTAATCCTTTCTCGTGATCAGCTTAGGTGGCAACGGTGCAGAAAAAGCAAATAGTTGGGTATTTGCAATCTGCTGTGCCAGGCTCAGCTCTGGAGTTTGGCACCTGGTGATTCAGCTCTTCTGTGCTTCCCAAAGACTTGAGAGAAATGACAAAGCAGCTGTTTTTGTAAAAATCGTTTACCTCCTTCAAACTTTTCCAGTCACTTCTTTTAATGCCCAGCCAGGCTCGAGGCTGCCCTGGAGTTGCCAGGCTTTGAACAGTCCCTGGGGGGGTTGAATTCTGCTGCAACTTTAAGAACAAATTGCAATCTGCTTTTTATGTGTTTTTTTTGTTTTGTTTTTTTTTTTTTTCAATTTTTGTTTGAATGTTTACCAGACCAACAACTTAGTTACTTTCTGTAAGTCTAAGAAATAAACTGCAGCTCACTTTTAAATGTGTCTTCAATGGCTGGCACAGAACAGCTTGGCAGCAGGTGAATTTGCATTAAGATGATCATTGGAGTAATTAAAAAGCTTGGGAACAGCCCTTTTTCTTAGAGGTAGGTGGGACTTGCTGTCTTCTCTTTGCCAAAGGTCTGATACCCCCTGATTTTTGAATCCTCTGGGGACTTTTATCTCTGCTCTATCTTTGGAGCTGCTCTTTGTTGGCTTCCCACTGACACCGAAATCGGTTGTTCCTGTGTTTTACAATCCCTGGGATGTGCCGTGGGATCTGTAATTAACACCTGGCCCGAGCTCTTTGTTTTCCTGGATGAGCATTTCAGGGAGGATTTGGTCTCCCCAGAGGGTTGTGGTGGCTCCTGTTGGCACTTCCAGCAGAGCAGCAGCTGAGCTGAGAGTACCAAACTTTCCTGAAGATTTTTCCAATAAAATCACAGCTCAGAAGTGGTTTTTTGGGGGGTGTTCTACTTTGTACAGGATGCTCTGAGATACCTGGTTATATTTTGCTGGCTTTTGCCAGACACCCAAGTGGAATATTTTGGGTTTTTGCTTTACTTTTCCACTTTTCCTCCGCTTCCCTTTACCAGGCTTTTAGTTCTGACTTAACATCCCGATGACTTTTATCCATGCTAATGATTTACTGGTAAAAAACGGTTTTTAAACAGTAATAATTCTTCACCATTTTGCTGAAGCCTGAGGTTTTGTTAAGTTTTGATAAGGGATAAAACTTAGAGAATGTTGGAAGGGTTGGAAGGGACCTCAAAGCTCATCCCATGGGCAGAGACACCTTCCACTCTCCCAGGTAGCTCCAAGCCCTGTCCAACCTGGCCTTGGACACTTCCAGGACCCAAATCAGGAGCCAAGGGCAGGTTCCAGAAGGAAAACCATCTCCCAAAGCCAATAGATTGGACAACTTTTATCCTGAGGAACAGGGGAATTAATTAACAAGCCAGGATTAATGAGGGAAGTTGATGAGAGTGGGGCTGTTTGCAGGATAATTTATAAAAGGCTGTGTAAATAAACTCTTGAAGGCAGGAATCAGCCCTTGCTCTGTTTGAGAAGTGGAGCTGCCTCTCAGTTCCTCCCCAGACATTTCTATAATTCCCAGTATAACATAGAATTAGTTGTGTTAGGAACAGTTTTGAAGTTATGGAATCATACCTGCGTGTGTGGAATGGCACCTGGGTATTAGTGGGGAATAAATGCAGAGAACTGTTGCAGAGAGGATCACCAGACACAAGAATTCCTTCATGGTTTTTTCCCCTTTTGTGTCTCTTGTTCCCTGCTGGGTTCTGCCCTTCTGACTCAAATCACCTTGAAAATTTCTCCTCCTGCAAAGATGCTGAACTACTTTAAATTTTCTATGAAAAGGCAGGATTTACGAAAACCCATATAATTATAGCTGGATAACTTAACATGGATTTTTTTTCTTCTGTGGAGTTCTTTCTTTGCTGATTAAACAGACTTTCTACCCTTTCTAGTGTCAGGGATGGAAGGTTGGGGGTGAAACTCTGTCTTTGCACAGGCAGGGCTTGACAGCTGCTCTCAGCCTCCCTCTTTTTAACCCTGTTTTTAAAATAAAATTTAATAAAAGCTTTCCAAGGGTTCTGGTTACACTTGAGGTGAGTTTATCACTCCAACCTTCCATCAGCTCTTATCCTGGTTCCCTACAGCCTCCAGTGAGGTTGAGATCCCTTTGCCATGGGGAGCTTGAGGTGATGGATGACAATTGCAGGCATAAACAAGTCACTATTTATTATTATTGTTGTTATTAATATAATGGTGGTGTCGTTTGGGGTTAGATTAAAAAGCAAAAGGGTGTTTTCCTCTCTGAAATTGGGTTTAGTGCCCCCTGGGCTTTGCAAAGCCAATAAATAAGTTGTTTTCCTCAGCCAAGCCTGTGACCCGGACGACTTGAGCAATCCTGATGTGTTGGCAGATTTTCCTGGAGCACAAAAGGAGCAGAAGGGGCTGGGATAACACTGATCTCAGTGTGTTCAAGCACTGCAATATCAACAGGGTCCAAAATATGAATCCTGTGACACCTGAGAGTGGTGTCTTGTAGAGGTCCCCACGCAAAAAAAAGGTGAAAAGTGGGAGATTTCCAGAGACACAAATGGGAGCTGAACTTTTGACAGCTGGACTGGATCCTCTCAGAGGTCTTTTCCAATAATCCTGGATATTTTGGATAATTTCCAATTATCCAAAAGCTGTTACCTTTTGGTGGGAGGTAGGTGTTTAATTCCACATATATAGGTTTTTCACCAGGAAAACAAGGGATAAATTCCCTTCAAAGTACAAGTCATACTTAAATCCTGAATTCTGTCCCTTTATCCAGGTTTTCAGGTGCTAAAGGTGTGGTAACTAAACAGCACAACCCAATTTTCATGTCACCATCCCCAGGAAGCTCTGTGAGGACTTACAACCTCGAGATGGGACAAAACAAAGGTGAGTTTATGATGTGTTGCAATGAAAACACCTGTATAGATCCAATTATCTTTAAATTTCTTAAAATGGCTGAATTCTAAGGGGGAAAAATGGAAATTCAGAGAGGTTCATGTCTTTTCCTCACTTGCATATTCACAATCTCCAGGGTCAAATTGTCTCCAAGCTTCTCATTCTTTCGGGCAGGGATGTTTTTGGCCTCAGGTTTGGAAGATGATGGTTGATTTTTGGTGAATTTAGGTAGTGTCAAGGCTCAGGAAGGAATAAAAGCAGCTGAAGTAGAAACAGAATTTTCATCTGTGTGGCTGAAAAATCTGAGCCTGTCATTTCTGGGAGAACTTGTAATTTTTGTGTGTTATTGAAGACGCTCCTCCGGTCTTTTTGAAGTCCCTTGAACTAATAAACTCTGCCTCTTACTTAAAGCACAAAGCTGACAACATCAGTTCTGAAGAGCAGAGGAAGGAGGAAGCTGGGAAAAAATATTCTCTGGTGAAGACATCTCGTTTTTTTAGCTTAAAGCAAACGCTGAGGCCACGTATGACCCTGTGGAAAATGTTCCTTAAAATGCTCCTTAAGATGCCAGTGTTTACAAACTGGCTTTCAAAAATAATTAGAATTAGCCCAGGGAGTGGAATCCATGGGGATGGATTTAGGCAGGGAGCCCACATGGAGCCCAGTTGACTCCAGTGGTTCAAACAGACAATAAACTGGCCGAAATTGGGGATGATATCTCAGGAATATGCTGCTTGAAGGAACCTCTCAGATCTTTTGGGCACCAACAACATTTTAAAGTATTGCAGGTAGAGCATAAAAGAAGCTCTAATTGAGAGGGCTTTCTAAAAATGTGCAGTGGATAATAAACGATCACCAGAAGAATAAAGAGGTTTAAAATCACCCAAAGCGATTTTGCTGGAGAACCATGTCTGTAGGAATTGATGTTATAAAATAAATGACATAAAAATCTACTGAAGATAAATTGTAGGAACTTCTGGCATAGCATTTTTTTTTTAAATTCTTTAAGTACCATAAAAGCATCCTAAGCATGAATAGGATTAGAATTTTCCTGGATCCTCTGTTCCAGTGGGCCCAGGAATGAGCACACAAAGCACCAGTGGCTTTTCTGCTTCATCTCACAGTGGATGAGCACTGGGATATTCTAGATATTCTAGATTGTTTTGCTGTCTGAATAATTCAATCTGGTGCTGTAAACACAGGTTATTCTGGTGTGTCAGGGCAGCAGGAATCCACAGTGATCCCAGAGACTCCCAGTGTGCTCCTTGCAGGACAAGAAATGAAATATCCCTGGTGGGAGGATGGCAAGGGAAGGAAAAGTTCTGTCAAAGGAGCTTTGCACTTACTCAGGTAAATCAGGCACTGGAGGGACCTCCAAATCCGTGGCAAAAATGAGGGAATCAAACTTAGTCTCCACATTGCAGTCTTCTAGAAGGAGGTGTTTATTTTTCCCTGAAGTAATGTTCAAACCAGCAGAGTGATAACACAATGTTCCAGGCAGCAATTCCACCTGCCATTTGGAATGCTAAATACTGCAAAACTTCTTTGTACCTTTGTTTAACTCCAAGGCTTGGTCCCTGCCTCTGGAAAACTGGCTGGAATCCCCTGGGTCGCTGCTTGGACACATCTGAGTCCATCAGTTGGGAATGAGCAGCTTTCCGGTGTGTGGGGCAGGTATTTAATAAGTCACAATTTCCCCAGATGAAGGAATTTTGCATGGGAATTTATTGCAATCAGGCTCCTTAAGCTGCTCCTTAATTCTCTGTATCCCATCCACAACTGCACTGATGGTTTGCTTAATAAAAGGAAAACGAGGATAAATTAATCAATCCATATTTTCCATTCACCACAGGCAAAATTTATTGGTATTAACACTTTTCCAATAGGGCTAAAAGAGATTTCACACAAACAGAACCCAAAGTGTTGTTTCATGTCTCTAAAAGTACCAGAATAATTTTTGTTTGCTGCCTGTCAGTGTTCAAAACCCAGGGGAGGGTTATAAAGCATCACACACATCCATGGGAAATGGGAATAAGGAATATCCTTGGACACACTGGTGCCCAGTAAGCAAATAAAGCACTGAAATGAGCCCACAGTGTGATATCGCCAGAGGAGACACGAGGAAGGTTCAATGGGGGCGAAGATAAGAAAGCAAAACACTATTTTCCAGCTTCAAAGACAGTGGAACTAATGTTGCAGGGACATTAATTACATGGGAAAAAATTTAAAACTCTCAAAATGCACTTGACAGAATCCCTTTAAACTAATATAGTGTTAGAGCCTCCTAATGGGTTCTGGCTCCAATAAGTTTCCACGATTTTCTCTTTACTTAAGTCTTAAACTCCCCAAATGAAATGCAATTGGAAAATCAGTTATCTTGTTTTGCTTTATGCTCCTGCTAACTCAGCATCGTTCTATGAGCTTGTTTTCCACTCTCTGAGTTTTCCCTCTCTGTCACTGCCCCAGAGCTGGGTTGAAGCAGAGCTGAATTATCCCTGGGTTAAAATAGGGTTTCATTCCTCTCTTCTTCTCTCCACAGGCCCAACTTCCACTGAACTCCAGAATTCATCAACTATCACAAAATTATTCCTGGGGTGGGCCCAAGAAGGGGGCTCTGAAGTCTCTTTGGAATGGGGACCACAGGTAAAATTAGAAGATCCAGAATGAAGGGACCTCAAAGCTCATCCAGTTCCACCCCCTGCCGTGGGCAGGAACCCCTTCCACCATCCCAGAGTGCTCCAACCTGGCCTGGGACACTTCCAAGGAAAATCATGTTCTGCTGAAGCCTGTTTGAGGCTGGGAATGTTTTGTATCTGTCACACCTGCACAGTCCTTTTCTCAGGTTGGTGTTACTTTTTGGGATCTGTATAAACCATATTTCTGTAACTATTAGTACTTAGTTAAAGGAAAGCAGAGTGTCCATATGGGAATGCTGTTCTGACCCATGGCTAATCCCTTTTTAGCTCAGAAAACAGCACTTAAAACTGCTGAGGCTCTTTTATACCTTCACATGGGTCAGTTTTAAATCCATATCACAATATAAATCAAGAGATACTGACTTAAGAACTTATTTATGTAAAGCTAGATGGGAAAAATCTGTTTATTTATGCTACCAGATGTGATCAACAGAAGCACAAGGCAATGGGTCTGCCATAAAATGAAGTTCTGGAGGAAAATATTAATCAAAACCCCAAAAGGGTTTCCAGCCCTTCTCTTGTCTCTGCTCAGCAAGTGTCAAAGGGAAAGTTTGTCCTCATTTTGCAGCCTGAGAAAAGGCACCTCTGCTGAGCTCCTGCTGAGCTGGAAAAGGTTATGTTCAAACTGCTCCACTGCAGAAAAGCCACGTTTAATTGGGATTCTCCTCTCCTGGGAGCTCTCCCTTGGTGAGGGAAGGGAAATCTCTGCCTTTGCTGCAGCATCAGAGGCAGAGGGGGGGACACCCAGTGCTGGCACCAAGGAGGGCAGAGGAGCTGAGTCAGGGCTGCTCCAGAGGGTGGGAAGTCTCCAAGGAACTTCCTGGGGAAGGCCTGGCTGGAGAATGGTCTGGGAGATGCTGAAGGAAGGAGGGATGTGCTTTAAGTGAGGCAGTTTCTCTCCTCCAGCTCATAGGACAAGATGTAACACCCAGAGAACTGGTGTGGGAACAGCAGAGCTTCCTTAATGGGGGTTTTCTGTGCTGACCTTTTGTTTGCTGGTGATTTGGCTGATTCTTTCCTTTTTTTTTTCCCCAAAAAAGCTATACAGCTCATTGCAGCAGTCTGAAAGTTATTTTCTTTTGAAGCATTTGCAGGGTGAAGGGCTCTGTGTGCTGCTCACAAGGCATTTTCCTGATGGATGTCCCACATCATCTTACACGTCTTCCCAGAAAATCTGTGGCTGCCCCATTCCTGGGAGTGTCCAAGGCCAGACAGGGCTTGGAGCAACCTGGGATAGTGGGAGGTGTCCCTGCCCATGGCAGGGGGTGGGACTGGATGGGCTTTAAGGTCTTTCCAACCCAAACCATTCTGTAATTCTGTGATTTTTATCACTTATCAAAATTTAACAAAAACCTCAGGCCTTAACGAAATGCTGACCAATGATAACGTTTAAAACCCACTTTTTCCTAGTGAATCATTAGCATGGATAAAAGTCTAGGACCCTGAAGTCAGAACTAAAAGCCTGGTCAAAGGAAGTGGAGGAAAGGCTGCAAAGTAAACCCAAACCTTTCAGTGATTCCGTGATCTTGGTGTGGTTTTTTGGGCAAACAGGAGCTGCCCCCAACTTCTCCCCGTCACAGAAAAGTCACAACAACATTAAAATGCTGCTGTTGTCGTGGGCAGAGTGTTCTGGAAAGCTGGGGAAGGAAGGAGCAGCTGTAATGAAGTGATATATTGTTGGTCTTGGGGCTACAGTGGTTAAGGAGAAGTTATAGCTCTGCCTAACAAGGAAAAAAGCAATTTCTTAGACTTGAACTTTGCAATAATGAAATGTGAAACCGTGTGTTGGAATCACTTCTGTAGCTAAGGGCCATCTGCTGCTGATGGATCAGAATGTCCTCAGCTCCAAAGACATTCACTGAAAGGCCCAGAATAGTTTTTTTTGGAGTTTTAGAGCATCTCGGGGTTACTCATAACCAATACCTCAAGCCATAAACCCGCTTTGATTTGCAGGAAAAATAGAAAGACTCCAACTCAGAAAGTAGAAAAGAAAAAAAAAAGAGAAAAGATGAAGTTGAATTCAAGTCTGTATTTGAGGCAGCAACATCAGGGAACGTGCAGAGCTGTGTGTGGCTCTGAGAACATCACGGATGCAGCATAAAAAACAGGATTTTGCAGAGCTGCTTCTGCAAAACACGGATTAAAAATAAGAGTATCACCGTTTCCAAATGTTCCTTTTTACATCAGGCTCACCAGTATTTAAGTGTGGCCCTTGTGTACTCCCCCTAATGTGGCTGTAAGGAGGATCTAGCAGAGTAATTAGAGATAAGCCACTTTTCAATTATCTGCTACCTGCTGCTACCCACTGGTGGACATCAATTCCTGGCAGATAATTTTATCCTTGTGTTACTTGAGAACCTTTGGACATCGTGTGCTTGACCTAAATTTTTAATGGCATTAGGGAGGCCTAGTTAAATATAAAAATAAGGATTTTGGAGCACAGCTCTCTGTTAAAGTTCCTTGGGCTGTGTTTTTCTTGTGTTCGGCTCAGCATGGGAATGTTTTTTTGTTGTGCTTTGGCTACAGAAACTGGCTTTTAAACTTGAGCATGAATTGACTGACACAACCCATTAGAAGCTGCGTTGGAGAATGGGAGAGAGCACAGAAAACTCATCAAAGGGAGTTATGACCATGGTTTTGACAAAGGATAACAGTGAAAAACAAAGAATAACAATCCATGGGACTGAACACAGTCCAAATCTCACTCGTGATGCATCATTTTTTGAACCCCTTATAGCCCTGAAATGTAGGATGTACAGTGTTTTCAGTGAAAAAACCCAGATATATTTCAGTTTTTCTATTAGAAATCATTATGAGGTGTTTCTTAAACTCAAATCTAAACTCAGCCTCATCCAAATCGTGGAATTTAATACAGAATGAGGTTTCTACACTTAAACACTCTCAAGTTTTCTACTTTATAAAGTTCCAATTAAGAAAGAAAGTGTCATTTCAACAGTTAAAAATTAATTATCAAGCTTGTGAAACTAGTTTTATAGCAGGAGGGAATCTTGTGCCTTATTCCTCCTGCAACAAAAATATCCCAGGTAAGGTTGGACCAGATGATCTTCCAAGATCCTGGGCTGTTCTAGGCTTGTAAATGTTCAAAGGCATGAAAAATCCTTCTTGTGTCACCAGAGTGGTGACAGAAGTATCTGCCTGTATTTGATTTTCCTCCAGGGATGGATTCCGAAAGTCCAGCTCCAGTGAAGATGCACATTCATGGAATTTGATGGTGAGTCAAAACTAAAAATATTGTACATTTTTTTTCAGCAAGAAACCCCAAGTTGTGCCTTTTGCAAATTTTGAACTCAGCTTTCTTTAAGGTATCATCTGATCTCAGCCAGACCCTCGAAGTGTAAAGTTGCAGGAAAAATAAAAAATAACCACTTTCTCAGACTTTTCTGGACCTTAAAAAAAAAAAGGGTTTGGCTCAGGGTGAGCTTGAGGAATGAGCAGCACCACTCAGAGGTTCTTCTTTTCCCAGGCAAGCTGTTCCATCCCAAACTTTA
>NW_021940571.1:2262260-2262645 GCF_001715985.3 Manacus vitellinus
CATGTCCTGGGGAAACACCTTCCATTTCCATCACCAAAAAGGAAAAATTCCCAAGAGATGGATTGAAGAGCAGGGACAAATCAAAGTGATGTAAAGTTGGCCCAAATATTTTAACTTCCCCCTCATTTTTTTTTAAACTTTTGAGGTTTTTTATATGATTTTTTTTTTGCTGTCTAAGGGTAAAACAGGTCCCACGAGAGGTGCAAAAACCAACAGCATTTTTAGGCTTGGTGTCCACACTGAAGGAAATAAAATATTCTTCCAGGCTAGACGTAGGTCTACCATGAAAAAAACCAGAAATATATTGGTTTGGTGGTCACTGAAACATTTGCTTTAATCCTCACTAAAAAACCAAACTCTGCTTTAGTTTTCTGTCTTTTTTTTT
>NW_021940571.1:2265682-2267192 GCF_001715985.3 Manacus vitellinus
AAAATAATTAAAAAAATAAATCCAAAAATATTCAAGAGTAATTTGGATAAAATAATTAAAAAAATAAATCCAAAAATATTCAAGAGTAAGTTGGATAAAATAATTAAAAAAATAAACAAAGCAGCTTGTTTTATCCAGGGAGAGCCCTCGTTCTTTCCCCAAACCTCTCTGTGGTAACTGAGTCCAAAGAGTGATGGTGTGGCTGTTGATAGGGATCAGTCTCTCCATCAAGCAGAATAATCATGTAATCAAATGAAAAGAGAAAAAAACCCCAGCCCCTAAATGTTTCTCATGCATGAGGCACCTTGAGCCTGTCAGGAGGAATAATTGCCAAACGATGCAGCAACACCCGACTCGCTGAGCTCTGTGTCAGCTCCAACTGGGAGGGAAATAATACACTGAATTTAAGGGTCGAGGTGCCTTGAATTCCAATGTTGTTTTAATGAAATACTTCACCTGTCACAAGTGCCAAAACTTGTCATTATTGTACAGTCATGTCAAGGGAGGGCTGAGCATCCTTTGCCCTCACAACTGACCTGTTTCTGCATCCCAAACTACCCGGAGCAACCCTCTATCAGAGGGAATCTGATCTTCCCAAAGGAAAAACAAGATTACTCCAAACAGCTGGAAAAGAAGAGCCTCAAAGGGAAAGAAGAAAGTTTTCTGGAGTGCCCGGTTCTTCCCCCAAATTTATGGGATGGTTTTAAATCTCAATTTCGTGCTGTTGTAGGATTTCAATCCCCAAATTTGAAAACTCCTGAGGGATGGACACCTTGAAAACGTTAATCCACCTACAGGTGAGCAAAAGTAGAGCTGGTTTGCAAGGGAAGAGGTGAAGGGATGACATGGGAAGTTATCAGAGTGAGGTTTTCCAATCAGGAATGATAAGTCAAGATTGTTTTTTCTCCCTGTTTGAAAAATAAGTGCTGGGGATTTGCAGAGATGAAGGAATAAAAATGTTCCCAGCCCTGACTCTCCAACCAATCACATTTTGTGCTTCCTTGCAGGAATATGATCCTATACATTTCAGCCTCCCAGGGCAGGATCCTCAGACAGCATCAGTAAGGAAAGCTCCATGAATATTGGGGAGATAACGTAGTTTTTGGGCGGTGAAATGTCTGACAGGATTGATATTTTGGAGTTCCCAGCTCCATTGGTACAGTCTGTCTTCCCCCTACAATCTTTGGGGCAAAACCAGCTAATAAAAGCTGCAATATTCACAATATTGGGGCAAAACCAGCTAATGAAGGCTGTAATATTCACAATAAGTGTGCAGACGAGTCCTGTGTTGACCAGGACAGGAAAATCCAGTCCTCACTTTCCCTTGGGGAATATCTGTTCACCAAGAAAATTTCCTTGATTGTAAACCATTGCCTCAGCCTGTCTGCTCATCATTCCAATCATCAGCTCCTCTATTTCTCGTTCCAGAAGCAGTTTAGAGCCGAATAATGGGAATTACCCATTAATTGGCTCCACTTCTGCCACACCCAGCACCAGGAGAAGTCCAATC
>NW_021940571.1:2268678-2271092 GCF_001715985.3 Manacus vitellinus
ATGAGACTGTTCTTAGCAGCCTGGATTTGTTAAATTCATCCACGAAACAATGAAAATTAACTTCAAAAATTTACGTGGACGTTTCCTAACGACAAGTGCAAAATTCCAGCTATCCAAAGTGTAAATTTGGAAATTCCCAAGATTTTCACCCCAAATCTGAGGGATTTGTGCCATCACCTCTTTTAGGGACTGAAAAGCAGTTCATCCTGACAGGTATCCCTGTCTCTTTTCCCGCTGGAATGTGCATGCCAGTCATCTGGAGGTTTTCCATGGATGTAAATAATCCCTATTGCTCCTGGAATTTGGATGTAGGGAATCCTTCTCTGGCTGCTCCAGCTGCCTCTCAGCTCCCAGAGCCACACGGAGCAATTAAGCTTTTCTGTGGAGCCAGATGGATGGAACAGCAGCTCCCATCCAAAAACTCGGGCACATTCCATGGAGCAAAATGAGACAGGAGAGGCTCCAGTGCTGGGGGAGGTTTTCTGGAAGGTTTTGGCTTTTTTTTTAATCGAAAAAATATGATTTTTATCGAATTTTATAGATAGTTAATGACAAACCACTTATCTAATTTCTGTCCATTGTATTAAAATAAACCCCAAAGCACCTGAGGAGCTGCTGACCCTCCAGAAATCCTTGTGATTCCTTCCCTCCTTTCCTTCCTTTCCTTCCTTTCCACTCTCCTCTTTAAAAAGAAAAGAAGAGCCACACTTTTTTTATGGGCCTTTGAATTGAAACTTGAACACTTGGTTTTTATGAAAATGGTCTTTTGAGATAGAATGGCTTAAAAAAATAGAATAAAGAGTCATAGAACTGACTTTTTATTGAATGTGGAATTTCTAAGTCATAAAATGACTTTAAAAAACCCTGGTAAGTTATTTTTGAAAGGGTTTTTTGTGTGCCTGATTAAATATCCCATTTCTATGGATTATTCCCAGCTGTGAGATGTTTCCAGATTATGATCTTATTTCTATCAGTTTTGGGTTTGTTTTTGTTTTTTTTTTTTAATTCCCTTCCCTTTTTTTAATTCGCTCCAGCTTTTTGTCCTCACCAGCCTTAAACCCATGGGAATGTGTTCCCATTGTTATATTTCATGGAATCACAGAATCATGGAATGGCTTGGGTTGGAGTGAACCTCAAAGCTCATCCAGTTCCAGGAAGGGACACCTTCCACTACCCCAGATTGCTCCAAGCCTTGTCCAACCTGGCCTTGGACACTTAAATAGTAATATTATATTATTATAGTCCACAAAATAACAAAAATAATGATTTGCAGGCAGGCAGCTGCACCCATTAATGCCCAAACTGAGCACTCCCTGCATGGAGCTGCAGGTGATGGTGGTTGCAATGCTTGGGATCCAGGCAGGAATTCCCAGGAACAGGGCAGTGTGTGTCCACAGCTCTGGGTGAGGAGGCCTGGGGATTGTGCTGGGTTATTTCTGTCCCTATTCAGAATTCCTTTTGTTTCAGTCAGGCAAAGCTCCTGCTGGAGACAATAGGACTTTTCTGGCAGCAGGGAATGCTAAACAGGCCCCTCACTGAGCAAACTGCAGCTCTTTTATTCCAACCCCGAGCTGGATGCCACCGATATTATCGGGACTATAACGGGCTGTTCTTCCAATCACAGGCTTGGTTTAAAAAAAAAAAAACAAGTTTAGCTTAAATATTAGCACTTCTTCCTCTCCTTATCCACGGGCATCCCTGGCAGATTGTGGGATCCAGGGGGGGTTGCAGCCCCCGGCCCCTCTCCTGTGAAGTCCTCACCTCCCAGGCTGCTGGGAGAGCAGAGCAGAGATTTGCTGACAAACCTTTTCAGCCTAATCCTTTATTATCTGAGCGCAGTCAAGAGCCCACTTCACATGAAATATTCCCTGCTACAGATGGCAGAGCCTGAGCCTGAGCCAAGAGCAGGGTAAAAATACATTTATTCCAACGCAGAGCCCTCGGCCAGCCCTGTTTGCTCCGTTTGTCGTGGTACAGGAGGGATCCTCCACCATGGTTCAAATTCATTAAAGGACCACATGGACAAAACTGGCCTGTTTTAATCAAATGTCACAATCACAGAGCCCAATTTGTGTGCACAGAACAGGGAGAAAGCTGGCTGTGGGCTCTTGGGTTGGTTGATCTGTTGCTCTCCGCCATGAAATGTTCTTGTTAAGCCATTCCTTTTTATAACCTTATTGCTGGGAAACTTTCAAACTTCCTCTCTCTGAAAACAGTCCTGATCCAGATTTGGAATTGCTTGTCCCTCTTTCCAAACCTGACTGATTTAGAAAACGATCTGGGTGTATTTTTCCTGACTGTAACCTTGTCTTTGGCCACTGCACTGGGACCTGGGAAGATGCAAAGCTCTCCATGCCTAAATTCAGGTAATTCCCAATATCTTGGAAAACTGGAGCAGCTGAGCTTGGGGTTTT
>NW_021940571.1:2271862-2273565 GCF_001715985.3 Manacus vitellinus
AGGTCATCATATCCCAGCCCCAGGGACACCTTCCACTAGCCCAAGTTTCTCCAAGCCCTGTCCAACCTGGCCTTGGACATCCCAGGGATCCAGGGGCAGCCACAGCTTCTCTGGGCAACCTGTGCCAGGGCCTCCCCACCCTCCCAGGGAAGCATTCCTTCCTAATATTCAATTTAAAGCTGGTTTTGACAATCCCACTCCTTGGAGCTGTAATAATTTCCTTTGGAAGTGTAATTGTTGCAAAAAAAAGCAAAGGAAAAGGCCCCTTTCCAAATGATCAGAACAAATGCTTTGATTAACCTCATCATGTTTTTTTTTTTCCCCTTTGCATATTTAATAAATGATTTTTTCTGAGATGCTGATGATTTGATTTAAATTCATTATCAGAAACGTGAATACTTTCCCCAAAAAGAGAGAAACAACTCACACAGCTCTGAGAAATCCCCCAGGCAGGAGCGGGAATGAAAGTGCTCCTGGATTTCTTTTCCTGAGATACCCAAAAATGCATCCCAATAATTACATCCTTTTCCCAACTGCAGCCCAGCCCTCCAGCATTTTGATTAGAAAATAAAACAACCTGAAGGGAAGAGGCTGGAAATATGAAGCTGAGGGACACTGAGCTGCACGAGTGCAAGGCAATGATGGAGGAGGTTCCTCCTTATTCAGCCCTGGGTTTAATTCCAAACTCTCTCCCCAGAACAAAAGCACACACTTGACAATGATTTGTCTGATTTCTGCACCACCATATTCTGGGCAGGAGCCCAACTCCTGCTAAAAAACACTTCTTTAAGTGGCACTGGCTGGAAATGTTTAGACAATTCAAATGTAACCTCTGCACGGCTTTATTTTCTCCTCTCCAGGTGAGAGGCAACTTTCAAATAAATTAAAATTATGATGTTCCAAGAGTCATCCCCATCACAAACAGAATTAGTCTGGCAGCAAACCACAGGACTCTGCTTTGGAAAAGGCCTCAAAAATGATAATTCTCCAGCAATTTTCCTCTGTGGGGAAGGCTGAGGTCCTTTAATCTGCTCTGGGTTTCCCAGCTGCACTTTAGTAAGAGCAGGATTCCTGTTTCTGCTGGGCCAGAATCATCCAGAGCAACTTTGTGCTCTTTGGGGGGTTCCTTCAGCTCCCCAACGTGTCACAAGAAGCAGAATTTGGCCCCAAATTAGCTGCAATTAATCTGGGATAATGTCACTGATTGGCTGTGATGATTTACCCCATAAAATGCAGCTGGTTGGGAATCAGTCACTAATGCAAGAAATCTGGGAATTAATGGAGGGAAAGGAAGGCTCTGCATTTTCAGCTGCTTTCACTTTTGGCCTAATTAAATGTGTCTAATGCAGCCCAAAATTAAGGGGAAACCTCATAATTGGTGTTTAAGATGAGGGGAAGTTTGAAGGAAAGGCAGGAAGGGTTTTGTGCTTCCAGCTCCTGCTCTCAGCTGGTGTTCTAGGATTGGAAAAATAGAGTGATCTGAGGAGTTTGGGGTTCATTTCACCCACAGCAAATAACAACTTTTGCCTGGTGCAGGAAGGTAAGTTGTAATAATCTTTCAGTGCTTTTGGACTATAATATGATAAACTCATATTTAGCTCAATTAAACTCAAGAGTGGGGGAATTGCCCTTCCAATATAAAATTTTATTCAGATTTCTGACTACCTGACTCATCTCCTACATCAGCTGCTTCATATTTTCTG
>NW_021940571.1:2274536-2276139 GCF_001715985.3 Manacus vitellinus
TTGTAATTAGTAACGAGCTGTTTAATGCATTGATTGAGGAGATGATGTGGTTGGAGGGGCTGTGCAAGCTCTGGGAGTGTTTATTCCCAATAATTTGAAGGAGTGGG
The DNA here is from genome assembly GCF_001715985.3 of Manacus vitellinus. Classification (NCBI taxonomy): domain Eukaryota; kingdom Metazoa; phylum Chordata; class Aves; order Passeriformes; family Pipridae; genus Manacus; species Manacus vitellinus. The sequence continues at coordinate 2,274,644 of NW_021940571.1, forward strand.
CTGTAATTTCTGGGAGAGATTTGCTGCAGAAACATCCCAATGATCCAATGAAGGAACTTGTGTCAGCTCATGAATATTTACAAGACTTAAAGAATAAATTATAGAAAAAATAAAAATAAAACCCCCCAAAATCCACCCTTTTGGATTTTTACCAACACTCAGTTTTTGGTTGTGTTAAGAACAACTAGAGGGAAGGGTAAATAGTTTGGAAATCCAGATGGTGCTGAAGCTGCTCCCAAAATGGGTGTTTGTGTCTGTCATCTCTGCAGTGGTTACTCAGCACATCTGCTTCCCTTGGGAAGAAGTTAGATGTAATCTTTTAAGGCTCCTGGTTGTAATTTCCAATGGAATTATTCCCTCTCCTGAGGGTCTCTCCTGCAGGATAGCCCAGCCTGAGGATGGTGGAAAGGAGGAGTTTCAGAGACCTGGTGGGATTGGTGTGGGATTTGGGGCTGCCCAGGACACGGGGAGCCTCTGGAAGAGCAGGTGAAATGGGTTTTGTCACCTGCAGCAGGAACCTGGATGTTTTCAGGGAAAAAAAATAATCTCCCTGGCAGCATTTTTAATTTTTTGGCTTGCTTGGGCTGCTATTTCCCTGCTGATTTTTAGTCTCAATTCTTAAATTTCTATTATTTTTATCATTTTGTTAACAAGGACAGAGAGGTTGTCTGCAAATATCTGATTTATTTTTTTTTTTTTTCCTGGGTGGAGAGAATGGAATGAGAGAACAGCAACAATATCCATGAGGGCTGAGAGCTGTTCATCTCCTTTTCCCACTCATTGTGACAAAACTTTCCCACTCATCCCAACAAATCTTTGCTCAGTTACAAGCAGTTAATGCCAATCTAGAGAATTATCTGGATAATCTCAATTAATATGTGAATTTATTAAAATTTCAAAGGACAAGAAGGCAAAGAAACTCTTTTCCATATCCAAAAGTGAGACACATGAGCCCAACTCTACACAGTCCTCTCTCCTACTTTTCCCACAAATCTGATTACTGATAATCAGCATTATTTAAATTATTGACGTTCTACCCGAGGGTTTCTGGCCTGTGCAATTTTTGAGGGGTCTTTTTGAGCGAGGAGAAAAGTCAAATTGGAGATGTTTTGCAGCCAAACTTTAACTGCGTGTCCCCAGCCAGCAAGAGGCTCTCCAGGTGAGGCATAATGAGATATCTGAATCTTTTGGAATTAATAAATGCTCGGGAAGCAGCCCTTGTATAGCAGCAGAGATGGCTCTCAAGATATCAGAGGGGGAAGATTGATGGGCTATGCAGATGCAGCTGCCATTAAAAAGACCTTCAGAAAGAAACAAAGTAGGATTGCTGAAAGTGGTGTTTGAAAATTAATGCCTGACTTTGAAAACAAATTGATGCCCCCCTGAGATAATTGAAAAAGTTCGAAAAAACAAATCAGGGAAGAACGAAGTGAGACTCTGGGAGAGACAAACAAAACCCCCAGATAGAGGAAGTCTTTAAATTCTGTTTCCAGAGC
>NW_021940571.1:2276379-2281081 GCF_001715985.3 Manacus vitellinus
CACACTCTTCTAACAGTGTAATGTTATTGGCTCTTCAGTTAGCTTTCTAATTAATGATTAATGGCTTTATATTCTCATGAAACTGAATTCTCCCAGTCAGCTGTTAAATACTGCAACTGAGAATGTGATATTGAGATAGATTAGACAAGAGCCTGATATCGAAATGATACTGAAAAGAAACCCAACTCTGCTCCTTGGCCTTGGAATTTTGCTCTTTGATAAATCTCTCTCTATGTCACTGATGCCTGTGGTGTGATTAGTTCAGTATTGATACTTTATGATAATAAAATTCCCATTTAATTTCTCTGTGTCAATACAGGCTCTCGTCACGATCAAAACTTGTTCCTGAGCAATGAGTAAATCCACAGAGTGACTCGTGAGATGTTATATCAAAACTGCCAATAATCTTTATGGAATCAAATATTATTTGCTTGCCAGTGTGGTATTTAAATAAATGCAGCCCTGCTAAAATGTCTGTTGACTTCAGCAGGAAGGAAAGGCTCATAAATTATGGGGCTGGTATAACACTCTTCTACTAAGATTGTCCACACTTTCCATGATAACTGGCCAGGAATTATTTCTACTTCTTGAATTCCCATCTTTTCTAACTTTTTGGGGGGCCAAAAGCATTTTCCAGCCCAAAGCTGAGGCTTTCCCTGTGTCCCTGGAGAAGGGTGTGGGATTTGCAGGTGCCCATTGCTTTCCTGACAGCAGCTTCATGACTCCAAGTTTCCCCTGTTCCCTGGGTTTTATATTTTACATGTTTTTCTTAGTTCAGGCTGAGATTTGAGAGCATCAGCACATTTCCTAAAAGTCTGAGGGTTACCTGAGGCAGGACTCAATGTAAAAGGGAATATCTTCATCTAAACTCTACATTGGGAGCTGGTTTAATCTCTGCACTAATTTAAACCCTCCGAAAAAGAGAGAGAGCCCCCACTTTAACCTGCCCTTCAACACTTGGAAAGCTCTGGTGAGTTTTTTTACAGATTCCCAACAGGAGAAAAAGCAATTTGCCACTCTGAGGATGCCCCTGGAAGGGGGAGCTGGGAGGGTGCTGGAGGCATGAAGGCAGTTTTAAGCTCAGGATGCTCCAGGGAATATTTTGAGCAGTGTCAGGGCAGCAGGAACAGGATCTGCTGAGTAATCCCCACAACAACTATTTGTGTGCTTATTTTTAAACGCATTTCTCGCCTCAACCCTGACACCTTCAGGGAATCATTTAATTTCCTGTTTAATTTGAGATGTTGCAAACGCCTTAAGGTTGCTCTCAATTATGTATAGAACTATAAGTTCCAGTTTCTGTCCTTTTGCTGGGCGTGGATTTCGTTTGGAACTGAAGATGCTGCAGAGCCCCAGCTGAGCAGGACACGAGCTTGTTTCCTTTGCAGGATTTTTGTTTTGCTCTCTGCAATCAGCAGCTCTGAAAGGTGTGAAATGTTTTATGTTTCACTGCAGAGTAATCTCCATGTTAAACAGCTCGTTGTGAAATCCTGCTCATTTGGGAGGCATTCGAACAGCTCAAAGCAGGGAGGCACAAAGTCCTGTATTTAGACTTGTACAGATGATATTTCCACGAGTTCTTTGCTGCTTTTCTGTACTGATATTGTTAATGCCTATATTCTAATTATAGTCTAATTACAGCCCCAAATTCTTAACCTCCTGGGTTCAGAAATACAATATATTGCATTATGTACAGGAATTCCACTGTCTTTTGATGAACTTGGGGTAATTAATCTCTACAAGGCTCACTCAAACAAGTTTGAGTTGCTGTCAAGACATTTAAACTGAAAATTTGTTGTTTACAGACTCTTTGGTTTTTTTCTTTTTACAAACTTTTTTTTTTACATATGATGAAAAGAGAATTAAACTAGTGTGGGTTTCTTATGTATGAAGGAAAACCTGGATAAACAGAGCTTATATTCTCTCTTCCCAATACTTAATGTTATCAGAAGCTTTGCAGACATCACAAAAGGACCACTCATGAAGCTCTGGTTTATATCCCTGCTAAAATAGCTGTAAAGACACTTTTTAATATCTATAAGTCAGTTTTGAGGCTGGATGTTTCCCTGTTGTTCCCCTGCAACTGGGGTTGGTGCCACAGGAGCACTTGGATGGGAGCAGATCGCCCTGAAAGGCTGGAGGCATTAAATACTTCTTAGTTCCTGCTTAACTGATGTTATAAACCATTAGCAAAGCCTCCTTATACTCTGGGATAATAGAAGTGAAGAAAAATAATGTGTGTATATATATATATATACACCCAAAAGAATGGAATGTTTTAGTGTGAAATGGCATCAAAGGCTGAAAAAATCACATTTTAGTAGCTGTAATAAATAATCCTGAAGATGAGGCTGAGTGAGGTCAGGGGGATTTACTAAATCCTGCTTATTATTTTGATGAGATGATCTCAGGCAAGTGGAGCTGGTGAAGAGTCTGCACTAGTGAACATTGATTAAAAATGATTGCAGGGATAATACCAGTGATCATCATTAGCAGTGGCTGGGCTGTTACCTCGTTAAAAGCGCTTTGTTTTTAGCATCTCCTACTTCAGGCACAGTCGTAGCAGGGAGAGTTGATATCATCTGATGATCAAATATCTGGTTGGTTCACACGATGGGAGCTGTTCAGCAGCTGCAGGGTGGGAGCTGAGCAGCCTCTCTGCAGGCAGGCTCAGGGACTTGGCTTAATTAGCAAGGTGGAGCATTGGAACACCGAGGGCAATGAGAGAGGTGCTGTCTCAGGGTTTGACAGGTAAGGATCACGAGGAGATCGTTTGCAGCAGCTGGCAATTAAAGGTGGGATCTCCACGAGCAGGAAACAGTGTTTTGGGATGAAAATTTGCAGCTGACACTAGGCTGGGGGGAGTGTCGATCAGCTGGAAGGCAGGAGGGCTCTGCAGAGGGACCTGGAGAGGTTGGAAGGTTGGGCTGATTCCAACGGGATGGGGTTCAACCAGTTTCTAACTTGGAGCTGCGGTTTATTGAAACATTACTCTGGGAAATGGATGCTCAAAGCAGAGCTAAATTGCTCACTTTATTTTAGCTGTACCTGTGCTCAGGGTAAGACAAATCAAGGATGGAGATCTCAAGCAGCTGAGTTCTTTCACCTGTCTCAGTTTTTATTTGTGGTATAAACCACAAAAGCTGAACCTGAGAACAATGGTTGTGACTTTGAGGGCAAGGAAGGTGGGATTCCCAAAAGGACCTGGACTTGCTCTGAGTCTTCTGTGTTCAGTGGGGACACGTGAAGGTGGTGTGAGGGTCACCGGGTGAAGGTTTTTGAGCCACTCCATGCAGGAACACTGAGGTACCTGCAGCTCTGAGTAACATCAAAAGGAAGTAAAAAAAAATAACTGCCCTGCAGTGGGATTTTCCTGACATCCTTATCCACTCAGGAAATCTTCCAGGTTACTTTAGGACTTAAGGCTTTGGTTGAGCTGTGCTGAAAACATGTGAGGCAGGTGATGGAACCACAGCCTGCTCAACACAAAGTGTGGGGCATCAACCAAAGGGCAGCAGGAGCTTCTTCCACGGAGTAAATTATCTTTGTCCTCTTTTCTTAAAGTAAGAAACACCTGGTGGGAGTGGGAAAAGCATTGCTGCAGTGTCTGTGCTCTGCTCCAATAATGTTCAATAATATTTCATTAAATATTGTGATGTCGTGGTTGGTTAATACAGAAAGAAATGGAGGATACAGAAGGAGGAGCTGGTGTTTTTAGGGAAGTAATATTTTTAATTTGCATGTGAAGACTTGCAATGAGTACAGATACACCCAACTTTCAGGGAGTGGATATGGAGGAATGTAGATTTGTTTTAGACGATGATGTAAACATCAAGTCTCATCTGATCTGGTTTTGAATGGCTGGAAATTGGGGGTCCTGTGCAAAGTCCCAACAAACCACCAAGTATTTTGGCCCTCCCAGGAACTTCTCTATCAACTAAAGAAATAGTCACACAAATTCTGAAGCTTGAGGAGAAAAAAAGTGTCCTCATTTCAGCCATGAAGTCACGATGTAGTTGGTATGTACACGTTTCAAATTGTTAAAACCTTCTGCCTTTATGTTTTCCTGAGAGCAAATGGAATTTTCTAATGTCTGAAATCCAATATCTGAGAGGTTTATTAGCTCTTTAAAAATGGAGCAGCACAGAACCATTTTTCCTTCTTAGATTCCTCTGCTAAGAAAGGTTAGAATGAGCTCAGCTGCACAATAGCAGGGAACACTGTTCTTGCAAAAAAAAAATCAGCTTGAAAACATTTTCAGTGTTTTCATCAGGCCAAGCAGCAGCCAAAATAAATTACAGCATCATTTTGCCTCCATTAGGCAAAAATCTTATTTTGTTGCTGCCAACACGGGTTTGTGACTCTTAAATGCGAGGGAACCTTGGTCAGTGGAGAGTCTGGGGTCAAAACCAACTTTTTCTTCCACGTTTTATTCTGGTAGCCTTGTGTTTCCAGGGCTTTCAGTGCCGAGGCAAAACAAAGCTGCTGGGAGCAAATGCTGGTGCAACAATCCTCTGGTTTCAGGAGTGTGACAATTTTTCTGAAACCACAAGTCAACCACAAGCCTTTTCAGTGTTTTAAAAAAAATACATTTGTAGAAACCAGTGAAAACATGGAAGATCCCATTTCTCTGGCTATCTGTACACCTATATTTATATAGATTTTATATAGATTTTTTTTATTTATGTTATCTGTAAATACT
>NW_021940571.1:2282535-2432430 GCF_001715985.3 Manacus vitellinus
GCTGATTCTATGATTCTATGAATTTTGGAATTGTTCAGGTTGGAAAAGCCCTCTGAGATCGACTCCAACCATCCCCCAGCACTGCCATCTTCATCACTACCCCATGTCCTCAAGTGCCACATCCATGTGGCTTTTGAATTCCTCCAGGAATGTTGACTTCCCCCCTGCCCTGGGCAGCCTGTTCTGTGAGAACACAGAACTCTTTTGCCTCAGCTCCTGCACATGATGGATGTGTCCTCATTAAGTTAAGAACATTTAGGCAGTTTCCTGCACACCTGGGGATTGCCTGCCTAAAATAGAAATAACACTTTTCCTGTTGTTGGTGCTTTGGAGAATTTCTCAGCGCTGAAAATTCCTCCAAGACCAACTAAACAGTCTGAAAAGTAACTGAGTTAATTAAACACCTAAATGATATCCCACTCCTGCAGAAATACACCACTTTGGGCATTAAAAACGAGCCTGTGATGTTTGTTTCAGGAGGATGGAATTCCTTGGATTTTTAGAGGCTTTGCAGAGCATCAGGTGACCAGGAGAGTGCTGATGTATAGAATAAAGCATGACTAATTATGGAGTGTAGGTTGCTTAGTGAAGTAAAATTTCCATCATATGTGAGGTGGTTCTTGCAGGCCACATCAGGGGTGTGATGCATTTGGGATGACTCAGATTCTCAGAGTCACTGTGGGATATTTGACCCATCCAACAAGGCAGGGAAGGCATCCAGTATTAACTGGCCACTTGTTTCCATCAGACTCTCCCTCCTCCCTTTGCCTCCTTCACAACCTGGCCATAAACAGCACATCCCTGGAGTGGGGTGTGAGTGGGCACTGGAATGGTTTGAGTTAGAAGAGACTGTAAAGACTAACTTGTTCCACCCCCTGCCATGGACAGGGATCCTTCCACTAGCCCTGGTTGCTCCAACCTGGCCTTGGACACTTCCAGGGATGGGGCAGCCACAGCTTCTCTGGGCAACTTGTGCCAGTGTCTCACCCCCTTCACAGGGAAGAGTTTCTTCCCAATATCCCATCTAACCCTGCTCTCTCTCAGTGTGAAGCCATTCCCCCTTGTCCTGTCACTCCATGCCCTTGGAAATAGTCTCTCTCCATCTTTCTTGTAGCTCCTTCAGGCACTGGAAGGCCCTGAAGGTCTTTAGGTTGCCCCAAGGCTTCTCTTCTCCAGGCTGAACAATCCCAATTCTCTCCACCTTTCCTTTGCCAAAGGCTCACGAGGAAGAATTTCTTCCTAATACCTAATCTAAAACTCTTACCAAAGGGTTGTTATTCAATTTTAATTTTCTTTGCAGGGTTAAGCCTGGTACTTGGTGCTCCACCCTATGAGTGTAGAGGTTTTATTACCTTTATGACTATATTTGTTCAGCTCACAGCCTGGTCCCCTTTTTGCCTGATAAACAATGCAATGAGTGTGAATCCATCTGATCAGAGACAGGAGGGGATGTGAAGGCAGAGTGGCTGCTGAGGGCACTTGGTGTGTTCAGCTGGAGAAGAGGAGACTGAGGGGAGACCTCACTGCAGTTCCACCTCCCTGGGGAGGGGACAGGAGGGACAGCACCCAGGGAATGGCTGGAGCTGTGTCAGGGCAGGGTCAGGTTGGATCTCAGGCAAAGGTTCTTCCCCCAGAGGGTGGTTGGGCACTGCCCAGGCTCCCCCCAGGGCAGTGGGCACAGCCCCAAGGCTGCCAGAGCTCCAGGAGGGTTTGGCTGATCCTCTGGGGCACAGGGTGGGACTCTGGGGATGGGTCTGTGCAGGGCTGAGGGTTGGACTGGGTGATCCTTGTGGGTCCCTTCCAACTCTGGGATTCCATGACCCTTTTCTGAGCAGTCTGGTGCATCTGCTGAGTTTGTTATTCCCCTCAGCACATACCAGAAATGCAGATGAACCCAAACCCAAAGGGATTTAATTCTGGGACTGATGTCTGTTACTTCAGCTCTGCAAAGAGAAATAAAGGCAGACAGCAGGGACATGATTTGGTTCGTGATTAATAGTGGGAATCATTACAGAATAACCAGCCCTGTGTCACTTCCCTGGATTTAAATGCACACTCTCCAGCCTAAGCTGCAGTCTGCAAGTCAGGTTGACTTAAACATTTTATTATTGTCATAAATTTAACAACTAATAACTAGTAGGAAGCGAGTCAGAAACTGCTCCCGGGGAGGAAAAAAACCCTCTGAGAATTTCCTTTGAATACTGACTTAGATTCTGATTTAAAAAAAAACACATTACAATTGATTCTGGTCATCTGTCCGTAGGTAATAAAATCTAAAGCCAAAGACGAGACAAACTTTGGGGATTTTTGGCAATACTCTCAAATTGATCTGAGCCATGTCTCCAGTCACCAGGAGAGTGTCAAACAACCTAATGTTGTTCTGTTTGATGAAAATCCTGCTTGCTTACAATGAGGACAATGGATATATCCTGGGGAATAAGGCTCCTCATAAGATCCTACTGCAGAATTAAGGGTGTTCACCACACCTTGCTAGAGGGTTTTAGATCCTGCTCGATGCTGCAGATGTTACAGTGAGATGAATTCATCCATTTGTCTTAAGGAATAAGCAGGGATCCATCATGTTTCACTGACAAAATTGCCATCTAAGGTAAAATAATAACATTGATTACTGGGGATGGAGAAGAACGAAGGAAAAAAATTGATTTTTAAACATCCCCTGTGCAATTTGGAGAGATTAAAGTTAGATAATTCATAATAAACATAGAAATGGGGAGAAGAAATAAGAACCCTCTTTAGACCAATTACCCAGGCTCCATTTTCAGCCTGTAATAAATTCTAGATGACTCCTTAGCAAAAATATAGTTTATGGAGCTATAATATAGGAGCAAGTGGAGAAGCTGGATAAAAACCCTTCCTACGTTTCAGCTGGGCTGGGAGGCTGAATAAAATGGTGCAGCTCATTCTGGGTGTATTTCCATTTAAAAAATATCTGTGCCCCGAGGAGGGTTTGACTCGATGTGTTGCTGTGGTTATCACACAAAATGTCTGACAGGAATATTCCTGTAGCTCTGCCTAATTGCTGGGGCTACCTTTTGATGGAAATCTGAGCTCAAACTACTCAGAATATATCCATAGAAAATACCTTCTTGGGTAAAAAATAAAAACCAACTAAATACAGAAACCTAGATACATCTTTGGGAAATTAGACTTGTTTTTTTCGACTTTTTTATTTTTATATTTGTTTCCTCCAGATTATGAAAGACTGGGGATGAAAGCCATGCTCTAATTTCATTCAGGCTGCAAAATACACCCATTTGTGAGGCAAACTCTCCATCTCTGTGAAGAGCAGGTTGGTTTTCAGCAGCAGCTTGTTCCTGCCATCAGCAAAATTGTTGTCAAAACATTCGAGGAGATCATGGCAGGTGAGTCTGGTCACTTCAAGCCATCACTGAAAGGTCAAGGGCTGAGTGTACAGCTGAAAAAAATAGCTGGATGGTGAATTTTTTGATGTGTATCTCTCCCAGATTGTGTGACACGAGCTCCTGGGTGAAGAGAAGTGACTCTCTTGGAGTTGTGGTGTCATGTGAGGTTTGCCCATCAAACTGTGTCATGTCACATCACACAATGGGATGTGACAGCTCAGCTTCACATGGCACAGCTCTCCTGGGCCAGCTGGAAAACATCCCATTTAAACAAAGTTTGGGAAACACTGGTTTGGGAGAGGCAGCAGGGAAGGGTGTGGGATGAAGGGGAAAGAAAGGAAACCAAGGAAATATCGTGGGAAGGAAATTTTAATATCAGGATGAAGACTTGAATTTTTTTTTTTCTTTTTAAAACTGTTTTTAGTTTTTAAATTGGTTTGTGGCTTCCTAATTCAACCTTGAGATCTGTCAGGACAGAATTCCAGCCTTCATAGTTCATTTGAATGGGGAATGAAAGGAGATGGAGATGCAAACCCTTGGCAGGTGGGAGGAACATTTGGGAAGATCCTGTGTAAATCTGGAGTGGTTTTGTGGTGGGAGTAAAGAACAGAAACCCCAGGAGCCTCAGCCTGAAGCCTTTGGGAATTCCATCCCCTTTAACATCACTCTGGACACTTCTGTTGCTTTTCTACTGAACCTCCAAATTTTTCAATGCATCGCTTGAATGCAAATGTTGAGGAAAATGTCCTGAATTATCCTGATCATGTACAATTACAACAAACACACAGATGCAGCTGGAAGTTTGATTTTCTGTTTCTGTGAGCTTTATTCCTCATTAAACTCCGAGCCCGACGTCCTTCGCTTCCATGGGTTTTACTCAGACTTTACTGATCTTGCCTTTATTGATTCCAGTGGAGTTCAACAGGCATAAAAAATGAAACTAGAAGGAGAATCAATTCCACATTAATTAGCCAGTGTGCATGATTTTCTGTGCTGCTTAATGACTCTTGTAATCATCTACAACTGTACAAAGCGAGCAACAATCCTACCCAGGCAGGACTAAAAACCTCCAGCAGTGAATTCACCCATTTTACACATTTTAGAGAGTGTAGAATTTTCTATAAAATCAGATCTAGATTAGAAATGGTGACAGGGAAGTGGTGATTATAAACAGCCTTATATGAGTTCAGACTATTTCTTTTTTCCCAGTAAAAAGTGCTGTGGAAAAGCCCACCCAGCCCCTTCATGAGCTTTCCTAGTTTGGAAGGGATTTGGAAAGGATTTGCAGGATAAAGCTCTTGGAATCTCATCTAAAGACCCCTGAAACAAGGGAAAGATTATTTACAGCTCATTTTAGTGATCCTTTGGCTTGTTTAGTTCTCAAACCAAAGCAACGTTGGGGAAGGTTTTGCGTTGCAGGAGGAGCCTCAGGGTTCCTCACACTGGGACTGTGGGATCTAAAAACCTTTGGATTTGGCTATATAAACAACTCAGTGTCTAATACACCAGAATTATGGCAGCAGGGGGCTTCTGCTTTTGCTTATTTGGGCCCTCTCTCATGATGCTTATTTTGTTTGAGGACTGGCCTTTATTTTTTCAGACTTTATTCCAAACCTACTCTTTATATATATCAATTTCTTCTCATTCCCTTAGTGTTGCAGGACTCATTAACCCTCAGGTTGTGTTATGGTTTAATAAATACAGAAGGAAACTCCTTTCAAGCCTTTTCCATGCTCCTGTGCTCAGAATTCCCCTGGAATTCCCAGCTGATGATGCTGTTTCACTGTGATATTCAGTGTTGCTCACACTCCCATCTAAGGGATCCTGCTCTGGGATCTTTTTGTGGCAGATATGTGAAATGATCTAACACTTTTCCTTACAGGGATGTTTGATTTCTGTCTGCAGAGTAGGTGTGACTCAGTATTAAGGGTTTGCCTTTGTAATCTATTCAAGATATGGATTGATAGACAGAAGTACAGTAAGTGAACGTGTTTTGTAATAAAATGTGCATTCCTGAATGAGGCTAAAACCATAATCCTTTTTATGTTTAATATTTACCTCTCCTTTTATCCCAGGAACACAATGAGAGTGATTGCTTAAATACAGATGACATTATGGTCTGTCTTTGCAGTACTTTTTTCCCCCCTTTAACTGTGCATTTACACATGAATGGGCCATTGGCTCTAAATGGCAATAAGATCACAGTGAATTATATTCACTTTAGTGATACACTGTCAAATTCAATCTTGTATAAAATTCCACATCCTTTCAAATGGAGGAAACCATTTGAATTTGTATCATCAGCAGCTGAACTTTCCCTTTCATGGTTTCACTGGTGGCTGGGAAGTTCATACACAAAGTCTCCCAGACATCTCTGAAAAACAGAGTTATTTTGAGAGTCACTTAAATAATAGAAAGGAATCTTCTTTTCATTATCAAAAATTAAAACAGAAGAAAAACTTATGTGCTCAAATGCAGGAAAAATCGAGGAAGTTGCTGCTCAGAGAATTTATCAGCAGGAAAAATAAAGAAACTTGTTGCTGAGAGTATTTACCAGTAACACAAAGTAGTTCTATGGAAGGTCTGGGATGGAGAAAAGCAGTTGTTTCATCTTAACACTGCCCCAGCTGTGATTATTTATGTTTTATTATTTATTTATGTATTTATTATTATTATTATGCCTGAGCATCTCAAAGCATCAGGTGCAGATTGAGGTCTCATTCATGGGTGTGGTGTTCACTGGGAGACCCTGTTGGTGTTCTCTGAGAAATCCCATTAAAACCTGCAGGTTTTAACATTTCTGAGGCCACTGGAAGGACCAAAATGTTGGATTCAACACTTGTGTAACCAAATGGAAACCAACGGGCTGCCTTTGGACTTAAAGTAACATTTATTTATGGACTTTGCTCTTAACTGTGAGGTGGATAAAGACATAAATGTGGGCCCAGTTTATGGTTATTTTGTCGCTGCAACAGCAGTGGGATGATGGTGGCAGGTGTGATCCTTGCTGGCTGCAACCTGTGCCAGGACCTCCCCACCCTCCCAGGGTGGAATTTCATCCCAATATCCCACCCAACCCCGCCCTGTGTGAGTTTAAAGCCACTCCCCTTTGTTCTGTCACTCCGTGCCTCTGGAATTGTAGGGGAGAAGGGAGTTGCTGGGAAACTCTGGCTGGAGGAAGTTGGCAAAGACTTTGAGATGGGAGAAGCAGTGTGGAGACAGGGAGAATGAGGAGAAGGAGCCTTGTGGCAATCAGAGCTAAAATATCCCAAAGGAAGTGGCTGTTTTCCTGGAAGTGCTCCAGTGCAACCAGTGTAAGGTGAGTTTTGTCCCCACTGCCCAGTCCTTTGCTGTTAGCTCAGGATTAGCTGCTCCTACAGGACTGACCTGGAGGTCATGGGCAGGCTTTATCCACAGGTTGGGATAAAGATCTTCATGCCCCATGAAGCTGCAGTTAAGGTCATTCCAGCCTCTCACAGGGGCACCAACCACCGTGGGTCGAGGGTGGAAACACCCCCCACATCTCTCACCCTGTGGCATTTGGGCTGAGTGTGTTTCTTACAATTTTGGGAGTTAAAACACACTCTAATGGGCACATATCCAGGTTTTTCTCTGGCATACTGACTCCACAGCCCTGGAAAAAAACAAGAAGAGAAGGAAACTTCACCTGCACACGTTTAAGTGTGAGTGCTACCCATCGTGTTGCTTTAATGCCCATTTCTCTCCAGTGAACTTTCCCCGGGGCTTTTGGGGATGTGTCACTTCTGTGGCTCCTCACAGAGGAAAACAGGAGCCTTTGCTGTGACCAGGGATGGTTTAGGAGTGATTTGTGGGGTGGGGAGCCGGGCTGGGCACAGTTCCAACTCCAGAGCTCTTGATCCCATCGATTTTAGCTTTGCAGCTCCGGTCCTTGCAGCTCCGCCGTGGAGTTTTGTTTCATTTTCAAACCCATTTTTGGGAATTGATTTAACATTAGACAGCATAACACCAGCACTGTTTTATCTGGATTGCTGAGATTCTAACAGCTAGGCTGCAGTGCTCATTAAAACTGTCCTAAACCCAAATAATTACAATTTTAGTGCCCTAATTCTAATATCTAATATCTTCTCAACTTATTACATTTCTATATTTTCAGAAGTAACCTCCAGCCCACTGAACACAGGGTGAAGGAGAAAATAAGGCCTCGCTTTTACATTTTAATGGAATTATTGATTTTAGTTGTGTTGATATATATCCATTTATCTACTACACCCAAATATTCATAAAGACTTCTTAATTTTAAGCCTCTTCGTTTTACCTTCATTTATATGTCATGACAAAGTGATTTATCAAGGAGGAACTTCACCAGCAAAATTAGGCTGTGGTACCACTCCAGTAGCAATTCATCAAAGACAAATACCACTCAATTTTTTCTCATGTCTGCAACTTCATTATCTGTCAAAATCCATTAGAAGTTTGTTTTCTTCTTATAGTTAAGGACTAACCAAGAGATTTTTATACTTTTACACACTTGAGAACATCTATTCATCATTATCTTCACAACATTCTGGACAAGACATCTAATAATGTCTCCTACCATTTGTCTTGGCCCGTTGTTGAGAAGCATTAATGACATTTCAGTAAGTTGAAAAAATATTAGTAATTAACTGTGCTATTATAAGACCATTAATTTCCTACATATTAATAAATATTTTTCAAAAATTAGGGATAAAAGGTATTTTTGGGCTCAGACCTTCAGCATAATGTGCATCAGCTGCACTAAATCCACCAGGTTTGTGTTGCCTGAGATGACTCCACAAACGGGGTGGGACGTGAGAACTCTCATTTTTGGGATAACAGGGACACAGAGATAGGAAATCTGGGCAAAGACGACCAGGTTCAAGCATTTTGGGCACCTCTTAAATATGGTGTGGATAAATATCCCCATTTCTGCCAGTCACCAAGATGATTTCTCCCCAAACTTGCCATTTTTTCTACCTTTTTGTGAACTTCCAATAGAGTCAATTTTCTTTATAACCATAATTTCCTTAATTTCTGCCTGAAATGCTGAATCTGCTCTATGAGGGGATAATGCTGCAGCTCCAGGCTCTCTGCAGCACTGACTGATCCTGATAAATTCAGCTTCAGCCTCTGGCTGCTGTTTATTTTGTCTCTCATGCTCATTTATTGTGGTACAATCCCTGTGAAAGTATCACTGCAATTTTAGGAAAGGCTTCCATTTCTGAATTTAGGAAAAAAAAAAGGGGCAAAAGAGGCTTTTTAAAGTTTATTTTGAGGAGCAGAAAGGTTATAGTTGCTAATCATGAATTTAGGAGAAACGTTGCCTTGTAGTGTGTAGTTGGTACTGTTCAGCATCATTAAGAGAATGCTAATTAATAAGTATTTATGATGATTTAATGTTACTGGAACCCTAAATGGTGATTTGGTGTCACTGAATTTTCTCCCAGAGTATGTGTGAAGGCATCATAGGAAAAGTCATGGATTAGGGACAGAGCTGTCAGATTGGGCTCGTTTCAGCTGCCAGGACAAAGGGTGGGAAAAATCCCAGAGAAACTTTCATTTGTGGGCATCAGCAAGAGAAATATATTAAATATATTAAGAGAAATACCTTAAATGTGTCTAAACCCATGTCTGTGCTGTGATTCTCCTGACCACAGCTGTGCAAAAAGAGCTTTTTCAGGATTCAGCTAAGGAGTGACACAGAGAATAGGAAGAAATCAATTTAAAAGGAAAGCCTTAGGTGAATATAGACAAATTCTATATAAATTGTGAGCTATCAATGCCACCTTTTAATTGCTTCAAAATATGGGCCCATTTGCATTATGAGGTTGACACCACGTGTTTTCTCATGGAACTTGAAAGTCCGTGGATTTGTTTCTGTGCCTTATTCTGGAGAATGAAGCAAAGAGTTCACTTATCCCTTGTTCCTCAGCATTTATTGCAGGAGGTTTGATCAGCTGTCTCTCAGTTTTTCAGGGAATCTTGATTTAGGTGTTTTTTGAAGCACATTGCTCTGTGTTTTTGCTTTGAGACACAGCCTGTGTGGTGCCACGTCTTGTGGTTCCCCAAGCGGGTTGTCTCCGACTCTCCATGAATTTTTCATTTGCCTTTCTCGAAGCCTTGCAGACAAGACGGAAGTTTCTGGCTGCTTTAAGACAGCACAGGCAGAGATTGAAATATCTTGTGATGGAAAACTAAGTTTATCAGCCGTTTGATCAAGGACGAGGGAAATGTTCCTTAAGGAGAACACCTCGGTATTCCTGATTATTTGTAACCTTGAAAGACAGCACAGACAGAGAGAGATTGCATGGAATTATTTTTTTATTTTTGAAGTTGTGACATTAAACCATTGTCTAAATGTGACAGCTTTCTCAGCAGGTTTGTTAAGAATGAACATCAGTCATGGGAAGTGAATCTCTTTTACTCAACATGGGATTTTGGAGAGTGGGAAATGGGGAAGTGCAATATTTATGGTATAAACTATTCAAGAGCTGCCAGGTTGACTACTCAAGTGCTCAAAGACACCGACTGTATGACCAGGGCAGTGTTTGGGATCCACATCCACAGCAAACAGTGCAATCTGCTACATTTGGAAAAAATGGATTTGCATTCCTTTCTCATTTTCTGTTGGAGAGTCCGTCTCATATTTTGATGTTTGAGGAAATACATGCTATGATATGTAAATATCCTAAAATTTAATCAGATGGCATTAGATTTGTTGCAGTAAACAAAACCTGGCAATAATCATGGGATGTTATGGATTTCTGATTATTTCTATCATTTAAATTTAGTCTGATGTTGTGCAGTTCATTACTGAGGAGAAAATGGTGATTTATTCCGTGAGAGTTTATCCTGGCTTAGGACAAATCCCCACCTGTCCATTCTAGGTGGTATCTGGTGAGGAAATCAGAAGGAACTGGATGTGTTATTGGTAGGAACAAAGTGATGGACTGAAGTACACCTGGAATTCGTGCCAGCTCCCAGAGTACATCATGTATTCATTCAATCTGACATGCACACACCTTGCAATGCTCTTCTCCAGAGACTCACGAAATAAGGCTGGAAGAGATCTTTTCTCTTGCTCAAATTTGCAATTGAGGTGTAAATCTTCGTGTTCTCAACTCTCTCTGCAATCAGAGAGTTTCTCCCAGCTCTGTCCAGTGTTGGCCTGTCTGTGGGTCAGGAGCCGTAATCACAAAGGCTTTATCCCAATTAACAAGGGAAACCAGCTGGAAAGTCAAACAGCCTCTCCTAAATTAATTATGTTGTTTCTATATGTCATAAAACACATTTTATTATGCTGGTAATGGTTTGGCTTTTTAAAATCCCAGAGAGATCTGTGTCTGGAAGCAGCATTTCATGGGCAGGTTCAGCTGATGACTCAGACTGTTGAAAAGAGGAAGGGCCTGGGTTATTCCTGAATTTCCCTGATAAATCCAGGCACTGGAAGGGAACAGTTCTTGCTCCAGTTGGGCTGTTTTGTGTCAGTTTTAGCTGAAGTTGTGTGTGGTGCATTTGAGAAGGGAGCAAAGTTTGTGCCTCTGTGATGCCAAAGAGAAGTAGGTTGTTCCTCATTACCCTCACAAGAACTTTATTTTAATGGTAGGTTGATTTTTCTGCATGTTGTATAAAGTCTCTCTTTTTTTCCCCCCAAGAATTACCAACAGGAAAATGTCCCATTAAGTGAGACAATAAATATTTAACCCTTTTTCAGAGAAGAACAAATACAAATTTGAAGAAAACTCGTGAACTATCATGCCTCAGATTTAAAGTTACCCCTTCAGGGTGACCAGTGATCTTTGGATATTGAAGAGGGAGGAATTCTGATTATTAAAATACTTATTATTAAGCACAATATGATGGTGTTTAACTGCTGAGCACTGATGGCTATGCCAGAGTACACACAGGGATGTTTTCTGCCTGGGGAGTTTGAAGTCTGGAACAGGAAATTTGAGCAGTAATTTCAATAATTTATCCAATGGGAGCCAAAGGAGCCTGGTTTCCCATGGAATATGTGCATTCCCGGGCACAGGGGACACGGTGCTGCCCAAACAGCTGCATTTCTGCCCTTGTGATGTGTTTTGATCAGAAGATGGCAGCAAAATCTTATTAACTGTATCACGGGCTCTCCTCAACCCTTTCCATCCTTAGGGGTTGGAGATGCTGTGAGGGGTTTGCTGGAGCCAGCTCTGATTCCATTCCCTGCTTCAGCCACCCCAGACAAAGCCTGATGAGATCCATGGAATGCAGTGGGCTGGATCCTCTCCCCTCTTTCATTTTCCAGCCCAGCTGTTACAGAGATGCTTTCACAGTGGCTCTCTTCATGCTGACTGCAAAAAGCACATTCCAGAAATATCCCGAGCCTGCAGCCAGGCTCTTCCCAGTGGTGCCAAGAACAGGATGAGAGGCAACAGGCAGAAGCTGATGCCCAGGAAGCTCCACCTGGACACGAGGAAGAACTTTTCCCGTTCAGTGACTGCACACTGGAACAGACCAGAGAGGGGGTGGAGTCTCCCTTTGGGGGGGTGTTCCAGAACCACATGGACACAGCCCTGTGCCGTGTGCTCTGGGATGCACCAGGTGGGACCAGGTGACCCACTGTGGGCCCTTCCAGCCTGCCCCATCCTGGGATTCTGGGAGCACGTGGAAGCTCTGCTGCCCCACAGGGCTGGTGGGCTCCTCCCAGCTGACTGGGGCAAGTGGTGCAGCTGGGAGGGCTCCACTCTGGTGACCCCCTGACCACAACCATCCACCTGCTCGGGGCAATTCCTGGTGGCATCATGGAGCTGATGCTTTTGGACAAGTGGATGAAGGCCTCAACCAGGTTTCTGTTGCTTGGCTGGACCAGTTGTGCTCTGCATGGTCTGTCTTTGGTGGGATCACTCACGGTGGACCACTCCTTGTCCATCCAAGTCCTCTTGGTGTGGGTTCAGCTGGAACCAGCACCAAGATCTGCTGGTTGCTTTAATCTCTTTAATCTTTCCTTGGCTCACAGTTGCTTTTTGGGAGCTGGTGTTAGAGCTGAGGCTTTCCTGGAGGGTTTTGGCTGCACACTGATGTCTGTCCTTCTATGGAAACAACATATCCAGAGGCACCTTTCATTCCTCTTCCTCCAGGAAAGGCCAACTGCACAGCTCTGGCTGCTGGGGCCACACACAAGTGACATATGTTTCTATATATTTTAATAGGAAGTAATATTTGTGTACACTAATGCCTAACATAATCACATGGAATTCATACAGGACTCATGATTTGATCCCAAAATTGCTCCTTTTCTTTTCTTTTCTTTTTTTTTTTTTTTAACCAAAATGCTCTTAGATTAACTTTAAAAATAGGCATTGAATTTCTCTGTAGCATTCTGGGTATTTTCTCTCTAAAGAAGTGTCTGTAATTTATGATCTGTAATTAGAATCCAATTTAATAATTACATGTCCTGCAAGGAAATGTTTCTTGAGCAGGCCTTTGTTCTTGTGCAGCTGCTGGAAGCACAAAGCTGTGGATTATAAGAAATAGTTCAGATGAAAATGGACTGTCGAGGGCAAAGTACCTTCAGAATTGATCAGAATTGCTGAATGACAAATCTAGTTGATCCAATTGACTTTGCTGCATCGTATATAGTGTCAAGATATCCATCTCATAAGCCTGCATGGCATAAATCACTCTAGATGCAAAAAAGATTAATTTTTGTGACTGTTTAATGACATATTTCTATATGAAATTTAGCAGATCAAAGACAGGGTTTGGATGGTTTGTCTTTCCTCTAGGAAATGCCATCACAAAAAAACTTAAACTGAAAATTCCACAGCAGTTTTTCTAGGATTTCCTTCTTATGCTCAAAAAGATACACAAAAACCTTTATCCACCATATTATTAACCTAAGGCTAATTCAGAATGATTTTAGCCTTAAACATGAATAATTTCAGACTGACCTGATGACAGGTTAAAATTCTTTCCTAAACTATGGAATTTAGCTAAAGGATCATATACTCATTTCATTAACTTCTTCTTCCAGGCAATATTGTATCTTGGAAATGACTTAATTAGTTGAAATTCATAGCAAAGGTTTTTTGGAAAGCTGCCTGCACTAGGAGATGGGGATCATCCACATACATATTTCTAGCTTGTGCTCTATGAATTGATCATATAAATTGGTCAGATCTTCAGAGAATGCTGTGAAGTTTTAATTTAAGGAAATGGGCAGTTTCTATAATTGCTGGGGACAACTGGAGGCCTGATTTGGTGTCTCCTCACATGTTTTATTCCCCTGCTGTGTTATAGTGCTGATAAAAGAGTCGAAAGGAGGATGGCAACGGGCTCAGGTGATTGGTAAAGGGTGGATAATTTACATTAGGAAATTCAGCTGGTTTAATTTTTTAACTGAAAAGACCTCCAAGGTCATCCAGTTCAACCTGTGCCCGATGCCCTCCTTGTCCCCAGCCCAGAGCACTGACCAGGCTCCCCAGGGCAGTGGGCACAGCCCCAAGGCTGCCAGAGCTCCAGGAGGGTTTGGATGATCCTCTGGGACACAGGGTGTGACTCTGGGGATGTTCCTGTGCAGGGCTGAGGGTTGGACTGATGATCCTTGTGGGTCCCTCCCAGCTCAGCACATCCTGTGAGTCCATGATTTCCACCTGTGCCTGGGTAAGAAAGCAGTTTAATGCTGGTTTTCCAAGTACACAGAGAGAAGTGAGTGGAAACTCTCTTGAAGGACTAGAGCTTAACTGTGATTTGAAATATTAATGCAACCTCATGTTCAGGCAGTGGGACTTCCCTGAGCAAAACCATATGTTGAGGTCACTGGGGAGAGCAGGACACTCAGTCTGGGTTTGGATGAATGTGACAACACTGACCTCCAGCACTGAGACAAGTTCAGGGTCTTGACAGTTTTCTGCTCTGTCCTTTCTTCCTCAGATATTCCAGGAGATTTGCAGCAAGGGCAGGCAGGTTTCTCTGTATCCTATCAGGTGCTGAGGTGTCAAACCACATAGAGTTTTTATTTTTTTAGGCTGCTGCTGTACCTTTTCCTGCACTTCAAAAGATTAAATTGAACTCCCCTTAAATGAAAAGCAACAACCTAAGCTGATAAATCAAAGAAGATGTTACCCTGTGCTCCAACATTAAAGATTGATGTGTTCACTCTGAATCTTCCTGGCATGGAAAACATGTTATTTGGCCTCTTCTTGGACCTCTGTCCAGAGCTGTGACTGTGGGCTCATGGCATCTTGCCAGTCTAAATTTTTCTGCAGTGATTCCTCCAACTACAGAAGTAGACCCAGCACCTCCAGCCTTTTTTGGGCTTTTCCTGGTGTTTTCCATGGTGAAGGAGTGAGTGAGCCATGTGTTATGTCCATCGGTGTAGGACATCACCTGCACCACTTGAGGTCTCGGCAAAAAGGAGGAGGCTGGTGTCTGTTGTGACTTTACTGAGGTGTCTCTGGTGTCTCCTGCAGGTCTGGCATCCAAGAGCTGCCTGTGGCATTTGGAGTTACTGATGGAATGGCTGCAAGCTCAGCCAACCCTTCCCTGTCCAAACAGAGAGACTGTTCCAAGAGGTTTGCAGGGATAGATGTGGTTGGGCATCCCCAGGCAGTTTTGGAAGTGGGTTTGGTTTAGTGGAGCCACCTTTGAAAAATTAAGCCCATTATCAAGCCCAAACTGGAGCTGCAGGTGGGTTGTGAGGACAAAAGAATGTTTGTCACATCAAGCACCTGCAGCACCAGCACTGTGGGACGTTTTCAGAGCGTCACAGGAGTGTCCTGAGGGGCCCAGTGTTGGGAGAAGGGATCTCTTCCTCCCTACTGGCAGCCAAATTATGGAGTGCCCTGGCTAATTGTGCATTCCAAGTGTCTTTAACATTGCATTTCCACATAAAAAATTGCCATCCTTGTCCTGGGAACATTACAAAGTGTCCCAAAACCACGCTCAGGAGTCCAGGTATTATTTTGTACCTGAACAAGGAGAGTGATGAGTTGCTTGTCCCCACATAGATGATGAATATGAGGTGGTACAACAGAGTGATTTTGTCCTGTGTGTGAAGATTGATGGATTTGGGCGATGCTGCTTTTTTTCTTTTCCCCCTACAACCAAATTCTATTCAAAATCCTCCAATTCAGCAACTCAGGAAAATTAATGGAGCTGCTTTATGTGCCTTGGACTTATTTCCATATTTTAGCCTACCCTTTCTAAAATAATTTAAAAACCTTTCAAAATCCCAACATGCAGAGGCTGGGAACCAACCAGACAGACATTCCAGTGTTAGTCCTGTTAAAATATTTCATATTATTGCAATTGAGCAAGAATCAGGATAATTTTTAATAGTGACATATGGCAATTACTGCTGAAAATGTTTCTGAGATGCTTCTGACTTGTTTATATATTGCTGCAAGTGTTATAAAAACAAGGGGAAATTCCTCTGGAACTGAATATTTGTTTATTTTCAAAGTGAACTGTTACATTAATCACACTGTGTTTAAAGGGCAGCATTTGCATTGGTCTGACCAATGAATCATAACCAACAATTTCCTTTTTTTTAGAGCTGAAAGGAGAAGAGAACATACACTATTAGTAACTGATCCATAAACATCCCCTGCAAATGACAACTGTACATTGAAAATTTTCATTTTGGAGAGTGAAAAGCAAATCCAGTCATGGCTCCAGAAAAGTCATGATCCTTCTTCACATTGGTGAGTAATTTCAGCTTTTTAGGGATGTGAAGTGGCTGGTGTGGCACCTCCCGGCCTCTGGAAGTCCTGAAGACTTGGGGTTTAGTGGATTTTTCAAGGCATTAGGTTTGTTTTTGAGCTAATTCAGCACCACTGTCTTTTAGTGTAATCTGGAGTTATTTTAGCATTAAAAAGAATGTATTTGTGGAAGCCTTTGGAGACTTTCCCAAAAGAAAAAAGTAGCCATGTGAGAATGTGTAGTGAACAATATCCACATAAATTATGGCTGGAGGGATCTTACATATTCTAATGGGCTCAGACCACGAACTCTTGAAATTCTGATATAAATTCTGAGGCTCCCATTAATTATTCCCTTTCTTTTTGAGAGCTGGTGGTGGCAGCAGCATGAGAGATGTGCTGTGGGTGATGGTTCTCCCAGTGACTCACTCCTGGCCTCGAGCAGAGCACTGAATGTGTCCGGGGCTCACCTCAAAAAAGGGCCAGTGTTGCTTTTCTCAGGGTAATTCTCCTGAATTAACATCTGAGAGATGCTTCCAGTTCCTAAAATAAAAGATGCCTCCAACAATTCAGCATTTGCCAGGGAAAATCAGAATTCCTACAGCTGATGCAAAAGGAGTTTGAGATCCTGCAGTGCCCTTCTGTTGCACACAGAGAAACCCTGAGTTTCTTAAAAAATGGAAGGGGGAATTGATTCTACTTTTTTGGAGTTAATGCTGCAATCAAAGGAGGATGACAGTGAATTTGTTATGTTAGAGACACATTGTACCTCTGATGTTCACTGCAGCACCACCTTTGGGAGCCTGGGATAAATGAGGACTTTTTAGTGGCAAATCTTTGGGTGTTGTGAAGGTTTCTGGTCACAGAAGTGCTGCTTTTCCAGGGATTTCCTTTCAGTGAGCACAGCTGACCAAAGTGCCTCTCAAAATGCAGCCCCTGAGATTTCTCATCCCCTCTGGAGGTGACTCCAGTGAAGATCTCCCAGTGTTTCATGGGAATTCTGAGGCAGGGAACTGGCACTGGGGTGGCAGGAGGGATGGTGGGAGGTGGGGGTGCTGACAAGTGCCAAGGAGAGGCTTTGCTGTGCAGAGCCATTAATCCTCCTGCTCCTGCTTGATTGCCTTTGGCAGAATACAAGGCTGGGAAGACTTCAGATAAATCAAGGAGCTGGTTGTCTCCTCCTCAGTGCTTCCACAGGGATATGGAATCAGTGAAGCTCCTGCCTCTGTTGTCCCCTAAGGTGGCCAAGCAGTGGCTTCCCAAATCAGTGAGGTGCAGCTTGTACCAGTGCCCAACCAACACCTAGAACCTGCATTTCCACTTTCTGCTTTTTGATTGTTTCTGACTTATTTTCCTGGGGTTTTGTGTTTATTTTGATTTGTGCACCTGCTGGGGGGGAAGGTGAGAAGCAATCGTGGTACAAACAGCTTTCCATCAGTGAGGTTGGTGCAGTTTTGCAAGTTTTATTGTCTCAACTAGATTCTGAAAGCATCAGAAGCAGCTCCCCTCTCAGCTTTCCTCCCTAAAAAAATAATAGGGAAAAAAACAGGATCATTTTTTCTCTGACCAACCTCCAGCATCAGTTAAAAAACTGAACTGTTAAAAACTGTTAAAAACAGTATAAAAGGAGAAAAATAAAACCCTGGTATTGCTAAGTGAGTAGAAAACAGATCTGTAGAATCCTATAATGGTTTGGGTTGGAAGGGACCTGAAAGACCATCTCATCCCACCCCCTGCCATAGGCAGGGACACCTTCCACTAGCCCAGGTTGCTCCAAGCCCTGTCCAGCCTGGCCTTGAACACTTCCAGGGATCCAGGGGCAGCCACAGTTTCTCTGGGCAACCTGTGCCAGGGCCTCCCCACCCTCCCAGCCAGGATTTCCTTCCCAATATCCCATTTATCCCTGCCCCCTGGCAGTGGGAAGCCATTCCCTGTGTCCTGTCCCTCCATCCCTTGTCCCAAGTCCCTCTCCAGCTCTCCTGGAGCCCCTTTAGGCTCTGGAAGGGGCTCTCAGGTCTCCCTGGAGCCTTCTCTTCTCCAGGCTGAATAATCCCAGCTCTGTCCACGTCTCCACAGACAAGGGGTTGTCAATTGTGGTGTCAGTTGTTTTTCCTCCCCAACACAACACCAAGGTCTGGTCCCACCACAGACCCCGTTCAACTCCACTGCCAAATGCCCATCTCATTATTTTATATTTATTATCAATCTACAGGTTCTTATTACAATACCTTGAGGAGGTGTTTTCCCATTAACAGAGCTGTGTGGAGCTGGAAAGGAGGCATATTGCACCTTCCTGCAGGAAACAAGGAAAGAGCAAGAGATGGAGCCTAAAAGGCCCTGAATGGCACTTTCAGAAATGGTTTCCTTTGCAGTTGATGTGAGTTTGCTTTTCCCATGTTCAGGACAAATCAGCCCCACCCTCACAGGCAGGAGCTGACTGGCTCAGAAAGCTGAAAGTCCTCATTGGAAATTCCTGTGAGGTGTTAACTGAGCACATAAACTCTCCTTGGCTGTTCCAATAAAATATAAAAAAACCCCCCAGATTATATTAAATCCCTGCCTTGGTATAAGGGCAACCACCTGATTCCAAGTAACCCATGGTCAGGGTCATCCATCCCAATAGAGTGTTTGAGGAGCAAAAGTTGTGCTATTGCTAAAACCAGAATTAAAATAAACATACATGTGTATATAGGGAACAGGACTGTATTATTTTTAGCACAGACTTATATTTTTTTTTTTGATTGTTTTGCTTTTATTATCTTTACCCTCAATGCTTAGGCGTGACTTGGCAGTGTTCCTTCAAAGTTTCTGAAATCCTTTTGGCCACGTGGGCTTTTTAATTCTGCTCAGAGTCCTTCAAACTGCATCAGCAGAAAGTGGTCCTCAGCGTTTGCCTCTTGTGGAGCTGGGGAAGAGCCAATTTCTGTCACTTCTGGAAGCAACTCTTTTGGCAGAGCTTAAGACTGAATACTAAAATATTGAATAATTGACATTCTAAGGTGCAAGTGGAGATTTCTCATCGATATGAGGCAGCTGCTCCTTCCAGTGCTTGTGGAACAGGGAAGAGAAATCCATGTTTGGGGCTCTGTTGGAGAAGCTGGTGCAGGTGGAGGGTGGGATGCACACCTAGAAGGCAGTGATTTTATCTAACAAAGGGGGAAGGGACACCAAAATATGGCAAAGCTGGTTGGAATTGAAAGCTATAATATTATTTAAACATTTTAATAGGTTATTTTAATGGTTTGGTGGATGAAAACATTATGGGAAGTGATGAAAGATGAGCAGGAGAGCAACGGGTGACTGTGGGAAGGGATTGAAAGGAACAAAAGAGGGATGGTGGGGGGTGAATATTTGTGATAGAAACGCAGTTAAACAGAAGGAAATACATGGAATAATCAGGTCAGCAGAAGCAAGGATAGAAGGTGGGTGGATTCTTTGGGATGTCTCCAGGACATCCCATCCCACCACACCCCACCCAGGCAGGTCCCTCAGCCCTGCAGTGCCTCTGGTGGTGCTCAGGATGAAGATGTTGAGAGGTGCTTTCAGTCTCTGATTCTGCTTTCAATTTTTGGAACAATTAAATCCATTTTGGAGAAAACACGTCTCAACCTGCAAAGCAAACATTGTCCATCTAAAACACTGAAAGACATTTGAGTGAAAATGTGGCTAAATTTGCTTGCTCCAAGTACCACTTCTTTACAAAGAACTAATTTGTGTTCTAAATGCATCCCTTTTCCTTCTTAATTCATATATGATGTAGCCAAAACCACGGGTATTGCAGATGACTTCCTGGTGTTTGGATTCTTTTAGTTTAAAAATCTGTTTTAATACTGCAGGTGGTGATTAAGCACAACCTCCTCCTGGGCAGAAAAGCAGAACTTGACAACGAATTTTCAAGTGATTTTTGTCTAGTTGGAGCTATTTAACTGGAAGTCAATAATATTAGCAGAATAATTAATAAAGTCCGTTTTTCCTGGCCAGTTTTAACACCACCTTAAAAACTGTCTGTTAAACTTTGCCCGCACACTTGAAATTAGTCATATTTTGGAATAATTTATATTATTATATTATATTATTATATTATTATAATAATATATAATATTAAAATAAAATATTATACAATATTATTATAATATAATATTATATAATATTATTATTATATATATTGGGTTACATATTATATATGTATTATAATATTATTATAATATTATAATATTAATTTACATTTTTTTACATTGCCCCCTAAGTGGTGTCTGGAGGTCCAAAACTGTTAGGAATCATTCCTTCCCTTGAAAACCAAGATTTTCCCTGTGAGCTTCCCTACAAAACATCCCTCCCAGCATCCCTAAAAGCACTCACAGATTGAGGACTGTAGGACATCACATATCCTGGGGTGACCTGATGTGATTGAAAAGCAAATATCAGCTTAAACAGCAGCTCTGAGCGATACCAAAGGGATAAAATAGCAGATCCTTTTATACAATCTCAGACTTCTTGTCTCCTCAGCACAGTTTGGTATTTAAACCAATTTTTTCCAATAATTGAAAATCAAGTTGAGGGGATTCACTCCCATGTGCATGAAGAGGTTGTTGCCACGACCCAGCTGGCTTTGGCTGATTTCTGGGCTCCAGATCCTGCCCCAGCTGGGGAGGAAATCCTTCACAATCCTTTCTGATTGACAAAAATGATGAATCAAAGCCCTACCAGAACTGGCGAAGGGGAAATAATAGCAGTGCAGCTCCAAAGTGCCAGGCAAGGCTGACAAAGAATGCACAGGGACAGTGTGGGGTCTCTGAGAAGAGAATAAAAGGAAAATATTTCGTGGAACCCACACTGCTGCAGTCCTGAAGTCCTGAAAGTCTTCAGCAAGGAAATAGGGAGCACATTTGAGTCTGAAAGCTGAAAAGTGGCAAAAGCTAAGTTAGGAAATTACAGAATCATTTGGGTTGGAAAAGACTTTGAGGTGGTTGAGTCCAACCTTTGGCCAACATCCCCCTTTTCAACCAGAGCAGAGCACCAAGAGCCACGTTCAGTGAGCAAGGATGGGGACTCCACCACCTCCCTGAGCAGTCCTTGGAGGGGAAAAAAGCCCAACCCAAGCCACTTAGACAACAACAACAGCAACCCTCCCTGTGTGGTGGCAGTGAGCAGATGGCATCACACCTCACGGCCTGTCCTTCCTGCGGGGGAGCTCCTTCACCTGCGACCTCTCCGTGACGTCCTCACTCCTCCACCACCTGTCCCCTCCAAAGCTGCTGGAGCTGAGCAGCGTGGCTCCTAATTTCGTTTATTTTCTCATGTAGCAAAGAAGGAAGGCTAAGAAAGCTGGGAATGGGTCTGTGCCATCTGTACAGACGCGTTTGTAGAGAGGAGCACTCGCCTCCCGAATCCAGCTCGTTAATTCCCCGCTCCCGCTTTTCCTCTTTAACTCGCAAACTGCAGCTCCTGTCAGTTATGATTCTCTTCAGGAAAGCTTTGAAACAGTCAGAGAAGAGCCTCTTTTCCCCATTTGCTCGACTATCAAGGCAGTTTGGAGGAGGCAGAAGGGGATTCAATTTAGCAAGCTCAGCTCCTGCTGCAGATGTCAAAGCACGGAGCTTGTTTGTCATCAGCGTTCGGCGGGGAAAGTTTGCTCTCGAAATCACTGCAGAAAACAACCTTTGCTTGTATAACAAGCTTGCTTGGCTCCTGTATTTTCAGACAGATGAATTCTTTCCCCAGATCAAATAGTTGAAATACAATCCCTCGCCAGGTAGAGGAAAAAACCGTCATCGTCTGCATCTTTTTCAAATAGAGCTGAAAAACGCTTCGGGTTCTGTGTGGGCTTTTTTTCCTTCATTTTAAGATCACTGACTGTGCTGCTCTGGCACTGGCAGGATCAATGATAACAAGCATGTCTAGATAAGACATCAAAATTCCCTTTTACTGGTAGTTAGGACTCGGTAGAGCTGCAGTGCTCCCAGGATGTTCAGCGGTGTGTATTTATTTATGGAGCATTTGTTTATTCATTTATATGCTCTAATGAAAAAAAACCGAGTGCATTTGGTAAAGAAAAGAAGTTTTCAGAGAGTGTTTCTAAAACATAAGCCAGTCCTGTGCTTTTTGCAGTGATTGTGGGTTGTTTCCTGCTGTATTTACAGAGTTAATTAAATTTTGACCTTTCATGAGGCTGGACTGGATCTTAGAGGTCTTTTCCAACCTAAATGATTCTGTGACTCCGTGGCCAGTGGGACTTTTTCCTGAGTAAGGGAGTGTTCAGGCAGCACATCTAGGGAGGGACTCTGGCTCTTAAATCCCATCCTTCATTTCTTGTGCTTTAATTACCTGTGATCTGGAGTGATTCAGTGGCAGTTAAGAGAGAAAAGGTGCTTTATAAATAAGTAATTTTCCTGCTGAGAGTCCCAAAACATTGGTTTCACAGCCTGTTATTAACACAGGGTCGTGCTGTTCAAATGAATTTTAAGCTACACTGAATTTTATACCTTGTTGTTATAAAGATCATGAACTGCAGTTATTTCAGTTTGCAGAGGTTCAGCCCAGTAAGTTGTTGGGGAACAATTTTATTTTAAACTGAGGTAAAATACAACCCAAAGAGGTTTCATTTGTGTCATTAAAGTCCATTTAAAGGTGTTATCTCAACAGGCTTTATTGGAAAAGGAGTTATTGTTGTACCTTGGGGGAGGTGGTGCTGTCCAAACCATGACTCAGGCATGTGCTGAACTCTGACTTTTTTAGGCATTAAGCTTGGAAGAAAAGGTGACAAAAGTGAAGCTAAAGGTCAGGAGCACCTCCATTCCCAAGGTGTGTGGTCATGGAGGTCCAAAGAAAAGCCAGCCCTAAAGGGATGAGTTATTATCATGGATGGAGGCTCTTTTTGCTACAAGCAACTTTGTACGTTTTCACTTTCGAATCATTAAATTTTTCTAATACCAAAATTCAATAAACCAAATCCTCATAAAACTTAAGGAAACTGAGTGCCCAGAGGCAGATTAGGATTTATTGGACTGCTGGGCTGTCTGGCAGAGCAGCAGCTGGGAGGTCCAGATCCCACCTGAGCTCCGAGGGGAAACCATCCGGCTCCTGCTCCTGCGAGAAGGATCCCGAGCGTGAAGACATTTGCATCCAAGAAAATTAATTGCTGGCTCTGGTTTTACTTACTGAGCTTCCCCCTGTGAGGTTCAGCAGTTTTGCAGCTCAGAGCCGTGGGATTTGAGTGACAAGCACTGGGAGAATTTTCTCTGCTGGGAAAATATCCCCACGATCCCAACAAACACCAGGAGCTTCCGACAATCCGTCTCCCTCGGCCCGTTTCGCTCGAACGCGGTTGGAAGGTAAGAACAAACTTCAAAACGTCCAAATAATCCTAAAAGCTTCTTACAATGGCTCACTGCAGAGTCCCTAAAGTCTTGATATAACAAAATTTATATTGGATGTCAAAGCCCAGCGACTGATTTGTAGTTGCATTAAATCTAGTGCAGTCCTGGAACAAAAATCCAAGGAACAGGCACTTTCTACTGCTGAGTGTTCAGCCTGTAATTGCAAAGAGTTTCTTCTCCTGTTCCTTTGGAAGTAGAAGGGCTTTTTGAGATAATTTTCCAAATGTTTCAATTAATCTCTCCCCTGTGCAAGTTGATTTAGAACTTCCCCTTGGTAATTAATACACACGTGAAGTACGTTGGGTAGCCACTGCTTAGCATTTCACCATTTCCAGCCCTGACAGAGGAGAGAAAAAGGCAAAACAGTTAATAATTCACCTAATTTAGAGTCAACTACACAACTTCCAACAAAAGGCATTTAAATGGCACAACTTGGAATTGAATTGGCATCTCTGGTTTTCTAATTTGGAAATGGGTGAGGACTTTAAGATTTGTGATGTGTTTACAAGGGATTGTTCATAAGTGCAGGGAGAAGCAGTGCCTGCCCCATCCCTGGAAGGGTACAAGGCCAGGTTGGACGGGGCTTGGAGCAACCTGGGCTAGTGGAAGGTGTCCCTGCCCATGGCAGGGGTGGAATTAGATGGTCTTTAAGGCCTCTTCCATCCCAATCCATTCTATGAGGATTCTAGGAAGCGCTGAGGGTGTTGTGACATTTCCCACATCCTTATGCATTTTACCTTCATCTTTAATGTTGTAAACTTTGATCAGGAGTTAAAAGTCCACAGGAGAGCCAAGAAAAACCCAGGAGGACACCCAAGTTTCTTTGCCACTCTGAAAGTATTCCCAGCCAAACCATTGGTACAAACTTGGACATGAGGTTGGACATCAGGAAAATTTCCTTATGGAAGGGGTTGTCAGGCACAGGAAGGGGCTGCCCAGGGAGGTTTGGAGTCCCCATCCCTGGAGGTGTCCAAGGAAGGACTGGCTGTGGCACTCAGTGCTCTGGGCTGGGGGACAAGGTGGGCATTGTGCACAGGGTGGACTCAGAGATCCTGGAGGTCCTTTCCAACCTGAGTAATTCTGGGATTCTGTGACATGAGTCTCCCAGAAGCTCAGCCTTCCTTCACAGAAGGCACATTTCTCCCACCACAAGCTCTGTTGGGGCTGCATTTGGGCTGCACAGGGTCTCTTAGACAACTAAGATCCAAACAAAACCAGCTTTTCCTGACGTTTTTCCTTACTGGAATGAACAGCCTGATGTAATGTTGTACAGATGCACCTTCCTTTGATGCTCCTCAAAACCACAAACTGGGTTTTATTCCAAGGCAGTAGCCCCTGAACCACAGGAGCCCCACACAAGGTAATACCTGCCCTCCCCCCAATAAAAATTCATAATTCTGAAGTTTTAACTTTGACAGAAGATTCTTTTTGTCCATGTATAGATTTAATATATGATTTAATCTCCAACTACACTATTTTCTTTCTACCCTGCTATTTCCATGAAAGGACAGAGATTAGGAGGTCTGGTTTTATTTTATTTAGATGTAAAAAAGGCAGGAATTGATATGTTTTGCCCAAATATGATTGAAGCTGTAGGGCAGAGCGCTATTTACGTGCAGAAAAGTGAGACAGGAGTGGTCTTTTTAACAGAAATCAATTCAGAGTGGGAACCCAGAAACACTTTGAGAAGGAAAAGAAGTTGTTTAGACCCTCGTTTGCTGAAGTTGAGTGAGTTTGCAAAATAGAATTTATTTTTTTCCCATAGTGATGGGTGGAACTTTGCAAAATAGAATTTATTTTTTTTCCATAGTGATGGGTGGAGCTTTGCAAAATAGAGTTAATTTTTACTACAGGCATGGGTGGAACTTTGTAAAATAGAATTTATATTTTCTGTGGTGATGGGTGGATCTTCTTGTTGCCAGATCACCATCCCTGGGAGTGTTCAAACCCGAGCAGATGTGGCACTTGGTGCCAGGGTTTAGGGGACCTGGTGGCATCAGTCGTAGGTTGGGCTTGGTGATCTTGGAGGTCTTTTCCAACTGGAATGATTCTGTGAAGAAAACACAAACATTTAAGGAAAAATAAACCCAAAAGAAGCACAATACAGATCCTAATTAGCCACAACCTCATTGCCTTTGGGGAAAATTAAATAATCACAGAATCACAAAATAGAAGGGACTTTAAAGATCATCTTGTCCCAACCCCGACATCTTTCACTAGACCAGGTTGCTCAGCTGAGTTGGATGATTGCATTTTTAAATGGGTTTAGCAGGTAACATTCTAGTTAACAATGGGTTAGTCATGTTCAAGTGCCACCCAAACTGGGAGTAGAAATAAGAATTTCCTAAATTCCTCTACAAATACACTGTCCTAAAAAAGTAGGCTAAAACCCAAGGCCATTTGTACATTGGAAGGTTCCCTACCAGAGCTGCCAGATCACTATTAATTTATTTGGCAGCTTTTAGGCTGAGCTGGGATATTAGAGCTGTCATTGTAAAATACTTCCATTTTTCCTTCGACACTGCTTTGAGATGCTCCTGCTTTGAAGTTGTGTCAAAGTAGCTCTGAATCAGGAGAAACTTTAAAATTTTTTTAAGTTGAAAGTCTGAACAGCCTCAATCTGCTGCATAAAATTGTTCAGAGGATCGAACCTCCTCCTCCTCCGGTCCCCTGGAGCATTCAGTCGCTTTCAATAAATCTCTTTTAATAATTTCTCACTTGTCCTTATTATTACTAACAGCCAGAGCATCTCAAGGCAATGTCAGAGTAAAGGCTTCTTCCAGATGCAGGAGTGAGGCTTATTTGAAAGTTAACATGAAGGCAAAGTAATCCAAATGTGAACTTTTGGGGGAAAGTGACTTTTTTTTATTGTTTTTTGCCTGAGTTTACAGATGCCTGGTGTCAATGCTGTCAAAAAAAGTCTCCGTTGCTTTGATTTCCAGAAGTTACATTTCAGTTTATCATATTGAGAGTGGAGTTTTTGGAGGTCTGTTTGTCTCAAGTTTAAAGTTTTGCTTTTATTAGTTTTTTTTTGTTATCCAGAGGAGCTGCTTTCAGCATCTGCTGGGAATATCTGCCATGAAATAATTTTTGAGGGATACAGATCCGGGCTACTTGGCTGTGTCTCAGTCCTTCAACAAAACATCCCTGACCACAGCTTCCCATTAAAAACATCCTGTGAGTTTGGGGAAGGGTTTTTATTTAGTTTAAATACCTTGAATTAGTTGTAAACCCCTTTATTGATCTCCAAAATGTTGGTGGAGAAAAACTGGAGTGTCCCTTGTCTTCAGCTGGATGCCAGGCTGGGCCTGATTTCTGAGGAATTTATTCAGGTAGGGATAGAAAACTAATTCCTAACTCTTACCTAACTTATCATCTGAATAAATAAATGTAATTTAAGTGGATCAAAACAAAATTGAGGTGGATCAAAACAAAAGTTTGGCCAACAGGTCTTTCAGCACCTCTTGTGGGGTTGACCCTTTACTGCCCACACCACAAACCTCTTCCCTAATCCTAATTCTTGTGGGTTCTGTGATCCAAACGATATTCTCTGCCCTAAAATTCATTTCCTAGTGAGCTTTTTGTTTAAAAATGTGGCAGCTGAAGAGACACCCCCCCAAAGCAATTGTAGCCAAAGTGAAAAGATTTCTTCTCAGGACTGTTCTGCTTCTGAATTTTCAGTTGTTCTGTTAATAGTGGGAACTACAGAGCTGGAGAAGAGGCAAGAATTTAATTTCATCAGTATATAAAATATATAAAAGTCAAATTTATAAAATATAAGTCTGAGATAATATTCTCTGCTCTTCTTTCCCTGAAAACCCTTCCAAATCCCCAATGAAATCATATTATCTGCAGAAGATTGTACTTCCTGTAGGAGGGTATTTGATAAGGACAGACAGAATCAGGAAGAAACTGTTCATTTTTGGTGTTCCTGTGTTGTTTTTTTTGTTGTTGTAGGACTACCAGGAAGTTTTCAAGCAAGGTTTGGGCAGAGCAAGAGAAGCCAATTCTCCCTTTATGGTTGCTTTTTTCTCATAAACAAACGCTCAGCTTTGCTCCCAGTCTATCAGAGGAGATTTAATCTATATAAAACCCTTGACAACTGCAGTGATAATTTCAGCCCCCTGCTTTATGAGATTATAAAAGGCACTTTACTCTCACCAGCCTGAAGAGCTGGGTTTGGACAAGCTGCAGTTGATGATCCACAGGATTCATTTTGAGGCAAAGGGAGATGCTGAGGCTTGGTGGGGTCTTGTGACCGAGTTACATGGTGTGGTTTTGAAAAAAAACCCCCAATTTTATAGAACTCACTGGTGCTATAAGCCAAATAAAAGGATCTTTTCACAGTGTAGCTTTCAAAATATAACTATTATAATATAACTGTTATAATACAACTAGTGCTGGTGATTGCAGGGGTGACAGGAGCACGGGGAGGGGAATCACCAGGCTGCATTTAATGAACAATAATATAAATTGCAGGGCGTTTGTACAGGAAACAGCAGTTTCTTACCCACAATGAGCTTTTCCATCGAGCAATTTGGGGTTTGGCCTCTTTCCCTCTGATCCTGTGGGTGAGGCTGTGGTGAATCCTCCAGGCTTGGGGGATTCAGAAGGTTAAAAGCAGAAATCTATTTTGCCAAGAGCCCTCAGGAGGGAGGACACCAAACATGAGGTGTCAGGAAACCGGGGGTGGGGGGAAACAGGGACATCTTTGGTCAAATTTGGCTGAACTGGGTCAAAAAGACTTCAAAGGGAAGAGGAGGAGGCTTCTGGACAGGGAGAGGGATGTCTGAGAGACTCTTTGTACCTCAATTCCTCGGGAACCGGGGTAAAAACACATCAGGTCTGCTCTCAGGGTATTGATTTCTCGAGGGGAAGGTAAAGTCTAATATTTAGATTTCTTTCTGGCTGATGGGACTCTGACTCATAATGAGAAAAGACAGGGAATGGGAAGTCTTGGAGAAGCTGCAGAGGTACCAGGGCAGTCCTGGAGATGCTGCAGATGGTCCAGAAACACGACAATAGGGGCAGATAAATCTTTTAATTAAATATTTCACGTATCAGTCATAATTACTTCCAATTAGCACTAATGAAGTAAGGACGGTGCAAACAAGCAATATAATCTGGTGATAAGCATTTTTTAATTAATATGAATGGCAGGGATAGTACTAATTGAGTCAGTTTAAGTTTGGGTTTTTTTTAATACTTTCCTGTTGAAAGAGTCTCTTATTTTTTTGAGCTACTGTCCCCTTTCCTCACCCATTTCCTCTCCCTTTTCCTCTCCTATTTCTTCTCCCCTTTCCTCTCTTTCATCTCTCTTTCTTCTCCCCTTTCCTCTCCTCTTCCTCTCCTCCCCTGTATCATTATTTTCTAGTTGTAATTAAAATATCTTGAGTATTCCAAACTCACTTTTATCCAAGACAGAATAGTTTCAGGTTTATATTTTATAGATATTTTTTATACATTCTCTATACTGATGAAATTAAGTTCTTACCTCCTCTCCATCATTTTAGTTCCCATTATTATCAGAACACTTGAAAATTGGAGGTTTGTGAGGCATAACAGTAAATTCACTGTGCAATAAGGAGACAAGTTCAAATGCCAAACCATCAAACAAAATTTGAAATCTTGTCCTCTCAGATATTGACATTCTTTATCAATATTTAAGATTTCTTTTCAGGAATCCTGGGCACGGAATATTTTGCAGATGGAGAATTCAATATATCATTGTCTGCAAAGGGTGGCTTTGCCAGTCTGAATAAAGCCTTCAAAATAATCCTAAATCACATCCAGAAGATTTATGTGATGGTTTTCTCTGTAGCCATTTCATGGAGTGCAGGATGGAACCATCAGATTTTGATTCTGGGCTGGCCTGGTGTCTTTGAGACCCAATTCAGCCTCTCATGTGCTATTTTGGTTTTCTGTTCCAACTGCTGATTTTTGTACCAATCCAACCATTCTTTAAGATTTGGAGGGAAAAAAAAAAAAAGGGTGATTTTTACACAATTTTCTTGGAAGCTGATCCGGGAATTGGCACAAGGAACTCCTCCACCTTTTGCAGAGCAGTGCAGTTGCTGGGAATTTTTAGGGAAGAAATCACCACGTCTGGGATTAGCCTGTAAAGTTTGAGGGGTGGGAGCACAAACCAGAAACCCACTCCTGGCAATCACAGTCCTCTCACCGGCAGCAGAATGAATCTGGTTTATATTTTAAAGGTCAATAATTCCCTTTGATTTAATTTAATCCCCTGCAGTAGCTGTGGGACCTTAATGACTCCTGGAGGTGCAGGAGGTCCAGGTCCATTCGCTTCCTTATCAGCACGGGGGAGATAATGCACAACTGCATTAAAACTTGAGAAACATTGATTAAAAAGATTGTAATTTTTTTTTGGTGCAGCCTCATTTGCTCTTTTAAAAGCCATCAGAGAGGGTAATTCCATCAGACCCAGCCCCTGGATCAGGGTGACGCTCTTAATTCCCTTTACTCTCTGTGGAATTTGGGAGCATTAAGCCCATTTCGATATCAGCCCTTGCACAGGAGATCATAAGTCTTTCTCTTCCTAAACCCACCTATTTTAAAAAGGCATTAGGAGATGGTACTTGAAGAGAGGCAAAATAAATGAAATCATAAAAATGAGGAACAATTATTTTCTCTGCCCGTTCGAGGCGAGCTCTGTCATCATAAATCATCAAAGTGTCCAATTTTGGGAGCTGCAGGGACCTGTGAGCAATTCAAAGGATTTCAGGGAGCAAAATGAACCAGGAGAGAGCAGCAGTTTTATTAAAGTGCCTCCATTTCCAAGACAGATTGTGTGGTTAAGTGGCAAATTGGGGAGTCTATAAATAAAATATGTAAGAAGCAGCAGACTCCGAGCTCCTTGTTTTTTCCAGTTTGTCCCTCTCAGTAAATATGTTTTAAAAGCTGCCTGTGGGTTGATAAGACTTGTCTTTTCGAGTCTGTTTGAAATGATGTTGTGTCATCTCAGCACCAAATCTCATTGTGCTGGTCATATTCTATAATAAATGTTCAAATAAATGTACTTGCTCTGGTTTATACCTCCATGGGCCCATTGGTGCAGGTAATTAGACCTAAAATCCCCCCTCTTGATGACAACTCACAGCTCACAAATAGAAGATACAAGTAGAAAAGTGTGATTTTCATTTGGTAAGTTGCTAAAAGGGCTTTATTTTACAGGAGATACCATCGACCTAAATGAAACAGGACTAGAGAGGAGGAGGAAAATGACTCTGAATTAGATTTATTGCTTTATTTTTAATACTAAAAAACTTCTTTTTTTTTTTTCCCCCTCTCATGGGATTGATTAAGATTTGCTGAGAAATTTAGGGAGGGAACTGAGCCCTGTATGATCCACACAAACCTCGTGCTCAGAGTCCTTCAGAAAGAACCACCTGGATTTTTCCAAGTGGAAAGCCCTTAAAGCTGAGTTTGTTTGTTTCCTGCATGTTGGTCTTTAGTACAGGCAGGAAAAAAGCCCCAAAACCAAATAAAAAAAAAATTATTTAGCAATAGAAATCAGATTTAGGCAGAACCAGGAGATCTGAGACAATTTACCCAAGAAGAAGTATATTTAATGGAGTCACTTGGTGCTGAGGGAGGGCCATTTAAAGATAAAATGAAGACTTTAAGTCACAAAACAACCCAGGAACTTCCCAGAGTCATCCCAACCGGGCATTAAAAGGGCCTGGAGAACTTTAATGTTTCTTAATAAGCTCTGGTGAATAATGAAAGGTTATTTTCAGGATAAGAAACAGGAAGAAACAGATGAAAACATCAAACAGGAATATATTTCATATGCTCATTGCACAGTGTCCCACCCAAACGTGAGATTTTGGGAATGTGATCCTAAGATAAAGAGTAGATTCCCTGTATCTTTAGGTATAGGAAAATGAAAATCTTATACTTAAAATTTAAAAATACAGATTGAACCGAAGTTGAAGTTCTAGGTGGAGAAATTAAAAAAGAGAGAGATTTAGACTGTGTAAGAAATTGTCTGTGCTGGACCTGATTTTCCAATTCTGTGCTCCCAGAGCTCCCTTCTCCCTGGGTGTGCAGTGCCATGGGCTGCCCCAAACCAGCGTGGCACAGCTGCAAACCCCTCTGGAGGGTGTTTTGGAGCTGCTGCTGGAGCTGCCCCTGCTCCTGCAGATGGGTCATGGCACAGCCCCGATGGCATCTGGTGCCCAGGGCTTGGCTTTTCCCTCCCTCCCCCAGCCAGGAGCTGCAGCTGGGCTTTGGGGGAGATCCAAACCTCAGGGTTGGAGGCACGGGAGCAGAGTGGGAGTGTCCCTGGCACTGCTCCACTGCAGGAGGGTCAGTGCTGGAGCCAGAGCATCCCTCACCAGCTCTGCCTCAGAGGCACTGCTGCATTTATCCCTCTCTCCACCAGCTATTCCTGAACCTCTGCAGTCTGTGTGTTAAAAGACAGTGCTACAAATGCTATAGAGGATCACTAAAATGGATTTGGAAATAGGAAATCTCCTTTCAGTGCTAGGAACGTGTTTGTCAGGTGAAAACTCTGCTGCTTGTGTGCCTTGAACTCTCACAGAATCAGTTTGAAAGAATCACGGAATGGTTTGGGTTGGAAGGGACATTAAAATCACAGAATTCCACCCCCTGCCATGGGCAGGGACACCTTCCACAAGCCCAGGTTGCTCCAATCTGGCCTTGGACACTTCCAGGGATGGGGCAGCCTCAGCTTCTCTGGGCAACCTGTGCCAGGGCCTCCCCACCCTCCCAGGGAAGGATTTCTTCCCCATATCTCATTTTAACCTACTCCTTAAGCCCAGAGCCATTCCCCCTTGTCCTGTCACTGTGTGCCCTTGCAAAAAGTCCCTTTCCAGCAGAAAGGAACAGGAAGAAACAGATGAAAGTGTCAAACAGGAATATATTTCAATTTGATTACGTTGCCCATATAGTAGCAAAATATTTATATGTACACTATTAGGGGAAGGGCACCTACAACTCCTTTTTTACCTTTTTTACCTTTGTAGAAATCTCCATTTGATCAAAGAGGAGTGAAATCCTGCACTGCTGCAGGAATATTGAATAGTGCCAAGATTATTTGGAAATTTCTGTAAGAGGTGCTTCCCATAGAACTCGAAGGGCAGAAATTCTGTAGGTTTTGTCTCCTGAAACTTCCAGAACTGTGTATTAT
The DNA here is from genome assembly GCF_001715985.3 of Manacus vitellinus. NCBI lineage: Eukaryota > Metazoa > Chordata > Aves > Passeriformes > Pipridae > Manacus > Manacus vitellinus. Next base: position 2,315,150 of record NW_021940571.1, read on the forward strand.
AATGTGCAAAACACACCTCTGGTGTACTCACCATATTTTCACAGCTCTCCTATGACCAGACCTTTCCAAAAGTCTTTCAGACTTTGCAAAAATTAGGATTGAGCAGCTGGATCCAGGAGATCTGAACTGATGGTTCTGGTCTTCTGATAGGGGAATGGATTTTCCTTATACTGGGCTGAACTGAGTGTCCCACAACATGTTTTTTGCAGCCCCAGGTTGGAAAATGGACGTTTGTGAGGTCACACTGTGATGCTGTTTGTTGTGTGGAAAATCAGACAAGAAATTACTTCATTTTCTCTTGTTTTAATCCCAAATTTTGTACCTTCACCAAACCCTGAGGCTGCCTGGGGTCAAAAGAGGTGACTGATAAATCAGGGTGTCAGAAGTGCATCACAAAAATTTTGAATTTCAAATTGCTTTTAATTAATCTAATTAAAATTAATTGCTTCTGCTTCTTTGGAGAGTCTAGACCGGGGTGAGTATTTTCAGCTCCCACATATCCAGCCCTTCATCTCCCCTTGTTTGCTTTGAAGTGAGTTTTCACAGCACTGCCATCAGCTAAGAGGGGTGTATTAAGGAAGTGGAAAAGGCTCTGCTTGTCTGTCACATCCCAAGATGTTTGGCTGGATTTTATAAACATGGAGTTACCAGAAAATTATCCACTAAGGGGAGATGAAATAAAAAAGGTAAAACAGGTGTGAAAGCTCTTGGGGTCACAGAACACCTCTCTTTCTTCATTAGTGATAATATGGCCATTGGCTGTCTACACATTCCTGGTTGTAGATTTTGATAAATTTTGGGTCAGACAGTGAGTGAAAACTCAATATGTTTAATTTTGCATACGTTTTGCTGTTTGAGTCTGAAGTAAAGCCACGACTTATTTAAAAATAGGGCTGTTCCCAATGATTGGCAGCTGCTCCAGTTCCATGAAACTCTTTGGAAAGGCTGGATCTTGGCTGAGGACAGGATTGGCTGCAGTGGTGCCCATCAAAAGGGAGCCTTTGCCAAGAGCTGCCACGTGTTGCCCTCGGAGATGCTGCAGTTCCATGAGCAGTAGATGATTCCTGTGGTACCTGTGCTGTTATTTAAGGCACAACAGTGACCTTGAGCAGGGATTATTGCAAAGCAGCTGCTCAAAAATGCCTCTCACGTGATGGAACTGTGTCAAAAACAATAATGCACCATCTACACAGCTTAATTATCATTGAACAAACTTTTAGATATTCGATGACAAGATATTCTTTACAATTTTCTAAGGCTAAAAATCAAGAGGGTTGTCGAGGTAAGACTTGAACACCATAAGGAGACACAATAATTTAAAATTCACGTTCATTTGCCTTTCACTGCCTTTAATTGTTTTCTTTATTTGGATTATTATTAAAAGGGGGAAAAAAAATCCGGTTTAAGGGCTTCTTCTTCTTTTCACAATCAATGTTTCGCCCTCTGTGGTCCCGCAGTGAATGAATTATTGTGGATTTATGAACATATTAATCATCTCCATGGAAACACTTGGCAATTTCACAGCGCAGGAGTTTGAGTCCCCTGCATGGCAATGAAAAAGGGAGGATCTGAGGGGAGATAAAACACCCCTTCAAACTCAGGCTCAGTCAAAGTTATCAATAACCACTGTCTACTCCTGGTCTGGGGGAGAAATCAGCCCTTCACCTTTGCAACCTGCAGGCAACACCTCATATCATGTATCCTACAAAAGACTCAACCTGCCCTCCAAGAAAAGAGTTAATTATCATTTTTTTTCCCCCTGAAATGGTGTCATTTGTGCAATCAAGTCTCTGGTTGTGTGTTTTGCAATGGTTTTGAACTGGAGACCTCAGCAAATGAGACATATTCAGTGCAGAGGGAAAAGTGAAGGCTGCCCAGAAGAGTGGATCAATAAGACAAATATCAGGTGTTCAGCATAAGGGGAAGGAGAATAAAGAATAAAATTTTTAAAAAACATGCTGTAATACAGCAAAACTTAAAGAGGGAGAAAAAATAGTAGGAAAAAAAAAACCCTCAAATTTTTTTAACCAAGACATTCTGGAATATTGGAACATTCTGGAAGATTGTGGGAACGTTGGTGTCCCTCCTCTGGACTTGCTCCAGCAGGTCCATGTCCTTCCTGTGCTGGGGAACCCAGAGCTGGGAGCTTTTTGAAGAGGAGGGAATTGGACAGCCATGAAATGTGTTGTTCAGGGGTGCTTCCCCCAGTGGAATGACTTCTCCTGGTCTGCACCTGGTTTTGTTAAACCTCCTGAGATCCCATGAAATATCCTGTTATTCCAGGTAGAGTCCAACCTTTTATTTTTAAATAAAGTGTCCAGAGGGATGTGTGGTGGTGGTCCCTGCCCTTCACAGAGGGTTCCTGGCAGGTGGGTGTCTGGAATTCCCTCCAGCTGAAGGAATTCCCCACCTGTGGGAGATCTGTGCTGCAGAGCAGGAACAGCTGCTGCCAGCAGAGCCCCTTGGGAAGGAGTAGGCTCTGGGAAGGAGGTTTATCAGGAAAGGAAGGCAGGAAGTAGGGAAAGAAGGAGCAGAGCTCTTTGGTAGTGCTATGGAGTCTGTGGGAAGGAGCAAACAGAAGATTTGGGTGTCCTTGGGAATGGGAAAACTGCTGCTTTCAAGGTAAGAAGTCCAAGTTGTAAAAGTCTCTCCCAGAGCAGGAGATTGAGGATGAGTTTGCTCCCTCTGGGATGTTACTGTTTTTTGGCTGCTGTGGGAGAGGTGATCTCCCAAGGGTTGATAAAGTCAGCTGTTTCCAGTGGTATATGAATTCCCAGGATCTGTGTTTATGCCAGGAGACCCAGCAGGCTCTGGTGGGAGCACAGTGCTGGTGCCAGGGTGGGAGCACAGTGCTGGTGCCAGGGTGGGAGCTGGCTGTTTGCCTTCCCCTGTGCTTTGGGAAGCAGTCCCGCGGGAATGAGGTTTCCCATTTGTGCCTCAAATGTTGGGATGGTTTCCCACCAAATTTTCCTTCCCTTGGTTGAAGGGTGGACACCCCAGAAAACCCTGATAAGACAGACAACAACTGTCCCTGTGGGTACAACACCAACCACTGAACTTCAGAGACAGGGCAGCTGTTCTCCCAGACGCTGGAATTTTGCATGGAAAAACACGACCATTCCCTCAATCCGACCACAGATCAGGAGGAGAATGAGTGACACCACCACTGGTTGTGTTGTCAGGGAATTGTTCAGCTCCCTCAGGAGCTCAGCTGCACAATCAGTCACTTCCCACAGCTAAAACAATGCAGTTCCTTGGCAGCTGCCAACCCAAAGTGCCGGCTGCCAACTTCTCCAGCTTGGAGGTTTTTTGGTTTTCCAATTGCACATGGATTTGGGTCACCCAGCACTTCTTTCTTTCCATAATAACTTTGATTTCTGCGTCTCCCAGGGCGTGACAGGCGAGTCAGCACAATTGCTGGGATGAGAGCTCTGTTAACAGGGAAATCATAACTTTTGTTGGTGCAGCAGCACTTCTCAGAGCTTCTAAATGAGATGGATAAAGAGATTAAATAACAGCAGTATTAACAATTTATATATTATATATATTACCAATTTTTATATTTTTGTGTCTTTCTTGTCTTTCTAGTGAAAGAGTATTAGTCTTAGTATTTTGAGCTTCTGAGGATTTATTTAAGGCTCTTGGTTTAATGTTTCAAAAGTCACCAGCAACAAGGAGCTGCTGCACCTTGCTGCCCTTGGTCTTTGGGAATTGATATTCCTGCTAAAAAATCCTCCCTGTGAACCTATTTCAGCAGAGTGGATATTTCTATACCAGTAGTCTGATAACTATATATGTTATGATATATAATGGGGATGGAAAAATATTTGTCTGGAATTCTTTCAACTCTGCCTTTTTTTCATATGCAGATATTTTACTTGCATAACTCAGTTTAGGTCGAGGGAAAAAATCTGTGATGCAGTTCACTTCCCAGCTTTGATTAACACTTTGTAGGTCTCCAAAGAGGTCTCTATGCCATGTTTTCAGTGTTTTAGCAAGTGTAAATTCAACATGAAGTCAAGGAGGGATTAGGTAGCCTGTGCTAGACACGGCAGCTGTGGTGGAAAGGAGGCAGAGAGATGAGAATGAAGAGTGTCGGTGAGATGAAGGGTTAATGTGCCTTTGTGAAAATAAGGGGCTTATTTATGCCACATGAATATTTTGTAACATCAGTGTCTGCTTTACTGTTTAATATCTTGCTCCTGACCAGAAACACTTTTTAGCACGGGGGTTTTTGCCATGCAGGAGAGGGACAGTGAGGTTGCCTCGTGCTCGGGGAACTGTGATTCAGTGCTGTCTGTGCAACCCTGTCTTGCCTTGTGGGCATTCCTGGCATCCCAACCCGGCTCTTCCCACCAGGAACAGCACTTCTAATTATGCCAGTGAGCAGAAGCAAGTCTCACACTGTGGGTCATGAATTAATCACGGGCTTGGGGATGGCTGGCTGCTTCCCTGCTCACCCGTGTGCAGGGGTGCACCGAGGGCTGGCAGAGAGGGAAGGGCCCTTGGCTGGCAGGAGTGCAGCTGTAGCTGCTGCCCAGAGAGTAGCTGGGAGGTGGGATGGGCTGGGAACTGCAGGGCTCGTGCTAAAATCCCTCAGCCTTGTGTCTGCAGGGTCGTTGGCACCACTTCTGCTCAGCCCTGGTCGGTGTTGGAAAGGGGCACAGTGGAAAAGGACTTGGGTGGTTCTGCTTGGCAGCAGCTGAACGTGTGCCCAGGCGGCCAAATGAAAAATAGTGTGGCCAGCAGGGCCAGGGAAGGTTTTGTCCCTCTGTGCTGGGCACTGTGAGGTCACACCTCAAGTCCCGTGTCCAGTCCTGGGCCCCTCGTTGCAAGAAAGACACGGAGCTGCTGGAGCAACTCCAGGGAAGGGAACGGAGCTGGGGAAGGGGCTGGAGCAACAGGAGCAGCTGAGGGAGCTGGGGGGGCTCAGCTGGAGAAAAAGAGGCTCAGGGGGGACCTTCTGGCTCTGCAACCCCCTGACAGGAGGGGGGAGTGGGGGGGGTCGGGCTCTGCTGCCAGGGAACAAGGGACAGGAGGAGAGGGAACATTGCACCGGGAGAATGTTTAGATTGGATATTAGGGAAAATTTCTTCCCTAAAATGGTGGTCAGGCACTGGAAGGGGCTGCCAGGGAGGTTTGGAGTGCCCAGCCCTGGAGGTGCCCAAGGAAGGCCTGGCCGTGGCACTCAGTGCTCTGGGCTGGGGGACAAGGTGGGCACAGGGTGGACTGGATGATCTTTGAGCTCTTTTCCAACCTTAATGATTCTGGAATTCTGTGTCTGTTTTGGCCCTGGTGGGGATCAATGCTGTTGGTACAAAGGTGGTGACTATGCAGTTTTCTTTCTGAGCTGACCACTGGGTTTGCCCTGGGTACAGATTTAGTCTCTTGAGGTTGACCATCCTTAACTCAGATGACTGGACTTGATCTGTAAGAGTTGGGGAGGATTTAATTGATGATGATAATCCAAATGGAATAAATTTTTTTTTCTTCTACTCTGACTTTTTTGTGACATTCCTCTTCCCCATTTTGATGACTGTGATTGCAAGGTTCTAAAATGTTTCTCTTTAGGTTTTAATCAAATCTTTCCTGCATTGATGGCTTTCACTTCAAAACTCCATAACTGGGTAGATTTTTTTGAAGCAACTGTAATAATTTGGTTACTGCAAATCCTCACAGAATGAAACCAATCTTACAGAAACATTCAATGACAAAAATCCATCTTCTTACATTACTGTGTTTCAAGGTCTGCTTTTCCTCAGTGTTTCCCAGTTTTGACAGTGTTATGCAAAAATTAGTGTGTTGAACTACATCTGGTGAATCTCCAATCAATGCACAAGTATCTTTAAGAGACTTTCCTTTTTCTTTGCTTTAACTGTGTTAAACTTTGCACATATTGATATTGAACCTCAGGGTCTGCTTCCCTTGCCAAATGGACTCTGCATTCCATGACATGCCTCAAATATTTGTTCTTTAGAAACAAGGTGGACTTCATTTGAACTTGCCATTTAGTTTGTAATGCCAAGAGAACTGTATTTTAAGGAATAATAAGGCAGTTGTGTATTTAGTTCTACCTTTTTGCCACAGCTCTCAGGCGCTGATGGTGTCCACTGAGGTATAAATGAGTTCTTTTCTATAAGGAAACCAGGAACAAAACCTCATTTCCTTACCTGTGGCCTCATGGGCAGGCTTTTGGGTCTGTGAAAACTCCATTGCTTTGGTCTGTTGGCATGGAATTCTTTCAGGAGCTGGGAAGAAAAAAAAAACCACCAAAGAAAAGGGGAATTGGAGAAGTTTCCCAAGAGAGTTTTTTCTCTCTTATGTTCTTTCCAGCTCTTCTGAGCTGGGTTTTGGGTGGCATCTGGAGAAGTGCTGCTCTTTTATTAGGATAAAAAGGCAGTTTGCACCTGGAAATTAAATAAAAAAGGAAGGAGATCTGGATTATAAAGAAGTGAGCTAAAGAAGCCAGAAACCCAGGAAGAACTTTGCAATAAATCCCAGAATGGTTCAGGTGGGAAGTGACCACCAGGGTGTCATCTGGTCCAAAATCCCCGGTCCAGTAGGGTCTTCTTAGAACACATTGCACAGGATTGCATCCAGAATGTTCTGGAATATCCTCAGAGAGGGAGACTCTGTGAGTTGGAGTCTCTAAATAAGTTGGCAGAGCTTTGAACCAGAGCAAACCCACAAAGACATGGAACAGCCTCCACATTGTCCTGCGAATTTGTGAGCTGAGATCTCGTCTCACTTTCCTGGTGAAGACACCACAGAGTCACAGACAATAAAGTTGATTATACAAGAAACCATTGAATTTATTCAGAGAAGGGCAGATGAGAATCTTTAACTTTCTTGTGATTTTTAAACTGCGTGTTGCAAGTCCTTTGTCAGGACTGAGCTGCTGCTGAACGTCTGCTCAAGGCAAGAGGCTTGGAGGAGTTTTATATTTTTAGCTATTTTTCCATGCTCGTGGTTTTTATATGCTAATATGTTTGTTTCTTTGCAGCCTTTGGAATATTCATTTCCCAACAGCTAAAATTTGACACCTGCTGTAGCTTGTATTATCACTTTCACCCTCAGAAACCCAGAAATTATTAAGGTGGAGTAATTGCTACCCGATTATATAATAACTACTTTAATCCAGCAATCATAATATGATTTGAAATGAACCCTTTTGTGCCATTGATTTTGGAATAATTACTGTTATATAGTACTTCTGCAAGAGTTATTCTCAGTTAACCACTTGAAAATAATATGCTCTACTTATTGAAAAAAATAAATCTGATTATCCCCCAAAGCTCAATGTTCTTTCTCCATCTGTGCCTCAATTGTGGGGAGGCACAGAATTGTAAGGTCTGCTGGTGACCTGAGGGATGCTGAAATAGGCTCCTTTCTGTAACTGCTCTAGGAAATATCAATGGGCCCAATTCCTCATTCCCAGTAGCCTTTTTCCATGGGGGTTTTTCCCTCTGAACCAGGGCCGTGGTCACTGTTCAACCCCGATGGGTTTGACAATGTGGTTTAATCAGGAAAGAGCGATAAAGACATAAGGAAAATATGGTTTTTGTTTTCCTGTCTCCTACATCTGACTGTCATTTGTTTGTCTATATACATAAAAATTCCTAATTAGGCCAGCAAATTTGGTCAAATTAGGCTGTTAGTCCATTTGTAGTCAGGCTGATCTGGAAGGAGATGGTGTCCACACTTCATGATTCCATTATTTTTCTTTATATCATGGAATGGTTTGGGTTGGAAGAGACCTTAAAGACCATCCAGTGCCACCTCCTGCCATGGGCAGGGACACCTTCCACTAGCCCAGGTTGCTCCAACCTGGCCTTGGACACTTCCAGGGATGGGGCAGCCAAAGCTTCTCTGGGCAACCTGTGCCAGGGCCTCCCCACCCTCACAGTTAGGAATTCCTTCCTAACATCCAATCTAAACCTCCCCTCTGTCAGTTTGAAGCCATTCCTCCTTGGTCTGTCAGTCCATCCCTTTTAAACAGCCTCTCTCCATCTTCCTTGTGGCTCATTTCAGGTCCTGGAAGGCCACAATTAGATCACCCTGGAGCTTTCTCTTCTCCAGGCTGAACAATCCCAACTCTCCCAGCCTTTCCTCCCAGCAGAGCTGCTCCAGCCCTCTGATCATCTTGGTGCCTCCTCTGGACTGTTTCCAACAGTATCCTGTGGTTTTCCATAGGTCTGTGGCAGCATCCCCATTTTAAGTGCAGGGGCCTTGTTTAAGTCTTTGCAGAAATGAAAGCTTTTATTTTTTTCATCTCCAAAGCCATTATAATCAGCAATGAAGGAAAATGGGGTGACATCAAAGAGCATTTCAAGGCAGGAAGGAAAACTATCAAAATAGTAGTGAAAAGGAAAAGTCCTTGAGTTCTCTGCCCTGCTGTGAGGGCCCAGAATTGGGTGGTGGTGTGATGCTGCCTCAAGGATGGCAAGAAAAGTAAAAGGCTGTTGGTGGTGAGGAACTCAAAGGAAATTCAGCTACTTGTCCTTCTAAACTCTTAAAGGCTGGGAAAGAAGATTTTTCAATAGGGAAATCATGGGAAAAATTGTGTGTTTTCAGATTTTTCTGATTTCATGGCTCTCGTGTGGCCTCTTCCCTACTGTGTGACAGAGATGGAGAAGAGTGAAAGACATTTGACCCTTCATTCCCTACTGAGAGAGCAGGGAAGAGTTTTGCTGCTTTACTTATAGACAAAGCCTTTTTTGAAGAGATCAGAGTTCTTACATTCTCTGCCTGAAAATAACTTCGATGAAACAGGTAAATTAAATTGATAAATTAAAAATGTTGTAGTGGAAAGACTGACAAGACACCAATATTCTACTAAAACATGCATTTAGCTGTGGCATTTATTTGTGGCCCATAACTATGATGAGTTAGGAGCTCTTTGACCGTGGAAGATCCAGAATTAAATCTGGTGTGTTCTTTGTTGAGTCACCTTTGTGGTGGCTACAGGAGAAGAGGTTGCAAAAAGAGATCTGAGTTTTACAGCTCTGGCTTAAACGTGGACAAGATTGTCACATCTTTTCACTGGTGCTCTTTTCAATGAGCTCCAGAATATGGGTCAGCAAACTTGAGAGCACATGAGCAGGCTGATGAAAGCAGAGTGAAAGACTGACTCATGTGTCAAGGATTGATGTTGCTGCGAGCCCTCCCTTGTCTCCTGCACTGTGAGGGCTGAGTAAATAATTTACAAAACTCATGTTAGTCCTCGTGGTGATACTAAAGCAATTTTTTTGTGAATTTATAAGTTTCTTCTGGGAAGAGCTTTCAAGGGTTTTGGAGCTGTGGTGTTGAGACACAAGTTCCTCTGGCCTATCTGGTTTTCCAGAAGTGATTTCCTCCACTTCTTCAAGGTGTGCAGAGCTTCTGTTTGCTATTTCTGGAAGGTCATGCTGAAAATTCCAGTTACTGGAGTAAAATGCAGCATCTTTTAAAGTACAAGCCACATTGTTATTGAAATGTGAGGTGAGTTATTACTGGAAGTGCAAAGCAAATGCTAACTGAGTCAGCTTGTATTTTTTTTTCCCCTCCTGTGTGCAACAAAGAAATATTAATCTCCTCCAAACCTCACAACCCTTTTTGATGGACCTGCAGCCCTTCACCCTTATTACTGCAGCACTGGGGTGATGTTTTTTAGGGCATTTCCTTTCCTCCATTGGTCTGGGAAGTGTTGATGTTCCCTCCTGGTCCATGGGAAGTTCATGGTGGCTGTTGTTCCTCCATGTCCCTGCTGGCTGTCTGGAATGTGCTCAGGGTCTTGTTGGGAGGTCAAAAAGCCCTTAGATGTTTGTCCTGCTTATCCCAAGTGCGTGTCCCGGGTCACTGCCAGAGGGAGGTGTATTTATAGCTGGAATATTTAATGTTGGTGTTCCCTTCCTGAGGGCACATCTGATTCCTTCGGGTTCATCGGGCTCCATGAGACTCCTCCTGGTTTCTCTGCTCCAGGCAGAGCTCCTGACTCACTGCCAGTCTGCCCTTACAGTGTTTACAGTGGATTTTTTCCTTTTAAATATGCATTGCCCTTTGGATTTGATGTAGGAGCAGTACCCTCTGGTTCTGGCACTTTAAGATCCCTAAAGAATTTTAAGGAATGGCGTGTTTTGGATCACCTTTCTCCTGGTTTTTCCTAAAGCCTTTCTATTAAATTAAATAAATAGGTTATTTATAGCAGACTTTTTGGGCCAGGTCAACTTCCAGCGCTCAGGAATTATGGCAAAGCTGTTGTTAGTCCATGACATCAGGATTCTCCTGAATGAAGTGAGAGGGATGGGCAGCAAGGTGAGTTCTCATTTAGTGCTCCCCTGGAGTCAAACCCTGGGATGGACGTGACACACTCCTGGGTACGTCTTCACTAAGGCTTTCCTGCTGGATTTGCTGCTTTTCCAAAGAAAAAGGCACTTCTCCCACTGAAGGTCTGTTAACGAGTGGTCTGGGTGAAGCTGCTGTGGGTGGACGGTAAATTGGGTGTAATTACACACTTTTGAGGTCTTGAGTAACAACTTTGCCTGCACTTTGTTGACAGATTGAGCTGGAGGAGCTCCTGTTTCCATTGTCCTGCTGGGCTGTGTTTTGTCAGCAGCTCTGGGATGCTCCTCTCCCTGGGCAGAGCTGTTGGCAAAGTGCTCCTTTTCCTGGCAAGGGAAGGGCTGAACATCTGCCAGTCTCCACTTCCCAGGCAGGAAACATTCCGAGGGAAGCACTTTCCCTGCTGGGGAGGTGTCAGGGCTGTCACGGGGGGTGTCGGTGTTGAATGGGGACGTGCCCACCCCTAAGGACCCAGGTAACCTGATTTTGGCCATCAGTTAAGGCTTAATCTAATAGTATTGTTTGAACTTGAGGTGGTTTGGTGTGATTTTTCTGGAGAAACCAAGTGGTTATAGGTGTGCAAATGAATTACATGCAGCACTTTCCACCCCATCCTATATGTAAAATAAAGTAAAAAAAAATTAAAATAAAATAAGGCACAAAAAAACTCAACCTCAAAAAAAACCCTATTTAAAATACTCAAGGAATAAGACCCCAAACCCCAACCCGTATCGAAGTTTCTCCAAAAAAAAAAAAAAATAGGAAAACAATAGGAAAAGAATTTTTAAATAAAAAACTAAGTGGTTATAGATGTGCAAATGAATTACCTGCAGCACTTTCCACTCCATCCTCTATTTAAAATAAAATAAAATTAAAAAATAAAATAAAATAAGGCACAAAACAACTGAATCTCAAAAAGCCTCTTTAAAATGCTCAAGGAATAAGACCCAAGCCCCAACTTGTACTGAAGTTTTTTATTTAAAAATTCTTTTCCTATTGTTCTTGCTCAGTTAATAAGGTTTTTGTAATGAGGCTGTTGAACCTCTGCTGTGTTTGGGAAATCAAGGAAGACGAGGCTGTTTGGAAAAGTGTGGAGTGATCCCTGTTCTGAGAACACCCCCCAGCTGCCTGACAACTTTGAGTGTAATCAGCTTTCATTATAATGTGCATAATGTGAGATCATGTGTGGAGGAAGGTTATAAAAGCAAATGAAATGATAGCAGGTTCTTTTATAGCTCACTTAATGCACAAGGCAACTATTTTTACATGCCTTGTTGAAGGGAAAGAATCCATTAAAATACAGATTTCTCTTTTCATCATCCTAAAAAAGCTTTAATCCAAGAGGTTTGTTGCAAACAATTCCCTGAGAAATGAAATGCTTAAGGAAAACAGCTGCCTCTGTTCCTGGGTACTGGAGTTTAGGGGGGGAAAAATCCCTCTGGAGAGGATGGGGGAGAAATTCCCATGACGTGTGGTCAGGTGGCAACAACTTCAGAGGCAGAAATTCCCTGTTAAACTCCCCAAACTTGCCCATCAAACCCTTTAACTTAATTTTTTGAACGTGTCTTTAATGCAAAAATAAGTATTTCTGCAGAGAGGAGTAAACTTGCTAAAATGAGTAAGACACATGCAGCTGGTCCAGACTGGCTGAATATTTAATAAGCTGGCACTACAGTTTTGGTCTTGCTTGATTTCTTTTTTTTATTTTTAATTTTATTTTTCTCTTCCTGCTAAGAAAAAAAAAAAATCCCAACCCCTCATCCTGTTGTGTAGGACAGGAGGAGAACCAGGAGCATTAAATACTTTGTAAATATTGGCCTTAAAGTCTTAAACCTGCTATTTGATTTCTGTATTTATGAGGAAAATTCCTTGGTGAGCTCCATGATAATTTGTCCGTGTCAGTGGCTGCAGCTGGACCAAGGAAATGCTGAGAATATGACTCAGATTTCTGATAACAACCTTCAGCAGCATGGTGGAATATTAAGGATGTATCTTCTTATAATTATTAAGTGCCTGTAGATGCTTTGAGGGTTTTTTTTACTTCTTTTTTAACCTCCTGGGTCTTTTGTTGGGAAGTTCAACCAGCTGGGAATCACAGATTTCATGGGCTTGGAAGTGAAAAGCTTGCAGGAAGAATTCTGAGGTTTAGGAAAGGGAATATATTCTCAATTTATTTAACAAGGTGGTCATTGCAAAGGTTTTCTCTCATGAAGTGGCAAAGTGAGAGTCTCATATTGAAGAAAGAGTTGCCCAGAGAGGTTGTGGATTCCTCATCCCTGGGAGTGTCCAAGGCCAGGTTGGATGGGGCTTGGAGCAACCTGGGCTAGTGGAAGGTGTCCCTGCCCATGGCAGGGGTGGGATGGGATGAGCTTTAAGGTCTCTTCCAACCCAAACCAGTCTGGGATTCCATGATTCTAAAAAACGATGGAATAGCAAAATAATTCCAGTGCTCCTTCAACATTTACTTCAATAAAACCCAGTTATTGATTTTTATTTTTTTTTTTTCCTCCGTGGCCTTCCTCTCCTGTACCTCAGTTGTGTTGCTCTTCATGCCAAATTTTGTGAGAGATTTGACTGCTGAGGCTGTAGGTGTGGCTCCAAAAATTGAAATATATATGGATGAGATGCATGAAGGAGTGCTGGGGAGGGCCAGGTTGGATATCAGGAAAAATTCCTTCCTGGAAAGGGTTGTCCAGCCCTGGCACAGCTGCCCAGGGCAGTGGTGGATCCCCATCCTTGAAGGGATTTATAAAGTCTGGATGTGGCACTTGGGGGCATGGATTGGTGGTGGCCTTGGCAGTGCTGAGGGAAGGTTGGACTTGATCTTAGAGGGCTTTTCCAACCTAAACTATTCCATGATAAGCAGAACTAGGAACTAAACAAAGCTGACCAGTGCAGCTCACTTTTAAAAAATAGGTTTAATCAGCTAAGAAATACCAATCCCTCCATACAAAGCACTTTTTCTTTTAATTAAAACATAGCTTTTTGTCCTTAAAAATATTGTTGAGGGAGTAGCTGTTGGAACAGTAAAGGTCAGACAAGCCATTTATACTGAATACTTATATAAATCTTCCTCAATTGCTTGTCATTATCTCACAGGATCCTCGTGTTAAAGAAATTTATCTGACCTTCAGTTAAATCCTCTGGTTCAGGATATTTCTGTTGAGGTGTTTTTCTTGACTGCAAGTAAAGGGTCCTCAGAGACAGAGCAGGAGACTTTTATAAAGTTTCACTTTGGCAAAGAACAACCAACATTCCTTTTTCCCCAGTTTTTGGAAAAGTTTCAGGGTCTAAGCCATGTTTACTGAGCTGCTGCAGCTGACTTAATTTTTATGAATAAGATAGGAGGATAAAGCTTTTCCCCCTTCCCCAGCTCTGATTTTAATTAATGAAATAAGTTCAATAATAAAATTCTAAGCTACTGTAGAGGTTCCTGTTGCAGGGTTGTTTATTGAGTTCAGTTTTTATACATGATCTGTGTTTATGGGATTTTGAAGGACCATTGGACACCTGTTGTATCTGCTTGATTACTCCATATTTCTGCATGAGATCTTAGGGAAAATTGGGGTGAAAAAGAGGATTGTGAGGAAGAAAAGGGAGCCCTTCCCCCCTTCCAACTTATTTCTGGTAGGTGTGGAAACTCTTGCTGTTATGTGAAAATGGCAGTGAAACAAAACCTCTCTAAATGTGCTTATTTTATCATAATGTTCTGGAAAAAGTAAGGCTCCAGAAATTCAAAAATGTAAGAGTCAGATTAGTGAGTGTGGTATATTAGAATCTAAAGACACTTGGGGGAAAAAAAAAAAGAAGATTTAACATGTCCAGGAGTTTATGGATAAGATATTAATATATACCTGATAATTTCCACAAATTACAGGGAGAAAGTAAATTTGATGCCTTTTTCTTGAGGTCTTGCATTTTAAACTACTTTACTAGAAACTAAAGCCAGAATGCTTCAAAACTAATGATTTTGTGGGAAGGCAGGAAGAAAATCTGGGATGAGTCCCATTTCCCCCTCCTGTTTGAATTTGAGGAGTGTCTTTCCAGTTTCATTGTCCCAGGCCCTGGCTAAGGTATTTACAGGAACTTTTTGCACTAGAAATGATCTTTTCATGTGGCTCTGCTCCCTGAGCTCTGTTCTCTTACAAAAGATTTAGACCAGGAGTTACTAAATCATCAGCCTGACCTTTTTAAAACGAGTTTTGTGTATCCTGAGGGTCTGAAGGAGTTATTTGATGCTGTTTCTGTCTCTGATCCCAATAGTGTGAGCCTTGCAAAACCCCACCTCCAACCAGCCCTGTCCCAATCGTGATGGAACATGAACCTCCATGAGATATTAGTTTATTTTCCTGTCAGTTTATCGGACAGGAAAGTCATCCAGGTTATCCAGAGGTGATTTGAAACCACAGGTAATCCATTCTTTCCCTACCTTTCCCATCAGAAATGGGAATTGCTGCTGTTCAGCCCCAGCTCCTGACGACGGGAGCGATGAAACGCCGATAAAACCCAACGAGGTCTCCAGTGTCAGCTAAGAAACCCCAGCAGGAAAAACACAAATGGCTTCTTAGCTCTAAGCCAGGCTCACATTTTAAACCCTGAAGTGTTTACAAGGCCCAAGGTGATGCTTTCATGGAACCTGTTTAATGAATTAAAAATATTTATTAGAAAGGCCCCGGCGAGATGTTGCAATTAAAGAGGGAAATCTGATTTATAGGGATGATCTTTAGATTGGGAACGTGCTGAACTCTTGGAAAATGGGCTGGTGAGTGGGGCATTGCTAAGGAGCTTTTCATGCCTTGAGCTTTTGATCTGTTAGGGTAAGAAATGAAGGGAAATTTGGCAATGTGAAGAAATTTGGGGGGGTTTAATTGCAGTCATTGCTCTCCTTGGGCTTGCTGGGAGAGTGGAGACAAGCCACTGGTATCAGTTAAACTTAACTGTGGTTTGGATGGGAGTCCAGATATTGGAAAAAACATTTGAGAAGAGCCATCTCAGCCTCAAACACTGGGGGGGGGGGGCAAGGCAACCAAGCAGGCAGGAGAGCTGAGGGAGGTGCAGCTGTGCCCCAGTGCCCAGCCTTTATTTTTCTGGTGGGATATCATAAAACCACAGAACACCCTGAGCTCTGAGGGATCATTGAGTCACCCCCTGGCCCTGCAAAGGACCATCCCAAAATCCCACCATGTGCCTGAGATCTCCTGGAACTCTGAGATCTGGAGCTCTGGCAGCCTTGGTGCTGTGCCCACTGCCCTGGGGAGCCTGGTCAGTGCCCAACAACCCTCTGGGGGAAGAACCTTCTCCTGACATCCTAAACCTGCCGTGGCACAATCATGGAATCTTTGATTCAGGCACATATAAGGAGTAATTTGAGGGGAAAATGAATTATTAATTTTTACTTTAATAATTTCAGCAGGTTTATTCCGGGACAAAGAGCAGAGTGTGCTGTGGCATGTTCTGTAGATGATGTGTAGCAACGTTAAAGTCAAATACAACAATTAGTGTCCATAAATGTTGGAATTGCAGAATTCTGGCTGAACTCTGAGCTGTGTGGAGGCTTTGCAGAAATCATGTGTCATCTCCCAACCAGTTTCTCACGTTTTTCAGTAATAACATTTTTAATTCCTGCCTTATTGCAGGTGCCGTGGTTGTATCTGGAGGGTCTGTTCTGAGCACTGGGTTACTGGGAGTAAGAAATTAAAATTAAACAGTAAAATTTCAAAATTGCAGCAGAAGGCTTTGACATTCGATCTGCAGAGCTCTTCTGAATCTCCCAGACAAGCTATAAAACCCCTAGAAAAGGTTTCAAAAATTATGTGGGCAGACTTCCCTGGGAACAATTACTTTGCAAAGGGCTTTCTGTGTGAAGAAGTACTTTGATGGGGAGAGTTTAATATACTTGTGCTATATTTTTATGGGGCTGACATGTGAGCTTAGCTGGAGTCAGAAAAGACAGACTTTTTAAAATATAGATTTCATCTATAGAGAAGAGCAGTGTAAATATGTCCCTGTGTTCACTCTCTGCATTTATACAGTGTGCATTTCTGGGATTTGATGTAGCTGAAATACTTTGTTAGATCTTATATTAGTGGACTTATTCCCATTCAAAGTCAAGTGTCAGCTGCAATGACGTGAATTCAAGATAAAACCCCATCAGACTGTCCCTCTCCTTGAGTTCTTTTTCCATCTCTGTGTCATTATCAGCCCCTTTAAAAATCCTCTTTTCCCCTGATGAGTGGAGTGATTTTAAACAATCCCAATTTACAGAAAGCCCAGAAAAAATGGCCAATATGTCCACAATAAGTATTCTCTATATTAATATTTATGACATCAACAGAACACTGGACATTAGGAATATCAAATATCCATTCTTATTCACTGCTCCAATTCAATCTTTCTGCCAACCTGTGACTGTTGCCAGCTGGGGCAGAGGGAGAGGTTTTTTTCTCTGTTTTGGCTAAATGTGGTTTTCCTGCCTCCTGATGATCATTTTTCCTTCCCCATCCGTGATTCCAGCAGCTCAGCTTGCTGTTCCCACCCCTGCTCCATCCTGGGCTCCAAGGGCACCTCCTTGTCCACCCTCCAGCTCCCTTCACTTTGTTGCAGAGTTTTTTTTAGCTCAGGTTTCTCTGGCAGGTGGACACAACGCTTGCTGTCACTTGGAGGAAACAGAGCCTTGTTGTTGGATTTACAATCCAATTTTTTCAATTGGGATAGGAAATGAAATCAAGTGTTGGGCCAAATTCACTGGAGATCCTGCCCTGGGCTTGTCTCTGCTGAGCTGTGGCCTCTCCTGCATCTGTCAGCCTTCAGCAAACAGCTTTCCACTGTTTGGTCGTAAATCAAATGCAGCCTCTTGAACTCCCTTTGACAGGAGAAAGTGCCCAACTCTGGAGGATAAATGGATAAACCCTGTGTTTGCAGAGAGGTGGGTGCTGCACTGATGGGCACTTGGCCCTGGTGCTGGGAGTGGTGTGGGCACAGGAGGGACCTGGGACCTGCACAGATGGACAGTGTTAATCCTGGGCTCTGCTTTAGCCCTGGTACCTGGTTTATTACTGCAGGATTTAGGGTTAGTGAGGCCCTGGCACATGTTGCCCAGAGTGGCACATTTCAGCAATAAACCCCAATTCATATTCCCAGTCTGGTTAAAGAAGGAGGTCAGGAGTTCTTAAATAATGCAGAAGGGGAGTTTTGGGGGGACACAGGAGGCAGAGGAGGCAGGGAAAGGGGTAAATCAAAGCACTTCTAAACAAGCAATGAAGAGAAGTTAAAATATCTGAAGACAACAGAAAACAACCTTCCAACTCATGGACTTCCCAGAGAAACTGTGGCTGCCCCATCCCTGGAAGTGTCCAAGGCCAGGTTGGAAGGGGCTTGGAGCAACCTGGGATGGTGGAAGGTGTCCCTGCCCATGGCAGGGGGTGGGACTGGATGATCTTTAAGGTCCCTTCCACCCAGACCATTCCAGGACCTGGGAGCTGCCCAGATGGACAGTGTTTATCCTGTGTAACCTTCTGTGGTCTGATTTGGAAACGCAAGATTTTCTGGGTGCAACTCCCACACTCCCACCTGTGAGCAGGAGCAAGCTCAGCCAAGCCCAGGTTCACTGGGGATTAACTTGTTGGACCTAATACAGACCCACAGCAGGGATAAAGCCTCTTTTTGGGGTTCTTTCCTTCATCTGTATGAAGGAATGTCAGAATCCCAGGATGGTTTGGGTTGGAAGGGACTTGAAGCTCATCCAGTCCCACCTCCTGCCATGGGTAGGGACACCTTCTACCAGCCCAGGTTGCTCCAAGCCCTGTCCAACCTGACCTTGGACACTTCCAGGGATGGGACAACCACAGCTTCTCTGGGCAACCTGTGCCAGGGCCTCCCCACCCTCACAGTAAACTAGAAACAGTGAACTGAGCTTCAAATCAAAGGCTGCTCTTATCTGGTGGCCCAGGATCAGACCTGCTAAGCCAGACTTGGACATTACAGCAGGGCCCAGGGCTGTGTCTCATCCTGCTGGAACATTTGCTGCCTGTGCTCAAGGTGGGTTTGGTGTTGTCTCCTCACTTAGAAGTTTTTCTGTCAGAACTCCTCTCAGTTGCTCAGAACAGGAGTCGTGTTTGATATAAAAGTTTTCAAGACCACTGATGTAAGTTTTCAAGAACATCTGTCATCTGTTCTTCAGTTGTTGGCACAAAGAATTTGATTTTTTTTCCTTTTTTTTTTTTCATTTAACATGCTGTTCTTTGGGATCCTGATTAAGCACAAATTATCCTGCCATCAAATTGAGCCGTTTTAGTGCAAAATTAGTGCAAAAATAAAGCCCATTAGAAGGGAATGTTGCCACAGGGACTGATGAGTGGAAAATGGAGATATTGGACAGGCAACCTGGGACTTTTTGGAGCTGGATAAATCCAGTTCTAGCATGTGGGGGGAGAAGCCAATCGTTATTTATTGCTGGCCTGGATTTATCTGTGGTGTTTTCATGTGAATTGGGCTTGAATACGTGTGGTTTTTTTAAAGAGCCCCGGGGGTGTTTGGGATGTGGAGAAAACAGGGAGGATGATCAAATTAAAAGTGAAGCTGTAACATAAAGTGAATAAATGTTAGGATTGGGTGACACACTCATAAAAAAGTGCTGGTAATTCATCAGGACATGATCCATACAGATGTCTTCCCCAGCTCTCCTGAGGAGCAGTTAGAGGATCCCTGGAGTGTGGTTCACTGCAGGCTGCCGAGTTTTCCTCTTTTATTTGGTCATTTATATTTACTGGATTGCTGAGTCTTTCTTCTTTTACAAGGCAGAGGAGATTCCCTTGTAGGGTACACAAAATACCTGGTTTGCAAAGGTGCCAAACGTGCCTGATGGATTCAGCTTTAATCAAAGCCAAATGTAGAGATTGGCTACAAGTTTTACTGATCAAAAGGGTTGTTAAGACTTAGAACAGCCCAGGGCAGGGGTGGACCTCCATCCCTGGAGGGATTTAAAAACCCTGTGGATGTGGCACTTTGGGACATGGGTTAGTGGTGGCCTTGGCAGTGCTGGGGATGGTTGGACTCCGATCTTAGGGGGCTTTTCCCACCTCAGTGATCCCGTGATTCCATGACATGGACACCAAGACTTGCTGGCACTTTATCCTGCAGCACATGTTACCTTTCCCTGGGCCAGCTGGCTGCTCCTCAGGGGGCCTTTCAGGATGAAACATGCTGGGAGAAATAAATAATTATTATTATTGTGCAGCTAGGGTGGTTGTGAATGTTTAATTTATACATTCCAGACTGTGGCCAAGCTCCATGCGAGGAACAAGATTTAAAAAAAATAAGGAGTAATTATATTCTATAATGGCTGGAATTGTTCTCTGCGGTCTTCTCTTCGTTTTAAAACTGTCTTTTTTATAAGTTATATTTGTAAGTTTGTCGAGGATAAATCTGGATTGGTGAGAAATCTTGGAATAGGAGCTTAATGTGTCCTTTGGAAATGCATCAGGTCAAGTCTGATGGCCTTGAGCCTTCGCAAAGAGGAGGCAACTCTGACCTGCACCTGAGTATTCCTGGGACTGGGGCTTTTCCTATTTGAATTAAGCATCATGGAAAAACTGTTTCTTTATCTATTTGATTACGGAATAGTTTGCAGAGTGAAACTTTGGATGTAGATTTTTCCAGGTGATAGACATCAGAATAAATATCTGAAGAAGCGAAAACAAAACATATTTTGACTTAATATTTCTGCCAAAACACCTCAAAAATGATCAGCTTGATGTGAATTTTGCTGCTTGAATTTGACACTGAGTGCTGTGTTTAATGACTGTTTTTGGGCTATAATGTGGAGAGAATGGAAGAATCTGTTGGGAAACTCAAACTACATTGCAAATCTTATCTAGATGGAATAAAATCATCCAACCTGACATAGCAGGAAATGCAGGGATATCACCTCAGGATGTGGGATTGAACTGAGGGATTTCTCACTGTGGCATCTTGTTTCGAGTTGGTGGATTCAGTGATAAGAAATTGCTCTGTGTTCCCTAAATAGCTGCATTTCCTATTCCCTCCTTTTGTTCTACCCTGTTTTTAAGATCACAGGCTCTTCACAATATAGAAAACTAATAATAGCTGGGTTTCAGTCACATTTGTGTGACCTCTCCCTCATAAAAAAATGGTGTAGCTCGATTTTCTACCAGAACTATTTAACTCTCAATTGAAGACTTCCCTTCTGGGGAGCAGCACAATCTGCTTCTCAAACAGGGGGGAAAAACTGCACAACAAAGCTTTATTTGATGCCAAACCCAGCAGGATGACATCGTGGATCACTTTAATAATTTTAATTTTGCGATGCTAACGAATCTTCTGTCTCTTCCTTGCTTTTTATGTGGTGGGAGAGTTGGAACTGAAGGGGAGCAGATATTAGAATTACAAGGGCAATCATGCTTCATAATCACCAGCCAGCAGAGGCCTTTATTTCAGCAGTGAGAAGGAAATATTCAGGACAGTGGCATTAATATTTTTTTTGCTTTGTTAGGTCCAAATTAACCAATTATGGTCATGGGATAAAGTGAAAATCCCAGCTGGAGCACAGAAGCTTTTGCTGCATCCCAGGTGATGATTTCTAAGCTCGGGGTAGGATTCTTAAAGATATTTAGACTCCTTGCATCTGAAAACACCTGGAATTGGGCACCTATTACAGATTTTTTGATGTATTTGGCTTGCAAGAATTTCTTGATCTACTTGAGTGGAAGAAAACTTGATGCAAATCCACCTGCTTTTAGAACAACAGAGATTTCTAAGGAAAGAAATACGGCTGTTTAAATCAGAATTCCCATCCAGTGATGGAACTGTCTTCTCAGGAGTGTGGGATTTGTTGGGTTTTGGCTTTTTTTTTTTTTTTAACCCCTGCTCAGCTTGGAACAAATGCAGATGGGGCAAAGTGTGGTTGTTTCTGCCAGGGGTCGTGTGGATCCTTCCCATGTGACACAACTGAAGAGCAAGGAGAGGCTGAAAATGGGACAGGGGAGGGATGAGGGGTGGCCTCGTGGCAGACTTTGTTGTTCTCCCTGGTTTTAGGAGCCAATTGCAAGATGGGATTATATTTTATATATATAATTTTATATTTTATCTTGTATCACTTGGAAACCAGTCTGGGAGGTGCATTTTTATTTTTATTTCTTCTTTTACTTGAGTCGTGTTCTTGGACTGCTTGGATACCTTTTTATTTTTTTCTCCCCTTCATTTGTTTTTCTGGACTTGGTTCAAAAGGCATTTGCAGAACTTAATGAGATAATTTGCAATTTATCTTGGTGGTTTTTTTTCTTTTTTTTTCCTTTTGGGGGTGATCCAAAACCATTTGAAGGCAATAGAATGGTCTCATTGACTCTGAAGAGCTCTGGGTGAGGCCCTAGATGAGAATTGTTGTTGGTCTATTGGCAATTAGGTGATATCTCCATATGTGAAATGATAAAATCCAAGTATAAATGTTATAGCTCAGAGTGTTTTATTGCTGCTTTGCTGTTCTGTTTTCCAGCAGTTAAGCTGGCCTTGGATGTGGGTGGGGCAGAGCAGTGGCTGGGCCCAGGAACCACTTTAAAAACCACTTTAAAATAATCAGAGATGACTGGGAAGATAAAAACTGGTCCCCTCCAAAAAAAAAATAAAATAAAAAGGGAAGATAAAATCCAGATTTTTTATTCCAAAAGGAATGTTTGGCAAGGCTCCTTTTCAGTCATTCTGGGTCATAAGGAAGTTGTATCCACAGGCACAGGTGGAGTTAGTCCTGCCTTGGGACGGGAGGTGGGCTGGGTGACCTCTTGGTAAGTCTCCCAGCTCCATTTTGGGGGCTGTTGATTGAGGGTTTTTTGGCTTTTTTGGCCCCTACAGAGTGAAAACCCCTAATGGCACGTTAATTCTGCATTAGGATACTGTTGTGATACCAGAGGAGAGGGGACATTTAAATGTGAGGGAAGCAAGTGAGATAAAAGAAGAGCTGAGAGGAGAATAGGAATTGGTAAACCAGGCTCAATGTCACCCTTGGAATTTGCTACCTGCTGAAGGTGAGGAGGGAAATGTGGATTTGTGGCTGTGTCAATATTAGCATTCCCATTTTTTATCTAAACAAAGTAATTGAGATATGGGGATCTTATGTCTACACTTGAGCTTCTTTAATTATAGAATCCCAGACTGATTTGGCTTGGGAAAGACCTTGGAGATCTCATTCCACCCCCACCTTCCACAAGACCAAAGCTCCATCCAACCTGCTCTTCAAATGCAGCCTGTCCAAATTTCCAGTCAGAACAGAAAGATCTAGAGCTCTGTCCTTTCAAAGTCATCCTTGTCCAGAAGATCCTTTTATCTCAGAAGTATTATTACTTAAGGAATTTTTAAAAAAGTGATCAAGAAGGCCTGAATATCCCTTTATCTTTTTTTTTTTTTCTTGGACTACCAGCAAAGATAATGGTAAATAATCATGTTTTATAAAAAAAGTCCAGTAGAATGAAGCCACCAAGTTTCCAGAAGGTATTAATCCTGACAGGGGCTGGGCAACCACGAGGAACAGTCTTCAGAAGCCTCTGTGTTGTTTTATTTCCGTTTAACTGAGTCATAAGGTGACAGTTGATCTTTTATTAATGGCAACTCGAGCTAATCTCTTAATTTTTTTTTTTTTTTAAATTTAGAAAAATGGAATTTATTCCCTTCCAACCCAGAATATTCTCTATAACTCTGTAACTTTATTTTGGGATGAATCCATGGCAACTTGGTTATCTTTCACTTAATAAATGCAAACCTTAAGTTTCTCAGAAACACAAGGAAATCACTCTCCTGATTTAGTGTTTTTTTTTTCTTCTCCCAAAGCAGCATCCAGTTGCTGACTAATATCTGGCTCTGCTTCAGACTGCTTTGGTGGGAAGTGTGAATTCCTTATGGCACCTCGGGGGGGATGGTTAATGGCTTTATCAGATAATTACAGTGCTGGAAACAATGTGTGATGTGTGTTGTGTCGTGGGGATTTGGGATGCACCCCCATCTCCCAGGGCTCTCAGCATTTATATCTTCTCTTCTCTCATCCATTTCAAACAGCAAAAGATGAGCTGGAACAGATGGTTCTGCCTTGTCCCTTTTGTCCCAGACCAAATCCCAGACCTGCCTGTCGTTCCCTGTCATTCTGAGGGAAGCTCTGTGCTACAAACTCCAGTTGCCTCTTCTCCAACACTTAGGAAAGGTCATAGATGCCTTTTCCAGGGTCATTTTATGGGATAAGAGACTCCTCTGCCTCTTCCAGGGACGTTTTACGGGATAAGGGACTCCTCTGCCCCCTCCAGGGAGGGAATTCAGAGTTGTGGATGGCACAGCTGCACCCCAAGGAAGGCTTTGGGGTAACCTGCACCCTTGGTGGTGGATAAACGCTCATGATCCTCTTTGTCCACACATCCAAGTGAAGATTTTGTCACTTGGGCTCGGGATGTGAAAGGCAGGGCCGATGAGCAGCCCCAGGGACAGTGTGTCATTCCTGGCTGGCCGAGGGAAGGCTGAGTCACAGTTCCTAAATAAGCCAGCAGTTCATATTAACAACGAGCAGGGTCATGAGCAGCAGGGAAGAAATTGAGTCTGAGGAGGACTCATGTTGTCTCTTAACCCCTCAGGGCTGGTAACAGAGATCATTACAAGATTAACTGCTCCTTATTCCAGTGCCTCGATATCCAGCCTTAAATTTAATGTTCAGCTGAAGTGGAACCTTCAGTCTCTGAGGGCTGGACAACTTGCCTCACAGGAAGCAGGAAGAAGTGGACAAGGACCTCTATCCATCCTCTGCAGCCACTCCTTGCTCTGTGTGACCCTTCCAAGGCACTGAGGCAGTTGTGAGGGTTTTGTGCCCTTAAACCCAGCCTCTAAGGCAGGTTCTTGTGTGCTGTGCTTTGTGTCCTGTTCCTTATTTTGGCCAGATCAAATATTTCTGAGAACAGAAAGTGATACTAATAGAGTGTTTGTGCACTTAGAAATACAAACTGATATATTTGCAGAGCCAGGAGATTGAGTAAAACTTGGATGAGAGAGATATAAAATTCTCTTCCATCATCAAAGTAGCAGCATCAAGCCATGACCTCTCTGTGTTCAGACACACCACAAACCAGAAGCAGAATTTAAATGTGACTGACCTCCTTGTTAGCTTAAAAAAAATGAAAAAAATTACTTTTCCCAGCTTTCCAGACTCGCTGCACCCAACCCTGTGCTGAAACATGGAGGCAGCAATTGCCTTTCAGGGATTTTTGCCTTTCACCTCCCAGTTTTACCAGCGTTCAGGACCCCAGCGCCTTTTGAGATGCACCCAAAGGGATGTCCTTCCTTGTAAACCCTCCTCAGTGCCATCATCATCCCCCTGAACCTGCACCAGGGCACTTTCTCTGGAGAAATATTTCAGATTTCATCTAGAGATAATCAGAACATCTGCAGAGAGTTGGTGTCGAGCCACTGGGAGATGTGACTTTAAAACAAAAAACTGCTTTTTTTTTCTGGTGTCGACTGAGTTTTACCTTCTTGGCAGACTCTCCCAGGACTTTGTGTGACCTCTCTGCTGGGAGTTTCAAGTGTCAATTGTCTCTAAACCTGCACTTGAACGTGTCCCTTGATGTGGACATGATGAGCCACACACTGTCCCATCACTGTCTGAACATTTCACATCAGGTTACTCAGACCATGAGCTTTACAGAGGACAAAAGACAAGGTTTTCATGGTGTAGACAGTAATTTCCTACTAAATGTATGATTTATTTTAGTAAAGTCAGGCTTTATTATTTATATAACAACCAAGCTTGGAAAAATGAAAAAATTCTGATATTTTTACGCCTTCCACAAAGTTACTTCCTGAATTCAGGTGAGGGGTTTGCTGCAGCACAAGACATGGCTGTGAAATGATTATAATGCAAGATAAATATTCCCAAGCTGTTTGCACATGAGGAAGTTTGGAAATCAATTGTTCTCATATGATATCATTTTCTTAGACCTGGATCCTTCCTGTTCATTAGTCACATTTTTACATATGTATAAAAATGCATCTAAAAAATAATGAGGCTCTCTGATCTTTCAGTCAATCCTCGCAGCTGTATAATGATTTAATTTAATTTTTTGATCCATCCAACTAGACTGAACAGCTAATTTCTGCTCTGAAAGCATCCTGAAGCATTAACTAAAGTCCTCCTGCTCTCCTGCAAGCTCATCAGAAAAGAAGGTGGCCCACACCACCCTTCCTGTGCGTGAAGCACCTCAAGGTGAGGGTTTTTCTTTCTTTAAGGAATATCTTTGTTTAGGTCTCTGTCCTACCCCAAAACGTTCTGTGAAGTTAAGTGTTTTTATAAAATCCGGGAGATAAATCAAATTTAGAATGGCAGTGACTGCTGTGACCTTTCATTCTGGATGGTTCGACTCCCAGTCTTGGTGTTTTAAAAAGCTCGGAGTTATTTTCCCTGGCGGAGGACGAGTCGCGCGTCGTCAGATATCGAATATATTTGCTGCTTATGCAAAAGAGTCCTTTAGCCCAGCGAGATGGAGGAGATTAAAGCAAGCAGGGCTGCATCCCTAAATTTAATTGTTTTCCTGGGAGATGCCGTGCAGCCTGGCTGGAGATTGACACCGTGTCAAATCCGCTTCTCTAAAATTGCACTCAAACGAGTCGCCCTCTAAATACGTCCCCGGAAAACGGCGGCGGCTGATGAAATTAGGGAATTAAATTTCTGAGAAAGCATTATCCGAGCACGAGGAAGCCCTTTCAGGGCTGTATCTGTGTGTTTGAACATTAAATTAAGCCGTCTCCTCCTCCCCAGAGCTCCGGGAAGAGCCGGCGGTGTGTCTTCTGCTCCCTCTGGAGGGAGCTGCATTCTCTCTGCCTGTTTGCTCTCCTCTCCATCACCCAGCTCGTGGGAAAAAGAGGATCAACAGCAAATTGACAAATCAGGGAGGACATTGTTTACTCAGGTAGAATTAGAGCTGTGTCACAGGTCTAGAAATACACTCCTGGAAAGGTGGTGGCTTGGGGGCAGCCACTGCCCGACGGCGTTAACGGGGAGGGGAGTCGATGATGGCTTGGAGTCAACAGCCAATAAATCCTTCTGGGCTCAGCACAGCCTTGTTTTACCCTCAGTCCTTATCAGCCTGGACACCACGAGGAGATGTGCTGCTTGTGTGAGTATCAGATAGAGATTAAACACCACGGTTCCCTTATCGACTCCAGCGCTGAGCTCCAGCCGCCAAAACCTCCATCCTCACACCACCCGGCAGGGCAAGCCCAGCACTGCAGTTTAATACATAAACCGGGATTAAAAAATGTGATAAAATGTTAGAACTCCTTGAAAATGCTCCTTTTTCCCTGCCCTGTCTCCCAATGTGGAGGAGATCACGTGAAAATCTCAGTTTAAGCAATAAATGAAAATATGTGTGTCAGGGCTGGCAAAACCAGGAATTGGGGCTTCTCAAAGCTTTAGAAGTAGAAAGAAAATATTTTTTTTTCTCCCTTGTCATTGCTGGTTGGTTGATTAAACTTTCTGAAGCTTCGTAAGTGTACAAAAATGGACATTATTTAAGTTCTTGCTGTTGGCTCATTGAAATGTGCAGTATCCAAAAATACAGATTGGGAAATGCTCCTGATAGATAATAATCAGCTGTAACAGACTGGGAGTGGTCCTAATTTTGGGCATTGGTGTTTGTGTGGGAATGATTTCTAAGGGTAACAATATCTTGGAGAAACCATTTGAACATATTTCTCCAGCTAGGGGACACTTCTTATTTTTTATCTTTTTTTTTTTTTTTTTTTTTTTTTTTTTTCCCCTCTCACTACTCTCTTTTCTGAAAAACTTGACTTAGATTTGGGGTTTTTGAGGCTGGAAAACATAGGAAAATGATAATATGATTTCATTTTTCCACATGAGAGACTTGCTGTGTCTCAGCAGCTTGTTTGGGATGCAATTTAATTTATTCCTACCAACGTATCCGGTAGTTGGTGGGTATAAACTAGTCGTGTGCCCTTCAGAACATATGTCCAAAGGGCATTTCTGAGGAGCATTTCTTTCCTGCAAGTGCTGCCAATTAGCTTTAGGATCAAGGAAATGAGTGACAACCTGGAGAATGTTGTGTCTGAGGCAGATCTGGCTGTGCTTTAAACAAAATGCAAAGAGGCAGTAATTAAAATTTAGCAGTAAAAAGTGGAACTGGCTTGATGTGGTGCTGTCAGTGAAACCCAAAGCTCAGGAGCTAAGGGTGGCTTTTGACAGGATTTTCATCAAGTGGAATGTTCGTGGACAACAGATTTTCATTTCTCAGTGATTGCCCAAAACCAATTCACAGAAATGAGATATTGATGGTCTAAAATAAATACACAGGTAACCTAAAAGACATTTTTATTGATGAAAACCATTTTTTTTTCCATTTTTACAATTAGAGAAGAACTGTATTTTTGACCAATATAAATTACTGAAGTCAGTGATACTCTGCTGGAGAGATGTACTTCCCTTCAATGGGAGAGTTGGAGCTCTTGACCAAGAATCCTAAAAATAAAATGAAGTTTTCAGACCTCTAAGGTTTCCAAAGGATACTTTAGGCTCTAGTCTAATGCTCTGTAGGTGTTGGTGGTGGCCTTGCTGCCAAAAGTCACCCAAATATGTCAAAGCTTGAGAAAGCTCCTGCTCCCAGGAGGTGAGATCAGGTGGGATCCTCTCACCTGCTCCCCAAAATGGTCCTTTTTGTCTTATTTTTTTTTGCAAGATACACTGAAAATCGTGTAAAAAGTGGATTTCAGAGCATCTGCTGAAGGTTGAGTGTCCTAAACAGGTTTGGTGTTCCCTCAGCACTCACACAACTCCCTCAGACACAGTGAGAGTTTGTGTGGAGAAAAACCTGCTGCTTTTAATTGCTTTAAAAAGGATTTTATTTCATCCATTAAGATGAAAAATCTCCCGTAACAGCAGCATATAGAAATGGTTTTATGCTTCTCTTTTGAGCTTTCCCTTAAACTATGGTGCTAAAAACCCCATAAAGGGGTGCTACAAACCCCACGTTTTTTGGTGGAAGATATTTAATCTTGCACAGAGTAAGAACTGAAAAAAACAACCCCATATATCTTTAAATAGGTTACTATTGTTTTAATTAAAATTATTTAGGCTTGAAATGTTCTGTTACAAACAGAGGGAAGTTTGTTATTTTAACTATTTCAATAACCTGGGAAAAAAATTGTGATTCAAGTGGCTAATATGGTGCTTCATTCCATATCAGCTGATGGTTCTTACCATGAAGAGTGAGTTCTCTCTTAGCAAAATGCCTTTTCTCTTCTGCTGGGCAATTTAAAATTAAAGGTTGACAGGCCATGCTAATGAAATACAGCAATAAACATTTTCTGACAGGTGCAAAATACAGTCCTTGCTCGATAAGATGATATTGGGGGAAAATTTTGCTTGGTAAATCTAATTTGTGTCAGTTCAATATTGGCTCGAGCATCTCGTTCTAATTTATTGAAAGCACCAGCAAAAGGCTCTCTCACTGTTTGTTAAGCACAAAGCAGGCAAACTGTAAGGAGGAACTTCATGAAATTTTAATTTTCTGAGTCCAAAAAAAAAAATAAAAAATAAAAAGACGATCCAGGTAAGAAAAGCAGTGTTGTCACTCCTTTTATCAACGTGGGAAGATGTTGAGTTTAGGAGGCTTCAGCTCCTCTCCAGGTGGCTGAAACTGCAACCTCAGAGGGTGAAAACATTTCATTTACTGTAAGATAAGTGGAAAACTCTGAAATAAAATAATTTGATGGTTTTTTTTTTTTTTAGCTCTTGCTCATTTTTGCTGTGTTTTCACTCTTTTTAGTGAAAACATGCTGATATTCCAGCCCATTTCCAGGCCACTCTTGCAGAGATTTTTGTGGATTGACAGTGAAATGCTGAAAAGTTGGAATGAGGTGACCTTTAAAGTCCCTTCCAACCCAAACCATCCTTGGATTCCATGATCCTCCAGGCCAGTGTTTGTCTCCACCAGTTTCCCCAGTGAAGCTGTTTGAGACTGGGATGAACTTCCCTCTATTTTTTTTTAATATTGGAGTTAATTTAAATTCCTGCATTTCCACTTGGGCAGGTCAGCAAATGAGAACATCAGGCATTTTAAATGTACATTTAATTCCGTGTTTTTAATGGACCTCACTTCTCCTGAGGGTGGTCTTTACTCACTGTTTTATTTATATTTATGACTTTCTGATTGAATTTCTTGAATTTATACATTTGTGATTGAATTCCAACTATCACAGCTTTGTTGTGTTTCCCATTGTGGTTTATTTTTTGAGGGGAATGTGTAATGAACATGAGCGAAAACCAAAACCAATCCTTTCTTCCAAGGCCTTGGCTCTTGGATTTCAGAAAAAAGGTGATAGTTGGTGGTCAGAGATCTTTAGTCTCTTTTTGGGGGGCTGGAAATACTGCAAGCATTTTTACTTTGCCCTCTGACTTGTAGAAATTTTAATGTTTTACGTTCTTTACGAACGCTCAGCTCGTGATTTAATTGGGATAAATAAATATAGATTAATCTGGCTGCTAATTAAAGATGGTTAACAAGATACTGGGTTTATTATGTGCTGTCCCCTGTGTTTTCTAATAATTCCTTATTGGATAGTGCACAAAGCTGAAAGATTTTGGGAATTTGCTTAACTGATGACAGTCCTTAAATGACGACGTGATCTCCAGCCGTGCTGCTGACTCAGCAGAATTTGGGGTGTGAATCCTCCAGCTTTGCTGCTGGAAGGCTGAAGGATTTTCCAGGTTTAAATCAAACCCATATTACTGGAATCAGCAGGGTTATATCTAATTAAAAACGAGGTTTTTGGGGGATTAAGGGTTTAAATTCCCTTTGCACTGCAGCAGGTGAGAGCTGAGGGCGAGGATGGATCATTAACACTGAGGGACAACGAGTCCTAAAACTGCAAAACTGGGCCTCAAACCCACTTTTACCTCCAGCTGCCCCCAAAATTTGCTCTGAAGGGGTTGAAGAGATGCAGCCTGAAACCTCAGCACTGTTGCCAGGCTGGGGATTGTCTGCCTGGCAAAGTTACGTGGAAAGATCTAAAATCCATGTAGGTTATTAAGCAATACCTCTGTTATGGCTTTTGGGTATTGGTTCTATTTACTTCTTGAACAATTTTTGGGTTTATTTTTATTTTTTTTCCCCCCCTTGAAATAAGTGTAAAGGGAATATTTCTCAATTTTATATGTGGCAAGCTCAACCAACCCCATAAAAACCTCTCCAAAAAGGAGACAAATCCATATGGCATATTTATAGTCAATTATTTTTCTGATTCTTCCTTTCTTCAACTCACAAGTTTTATGGGAGCTTCAGCTTTATCCATTTTACACTCCAGCAAGCTTTGCAAATAAATACTGATGGTTGAGAAGAGTTACTGATCTATTCTTAAGCCCAGCTTGATAGCAGCTGTAGTGCTGGTGCTGTCTGGATCACATTGATCTAGGCTGAATTAAAAGCTCATTCCTTGTGGGTTGCTCATTTGTACCTTTTAAACACGTAGTTATAAAACAACCTCAACTTTAGCAGGTGTAAAAATAAAAATTGGCTGTATTTGTCAAGCTTGCTGGGACTTTCCTGTTAAAAATGGAGCCTGTGCTCAGTTGAACCTCACAGAGCTGCAACTGCAGTCACGAAATACAGACCAGACAAAACTCACAGGAGGCTATTTTGGGAAATGTTTTGCTTATTAAATTTCTACAGGATGGGGAAAGATTTTTCTCATCTTCTGCCAAAAAAACCTCTCTTTTTATTATGCAGGTTTTGCACTACAGAGGCGACCAGAACTGCAGAGTTTTATATCCACGTGCTCCAGTCTTATCAGCAAATAAAACTCTCTTGCTCTTTGGAATTCTCATTTCCAGCTGTATCCCTGTGATCTTTGGGTTAACTTGCACGGAGGCTTCATCCTCAGCAATTTTTTGACCCCAAATTGTGTAGCTTGAATAGCATCTATGAGTGTTGCTGGTGGGAATCATTCCTAGCAGCAGAATATCTGCATGGAAGCTTGTTCTGTTTTAGTCCAGGGATTCAGGACAATAATTGTGGGTGAGTGTGATAAGGTGAGGATTAATATGGTTTTTTTTTCCTCTACCCTGGTTAACTGTATATTGTGTTTACTACTTAAAATTCTTTGCACAACTTCTGCACTTTTTGTTTTTCAGGATGCCTTTGAATTAAAAGAATGTGTTTTCCATCCCTGGAAGTGGTCCAAGGGCAGGTTGGATAGAAGTTGGAGCAACCTGGTCTAGTGGGAGGTGTCCCTGCCCCTGGCAGGGGATGGAAGGAGATGATCTTTAAGGTCCCTCCCAACCCAAACACTCAGTGATTTTAACGTGTTCAAATTCCAAAATGTGGAGAGCAGAAAACTTGGGAGCCTGCTGAGCTTAAATCAGAGGGAAAGGAGTTGGATGATGGGAAAGGGGGAAGGTTGGGAAGGGTCAGACAGCACAGGAAACATAAATGGGGAAAATCAGCAGCAAAAATCTTGCCCCAATAGGAGTTAAAAACTGAAGATTTTGGAATCTTATTGCTCATTTCCTTGAACAGAATAACTGTGTGGGGAGTTCTCACTGGCAGCAGGATTTCATGCTCAGACCTTTATCAGGGATCCAGGCTCCCAGCACTGATCATAATTATAATAATCCATTGAATTCCTTTCTTTTTGTTTACAGGGGTTTGGGTTGTTCAAGAAATTATTGAGGACTCCTACACAGAACACCAGGGTTTGGGGTTGTCCCTAAATTTCCAAGTAAAAAGGAAATGCCTACTGGTGGATTTTTTGGTCTCTAATGATAATATTTTTTTAATGGAATCCCATTGCTGTCCACACAAAGGGAAGATTTATTCCATGTGCCACTGAATAGTCCTTCCAGAGATCCAAGCAGGGCTCAAATCATGTAATTCCTGTTTCTTCATTATATATAAAAGTCCTCAAAAGCAATTCTAATTCTGCTGGGGTTTGTTTGTTTTGGGGTTTTTTTGGGTGTGTTTTTTTTCTTGTTTTGTTTGTTTGTTTGTTTGTTTTAACCCTTGGTTAAGACAATAATTAAAATAATGAAAAAATTTGAGTGCCAGTGAGACACACACAACCACATGTGCAACTTTATAAATATTTTAATGCACTCCTTTTTCCTGAGATAAAAATAAACAAATAATTATATATTTACAGGCAGAAAACTTAAAGCTGGTTTGTGGACAAGGGGCAGAAGTTACTTTTTGATGCACATATGAGGGGATTGTGTCTATTCTAAGAACATGAAAGGATAAATCCGAATGCCATGGTGATGGGAGACTTTATATAGTCTAAAATGACTATATAATCCTAAAATGCTAATTGCATTACTTTGAATCTTCATGGGCTTGTGCAGGTATGTAATTTGGATTCAGCAGAGCAGATGGATCAAATTAGCAATGTCTTATTTGATAGAAATAACCTTAAATATCTTCCTATTTAAAAGCTACCAGTGAGGAGCATCCACACGAGTTACCACTAACTTGGAAACAAGGAGCAGGATGACTGCAAGGTTTTTATCTTGTTCATCTGGAGTAAAATTGTCTTATATTTTTAATAGCAGTTTTTTCTACTTCTTCTTTTTACTATTTTATCCTTCTTCTTTGCCATTTTAATCCACTTAAGTATCTTATACTAAGTGTACTCTTAACACAAGAGTAAATTTAAAGTATTATCTCATTATGAAAATCTTAATGCTTGAATGTTTCTTGTGTCAGAGAAATTGCATTCAAAAACAGGAACCTAATTTTAATAGTTTTTGTTTTGTCCTATCTTTTTCACTGTTTATCTTAATTACCTTCTCTTGCCATATTGTGACTGGTTTTGTATTGATTAATCACATCCAGATACTTGGATTTGGACAAGAGGACCAGTGGACTTGATATGTCTATGAAAAAAGGGGAAATCCAGATGTACTGAGCATGTTCTCACTTAAATCTGTAGCAGAAACATTGTTTATGTGAGAAATTCTTCAGGATTTCATTCACAATAATTTAATGCCTGTTTGTGCTTTGATGGCCTGCACGTCCAAAAGGAAATTTCCAATACAGAGGTGGAACTTTGCTAAACTTTTAATGAATTTTTTCACAATGTGTGATAGGGAGTATAATCTTCTTTAAATTCTGTATTTGACCACATCAACATCCTCTCTATGCTCTTATTTGTAAGTGGAAGGACTATTCCTTCCCACACATAATCATGGGATATTTGGGGATAATCACAGAAATTGTTTAAGAAAAAGAATATTCTCAAGATATATTATCTTTATTTTATTAGTTATTTTTTAATGTCCTGTTGATAATTAATGGTTAATTAGTGATTAATGGAATAGTGAAGTAGAATACATTCTCCTCATTCAGGAGTTGATTGAACACAGGAATCTTAAGGACCAGGAATGTTTCTGGGTTTCTCGGTTTGGTCTGGGACTCTGGGCCACCTTCTCATGAAAATCTATGAAAAAAAAAATCACTGATTGGCCTTGAAATCTTTTCTCCAGAGGTTGAAGATGCCTTGGGAGGGGGAGACAGTTCTAATCCAAGTGTTTTGTGCCCCAGCCCCCCTGAATTGCCGTGTTCAATCACAAGGTGGCAGTTCTGTCTCACAGATAACTTCTATAACTCTCTCTCGCTTTTGGTCCAGCTCCCAAAAATGCCAGTCTGTGCCTCCTGGCTCCATCCACCTTTCTTTTTCCTATGAATAAACATTCTTTACATCCCTGAAAGAGGACCTCTTAACACAGCTACAGGTTTCATTCAGTGAATATACACAGACTACAAATAGCAGGGGGACTGTGAAACCTCATTTTCTTTTCACACTGTGAACTTTCATTGAAACCATTTAGGTCAGGGAGTGGCTAAAATTGCTGCTATTGGTATTTTTAAATGTTGGTTGGGGATGGATTTATCTTGTTTGAATTTTGTTATTTCTTTTATCATCTTTATTCCAAGGTGACCACCTGCTTCCTGCACAGTCTGTGTGAATGATAAAGCTGTGAACTGCTTCAGTCAAGTTGGTGTATTCAAATAATTAGATAATTTTATTTGCTCTAAGGTTTTAACAGCATCTGAGTACAGGTGTAGAGTAACTTCTGGAATGAACTTTGACACTTTTTCAGGAATCAGGAGCAGGGTTAACCACCTGCTGCTGCAGGAGCTGCTCTGGGGAGTGTTTGCTTCCCCTCCCAATCCTTTAGGAGCTGAAAACCTCGTGATAATTGCGTGATCCTTTCTGGCTTTTCCTATCTGTGGGTAAATTTGCTTCATTTCTCACACCAATCACTTTGCTGTGGTTTTTTTTTAATAGATTTTCCTTTGGAATTGTCTTCTAAGACTGAGCTTTAAGTGCTAATGAGCCACCTCGGGTGGTGTGGTCTCTTGTGTCCCTCAGGATTTTCCTGCTTGGCCCAGCTGGGAGGCACTGGTGGTGCTGGTGCCCTCAGGTTCCTTTGGATGCTTCCAAAACCAAACATCAGAGGCCTGAACCTCGTATTTGCTCCTAAGCACAGCTGTAAAGTCATGTCTGTGGTTTCTCTGTGCCTCTGGGGTGCAGTGGCTGCCATGTCTCGGATTTGTCAGCTCTGCTCCCTCTGCTAAATCCAAGGAATTGACATTTCAATTGGTTTAGGGCTTGGTTAAGTTCAATTTTCCCGGGTGATGTCAAGATCAACATTTGATTAGACCATGAGGAATGAAGGATCCAGACAGCGAAGTGAGCAGGTTTGTTTGTTCTCCTGGAGAATTTCCATGTATTGCTTTTCCTTCTCTGTCTAAAATCCTGTCCCAGAGTGGATCTGCACCTAAAAGGCTCCAAAATGCTTCAGTAGACCAAGGTACTTTAGCCCAGTTTAAAGGAGATTTGCTTAAAGAATTTATTTGATCTGTTCTTTACTTTTGAAAGATGACTTATAAAACTTCAGTGCTTTGATAAGTTGGAGTCATTGTTTGCTTCTTTTTATTTTACCTCTCATTTTGAGCTTTTTTAATCCTTATCCCAGTATTTGAATAACTGGTGTGTTTTGGCATCCCTATCCCAGGATTTGAACAACTACTGTGTATGCACAGTTCACTTACGAAATTGGTGCCACAGAGAGATGCAATTTGTGAAAACAAAAGCAGAATTATTGTTGTTGCTCTTGGATGCCCCTGAAAATATCAGCAAATCTGAAATATATGTTAACTGACCTTATTAATACGTGAAAAAAAGAAGCAGATTTTTCAACCCTGCACCAAATTTCCATTGATTTTTAGATCACTTGCTTTTATGAGATTTTATTGTTTGTTTGTTTTTAACATAGAATTGGGTAAAGATTAATTTATTTCCTCAAAACCTTATTGCTGCCATGAAAAGGTTGCATCCCAACCTCTCTTTTTTTTTTTTTTTAAAGTCCTGAATCTGAACAAATAAATAACAAGATATCCTTTGTTATTCTGGCATCCCATTAAGTTACCAAGGGGACTTTATTTTCCTGATTTGTGTTGTTGCTCTGGTTTCTTTTTCGTAGTCGCCTTGAAATGTGGATAAAAACTGGAAATAATGATGACAATAATAATGATAATGTGTCACATCTCTGCAAAGCAAATGTCAGTTGTGGTCCAGCTCCTCTGTGATCCAACATATGCTTTGCTCGGTGTTTTCCAAGGCTGATTGTCAGGCTGGAGACACTTGAAGTAAATAACTGGTAAGGAATATAATTGTGCCATATGGTTTTAAACGTTGTGGAGAAGTTTGTGAGTTTGAAATCCTCGCTGTTTTCTGTTTGGCTCCCAGCATATGGTGGTGGTGACCTTCTGCCATAAAGGACAGGCAGGTTAATGCCAAATATATTCCCCATATGTTTGTTCCTGTTGCTGTCACACGAGGGTTAGTTGGGAGGATAACACCCAGATACAGAAATAGCAACATCTATTTTTTTTTCCCCATGGAAAAACTGCTGTTCAAACATTAAGGAAGAAGAACTACTTGTGATTCTTTCATGGAATGGGTCGGGTTGGGAGGGAACTTAAAGCCCACCCAGTTCCACCCTCTGCCTTTGGCAGGGGCACCTTCCACTAGCCCAGGTTGCTCCAACCTGGCCTTGGACACTTCCAGGGATCCAGGGACAGCCACAGCTTCTCTGGGCAGCCTGTGCCAGGACCTCCCCACCCTCCCAGCCAGGAATTCCTTCCCAATATCCCACCGAACCCTGCCCTGTGGCAGTGGGAAACCATTCCCCCTTGTCCTGGCAATCCAGACCTTGTCCAAAGTCCCTCTCCAGTCACCTCCTAGATCATCTTTAGGTACTGGATGTCACTTAGATGCTTTTGTAATAAACCCCCAGGAGGAAAAGGAATCTTTATTTAATTAGAATAAGAATGTTAAGAATGTGCAATGAGTTGTACTTTCTCTGTGGGTTTTGGTGCAAGAAAATGAACCCAAAGTGTTAATGCAAGATATAAAAGTTGTTTGTTTGTTTGTTTGTTTTTTTTCCTGCATTGCTGTTTCCCTGGCCTTGGACACTTCCAGAGATGGGGCAGTTACAGCTTCTCTGGGCAACCTGTGCCAGGGCCTCCCCACCCTCACAACCAACAATCCCTTCCCAATATCCCATCTAACCCTACTCCCTGTCACTTTGAAGCCATTCCTCCTTATCCTCTCACTCCATCCCTTCTAAACACTCTCTCTCCAGCTTTCCTGGCAGCCCCTTCAGGTCCTGCAAGGCCCCACTCAGGTCACCCCAAAGCTTCTCTGCTCCAGCCTCAACAATCCCAACACTCAAACATCACACACCCCAAAAACATCTTTGTGAGGAGGGGTCATTTTATTCTTTCATTACTCTAAGAAGTGAATAGAAGCAAATGGCATCAGTCCAAATCCAACCTGATGGGAAATCAAGAACTGGGGGTTTAATCCACTTGCTCACATTTCTTCATCCACCTGCCTGAGACCTGAACTGAACTTCCAGCCAAGGGTTTTAAGCAGTTAATTGCAGATTTCTTCTGTTTTCTCCACTGTTCTCTAGCATGTTTTCCACAAACACAAATCAACTTTGTGTGTCCCTATACCTGTGCACAAATATACAAATTTCCACATGAACACAGAGATGAGAGAGTCAAGATTAACTGCTTGCAATAAGTTCAAAATTCAAACATTTCCTGTGGACATTGTGGACATTTTGGGATGGAAAACTTTATGAGGAAAATAACAGATCTTTCTAGCTTGAATTAAATCAAAATTTACCTTTCTCCTTCCCAGGCTGAACAATCCCAACTCCCTCAACCTTTTCCTCACAGCAGAGCTGCTCCATCCCTCTGATATCCTGGTGTCCCTTTCCTCTCCATACTCTACATAATGCATTACTGCAGCGTAAAAATAATTTTCCCCCCTCTACATTTATTGCAGAAATGATGAATTGTGTTTTCTAGCTTTCCCTAAGTGGAAGTTGCCTTGGAAAATGAGCATTTGAAAGCCTGGTGTGAGGTAGACCCTGTCAGTGCACATTAACGACAGGCTCTGCTGTTTGATGGAATTATCTTGGTTTGTAACATTCCTGGCTCATAACAATCATTTTAGTGCTGATAATATTTATGTTGGAGCTAAACATCAGAGTGCTGTGGCTAAAATGATTTTTATTAATAATATAATAGATCACTAATGGCAATTGTGCTTGAGAGGAACATGGCCCTACTGTAAATGAGCTCTCCTTCCATCTCGCTGCTGATGGGGCCATTTTTAAAATTGCTTGTTTTATTACAGGGAATAACGAGTAAATATGTAATGAGAACACACACAGGCACCTTGTGAGAAGTGTTACAGTGTGATAATGGGCTCAAACTGAGTTATGTGCAGCAATTCCCTGTGTTTAGTCCCCCTCAGCCAGAGCTGAGGGTGGTTTGTGGGGCAGAGAAGGTGGTTTTCTCACCTGGAGCAATTTTTAAACTAATAATCTCCTCATCCTGGGATATTATCTGGATTATTTAATTAGTCTGAATAATGTCTTTGCAGGAATAATCCAGGGAGTCTGAGTTATGGCAGTGCTGTGGGGCTGGAGGGTTATCACTCTTTCTAATTTCCAATTTTAGAGCCTCCTTGGAGCCTGTGATCTTCTCACCTCTGTTCATGTACCTCATATTTGGGGAAAAAAACCCAAACAACTCCCCCCAAAACCTCAGAGAACCCCCCAAAAGACATGAGCTTATGAGAAACCTCCCCATACACAAACATTTAGTATTAAATGTTTGTAAGATTAGACTTTAATTTTTTAGCCAGGAAAAGTATTTTGAATGTTACAATATAAAAAAAAAAAATATATATATAAAAAAATGGTATAAGGAAAGAAACAGGGACTTACAGAAATGATTGTCACCTCTCAGGCTCTGAGTTCATGGGACTTGACAATAACATCTGTGACTCCTTTTTTTTTTTTTTGTAGAAAAAAGGTGTCAAATTAAAATAAGTGAAACATTTTGGTGAAACTAAGTAGGTAAAATGCTTATCATGAATGGATTGCATGTCTAAAAGTGTATTGAGTTAAAATCAGTGTGATGTTATTGATTATTTGTCTTTAGAGGAGAAACTGGAGAGGAAGAAGTTTGTACTGGTGTGACTTGATTTCTTAAGAACTCTGCAATGGGAAGGATTTAAGAACAGAAACCACGAGAAAATTCAGATATATAAAATAAATATATCTTATCTATAGCTCTTGACTTATATAAATGTCCTGCCCATGGCAGGGGGGTTGGAATTAAAGGATCTTTAAGGTCCCTTCCAACCCAAACCTTTCCCTGATTCTATGATATACATAAATATACATGTATATATAAAATAGAAGGACTTATGCAGGAGTTTTCCATGTCTTCTCATGGACTATTTTATCCCTAGATCCATCTCAAACCCTTATTTCTTGTGAACTGTATGATTTTATTGATTATCATCCTTCAGGACCTGTTGAATCCCCAGCTAAAGCCTGGGGCTCCATTCTTGCCTTGCAAAGATTTCCACCACCTCCCAAAAAAAAAAAAAATCCAAAGAAGGCCTCACAGAAGATGTTTTTATGGGTTTTGAGCTAAATTGTGAATGACCAGGGCTTTGGGCACATGTACCAGCCTGGCCTCAGCTGGCAGGGCCCTGCTGAGGGTCAGAGCATCCCCACCCTTTGCTCTGCACTTGGGCACTTGTTGCTAATTTTAGGTTCAGCTCCTCAAACTTGAGCCCACAGGCTGGATTTTCTCAGGGAAACTCAAGGTCTCTTGATCTTTCCCAGTAAATATTTAACTCCCCTCAGCTTGCATTTCGTGGGTTGGAATGATGATTTTCTCCTGTTCCTGCAGTTCCCCAGGCAGGGAGGCTCTGGGGGGAGGAATGTGGCACATCCAACTGTCCCCTCAGTCTCCTGCTCTCTGGATGCCATTTCATCCCAAACTCGCTCTCACACAATTATTTCTCCGTGCCAGAACTTTGCTCAAAAAGTATCTGCTTGAAAAACAAGAGGCAAAAGACCTTCAGGAGGCAGATCTTTATTATCCTGGATTGAAGAGAACATTTCGAAAGCGAGGCAAAAGAGGGAGACAGCAAAATAAGATTAGTGAAAGACACAGTACTATGGCCCAGCCCAGTGACAGAGACTGATTAGAGTTTAAAAGATTCTGTCCTTAAAAAAGTGAAGAGGGAAAAAAGAAGAAAAAATCAAGCCCTTCAATCAGAGCATTTCAGAAATATTATACAATAATTTATTTACCCACTCTCTGAAGCTCTTGTGCTTCCTGTGTTGTTTGAAATCTGTAATTTGATTTTGTTAAAAGTCTTCCTAATAAGAAAATTGCCTTTTTTTTATGGGTTTGGTTGATTGTGTGGGGTTTTCTTCTCAGTTTTTATTTACTGTGTCTCCAGGATGCTGTTTGAGGAGAGGATTCCCACACTGACCCACTGCAGCTCTCGCTGTCCCAAAGGAGGTTTTGAGGGGACAAGAGGAGGAGGAAACTCCTGACAAAGGCTTCAAGGAAGGACATGGCAGAACATGGCAACTGCAGGTAAGAGAAGACTATTAAAAGTTTTATTGGAACCTTTTTAACCCTCATATAGTAACCAGAAATGAAGAAATAAAATATTTATTACCACTTCATTAATTAGTTTTAAAAATAACCTCTTAATTAGTTTCTTCTGAAGTAGGAAATTCCAAATTATTTTCTGAATAGTTTTCTTCCAAATCTGTCTTGACTGAAATTTAAATAAACTGGGTAATGCTAAACATTTGGCTTGATTCAAGCTGAAAAGATGTAATTTTTTTTCCTCATAAAGCTTTCCATCCCAAAATGTCCACAATGTTCAAATGAAATGTTGGAATTTTGAACGTATTACAAGCAGTTAATCTTGACTCTCTCATCTCTACATTCCCATGGAGATGTGTGTATTTGTGCACAGGTATATGGACAGACAAAGTTGATTTGTGTTTGTGGAAAACATGCTAGAGAACAGTGGGGAAAAGAGGAGAAATCTGCAATTAGCTGCCTAAAATCCTTGGCTGGAAGTTCAGTTCAGGTCTCAGGCAGGTGGATGAAGAAATGTGAGCAAGTGGATTAAACCCCCAGTTCTTGATTTCCCATCAGGCTGGATTTGGACTGATGCCATTTGCTTCTATTCACTTCTTATAGTAATGAAAGAATAAAATGACCCCCCTTCACAAGAGGTTTTTGGGGTATGTGGTGTTTGAGTGTTGGGATTGTTGAGACTGGAGCAGAGAAGCTTTGGGGTGACCTGAGTGGGGCCTTGCAGGACCTGAAGGGGTTGCCAGGAAAGCTGGAGAGAGAGTGTTTAAAAGGGATGGAGTGAGAGGATAAGGAGGAATGGCTTCAAAGTGACAGGGAGTAGGGTTAGATGGGATATTGGGAAGGAATTCCTGGCTGTGAGGGTGGGGAGGCCCTGGCACAGGTTGCCCAGAGAAGCTGTGGCTGCTTCTGGATCCCTGGAAGTGTCCAAGGCCAGGTTGGAGCAACCTGGGCTAGTGGAAGGTGTCCCTGCCCATGGCAGGGGGTGGATTGAGATGATCTTCAAGGTCCTTCCCGCCCAAGTCATTCTATGATTACAAACCCCTCTGAAGATATTTAACTGTCTGCCAGGGCAAGTCAATTGACTTTGATCATTATAGCCAATATTTCCCACAGTTTCTGCCCCACAGTCTCAAGTAAAAGAATATTTTGAAGCTCAGCCAGGTGTCCTGGTCCTCTGGAGAGGAGGTGGCTCGTCCTGAGTGCTGAGTGGGAGCAGGTCCCCTTTCCAAGGTGTGTTTTGGAGAGCACTAATCCCAACAGAGCTCCATTTACTTGTTTGTGCAAGGAGGAAAATGCATATTTGGCATCTTGAAGTTAATATTGTGATTTCCACTTGTTTCCATCCAGAGAAGCCTTGGCTGGGGGTTGGATTTTGCTTCTCCTGCACTTTGCTGAGCAAACCAGGCTGATGCAGCCACAACTTCTTTTTTTTTTTCCGGTTCCTTCGAACAAGCGATTCTGTGGCTGCTTGAACATGAATTTGGGAGGATAAGGAGGTTGCTTGGCAACTAAACTGCAATATTTGCACTGGTACCTGCCTGTGGTTTCCCAGGGAGAGCACAGAGCTCCCTGTTTTTATTTGTTGCTCACAGTGCTGGGTGCCAGGACTCGCTGCTGCTCCTGGAGCCTGTTGCTGTCATGCCCTGGACCCCGAGGACCAGGAGGGCTTGTGGTGGGCACGTGAGCTGCTCATCCAAATTGCTGTCCCTTCTCACAGCTTTTGCAAACTAATTTCAGTGAAATATTCAGCTTTTAGAGATGATAGGGCAGAGCTGTGTCTGTGACTTGTGGAATCACAGAATGGTTTGAGTTGGAAGGGACCTCAAAGACCATCAAATTCCAACCCCCTGCCATGGGGGGTTCCTTCCACTAGCCCAGGTTGCCCAAATCTCCATCCAACTTGGCTTTAAACTGTAACCTGTCCTACTTTCCAGTCAGAAAAGAAAGATCTAGAGCTCTGTCCTTTCAAAGTGATCCTTATCCAGAAGATCCTTTTATCTCAGTAGTATTATTATTCAAGGAATTGGAAAAAAGTGATCAAGAAAGACTGACTATCTTTTTTCTTAGACTACCAACAAAGATAATGGTAAATGATAATATATATATATATATAAAAGTCCAGTAGAAAGCCACCAAGTTTCCAGAAGTTATTATTCCTGGCAGGGACTGGGCAACCAACAGGAATAGTTTTCAGAAGCTTCTGTGTTGTTTTATTTCTGTTTAGCTGAGTCTTAAGGTGACAGTTGATCTTTTATTAATGGCAACTTGAGCTAATCCCCTCATATTGTCTTTTTTGGAATTTAGAAAAAGCCAGAAAGTATTCCAAGATTAGTCATGCTCCATGATATAATGTGCACACAAAGGCCTATGTTTTAT
The DNA here is from genome assembly GCF_001715985.3 of Manacus vitellinus. Taxonomy (NCBI): domain Eukaryota; kingdom Metazoa; phylum Chordata; class Aves; order Passeriformes; family Pipridae; genus Manacus; species Manacus vitellinus. The sequence goes on from NW_021940571.1 coordinate 2,357,899, forward strand.
TCATTGCTGATATGCAAAGAGTATTTCCAAATAGAAATGTTCCTCCTGTCCTCCTACACCACCATGTCTGACAACAGTTTATACAAATGCTCCCTTGAGAACACCTGCTTTTTTTAAAAAAAAAAAAAAAGAAATAAAACAAAAAAACTCTTTTCCCTTTTGTTTTATGGTCGTTGTTGGGACATTTACAAATTATTTATCCTGTACAGAAGTTAAAAATAAACTAAAATTGCAAAAAAAAAGCTTTACTGGAAATGACAAAGGTTTCTCTAAACTCTCTGTGTTCTCATTTATAAATCTGAAATGTTTTGTGCAAAGAACTTGGCAAAAACTTTCCTATTCTGAAGTTTTTAAGGGACTTAAACTCTAGTAAGCCTGAAAATGTGGCTTTTGAGGCCTCTCCCAGATCTGGCCATGCTAAATAGCTGAATCTTGTTCCTTTAAGTTGTATTTTAAGAGGAAAAAGAAATCTAGTTCTGAGCAGTGCTGGTTTTTATTTTCAGACAGTACTTTGTAAACCCTGCTTGGAGAACTTTGATATCAGAGGGTATGGTTGGCATGACAAAGCCAAGTGTGCAGGGGATGGCTGAGGAACTGCTCTCCAGGATGAGAGGGCACTTGGAACATCTGGAAACCCTTCTGTTCTCACGTAGAAATTGTAGCTGGAAAATCCTTTAAATGGAAGTACAGAATGGTGCAGGCCAAGGGACCTGAGAACCCCTTCCACAGCCTAAAGGGGCTCCAGGAGAGCTGGAGAGGGATTTGGGACAAGGGATGGAGGGACAGAACACAGGGAATGGCTTCCCACTGCCAGAGGGCAGGGATAGGTGGGATATTGGGAAGGAATTGTTGGTTGTGAGGGTGGGGAGGCCCTGGCACAGGTTGCCCAGAGAAGCTGTGGCTGCCCCATCCCTGGGAGTGTCCAAGGCCAGGTTGGACAGGGCTTGGAGCAACCTGGGCTAGTGGAAGGTGTCCCTGTTCATGGCAGGGGGTTGGAATTTGATGGTCTTTAAGGTCCTTTCCAACCCAACCCATTGTGAGATTCCATGATAAATGTGGATGTAGGACAAATGGGATGTCACATTCACCTCCTGGCTGCACAGTCTGGGCACTGCTGGGGTTGATGGACATGAGCCAACTGAAGGGGCTTCTTCCTTCCCACCCCCTTTGTGTCCATCTGTAGCCACTGGCTGTGAATTTAAGGAAGCAGTTGGAGGGATTTTCAAATGTTAAGTACTTTGATCCTTCACCTCTCAAACTTTGTCCGTTTTGAGCGAGAGAACTTGAGCAGGGAGGACGTTCTTCTCTGTAAAGAAATCATCAAAATCTTTAATATTGAATTTATACCCAAAGTCCTGCTGCCATTTGTGCCCCTAAGTGCATCAATCCACCTTTCTGGGGGAAAAAAGCAATCAAATAAAGGCAAGATGAGTAATTTTATTGCTTATACAGCCCCTGTTTCAAGTCATCCAGGGTGCAATTTAAGGGAAGGTCCCATCATGTGGGACCTCAGCTTTGTCCTTGAGCCTGTAAAAAACAGAGTACAAGTGTTATTTTCTTTGTCAACGTGGGCATTTCGGTGTGGAAGGCTCAGTAATTAGGGAGGAGAACTGATTGCTACCTCCTACTTCATCCTCCTGAGGGAAAGTTTGCTCATCAAATTCAAAGGCTGACCTTGGTTGGGGTCCTACAAGGAATATTGCATTTGGGTTGACCTTCACAATCTAGATCGGAAAAGATGAAAGGATTAGCTGGAATTGAACACCGAGCATCCAAGGAGAGGGGGGAGAAAAAAAAAGCAACTAAACCCACAGAAATATAAATTATACATGAGAAACCTTGTATGCTAATGTTATAATCTTATGTCACCAGGCTTCTTGCATTAGCTGGGTGTGTAGGTGTCTTCTGAGGTGAATAGTAACAGAGCCCTTAAAAATAACACCTCCAGCGAGCAGTCCTCCTGCAGGGAGGGAGATCTACTTTTTTTTATCATAAGCCAAAAACCCTAAACTACATAAAATATTTGCTGTTCCTGTAAGTACAAGATTTGTGGGTGAGCTGTGGTGTTTTTCCACCTGTTTGGTGGTGGGTTTTTTTTTTTTATCTTGTGAGAGCAGCAAACGTAAGTAATTCCAGATTTAGGGGAGGGAACGTGCTGTGCCCTCCAGTCCCCACTGAAGGTGAAGCTTTGTCACAGGCCCTGCTGGGCTCCTTCAGGCTCCCACTGTGGCCGTGTCACCCTCACCTGGGGGTCCTCCCAACTCCTGAGAACAAGGTACTTGCAGTAATTAACTTGATGGATGGTTTCTATCAAAGGCCTCGGATCCCGAGGAAACGCTGCCGAAACACCGGGAAAAACAAAACCTGACCCTAAAATAGCTCCAAAATTAAACAAATCCCCTGCTTTCCCCTCCCTGCTCCAGGTTTGCTCAGCACGTGGCGAGGTTGTTCTGCAGAGCTGCAGGTTTTGGAATCAGTTTTTACGGTTTAAATGATGATTTAAAATGCGCTTCTCTGTTTCTGTCAAGATTGCTGATCCTCGATAGAAATGTTATTTATTGAGTGGCAAGGAGTAACAGAGTAGAAAGTTTTTTCAGGTAGACAATGGGGATTCTCAGGTTTTTTCCACTAAGATGATTTATTGCCATAGAAAGGGAGTTTCTGGAGAACTTACTGTTCCTTAGCACAGAAAAATCACGTTAAAACTTCTTCTATATTGAATTTTTTTTCTTTGTCTCGGGGTATAAAGTCTGATGGTCCATACAGTGATATGATAACGTTATGTAGAGCCACTGCTTTCTTGAAATGCTCATAAACTAATAACAACCAGCATGGCAGTATAAAAGTTATCTATATTTTTTTTTTATTGAATCATTTAGTTCTGTTGTTTTGTTCTCTGAAATCATCTTTCCTGTCCTGCAGCCTCCTACTCCTATATTTTCAGAATAATTAATACATGTAAAACTTAGCAGACCAAGATTTATTTTTTTTCCTCTTTCTAATCTTCAGCCATTTTCTATATTTTTTTTTAATTTTTAAGTCTTGCTAATTCCCTTCCCCAGGACTCCCCTTGCTGATATGGTGCCTTTGCAGCACCTTTGCTGTCACCGTTGGGATTTTTTATCTTGGCAGCAAAAAACTGGGAGATCTCTCTAATCTTCAGCACAGTTCTAGTGCTGATTTGATTTACTGTTAATTCTGACACTCTCACTGCAGAATCTGCCCATGGATTAAATCAAGGGAGGGAAGACATTGATAACAATGAAAAAATAGAAGTTCTCTCAGGATGGGCCAGAGCTGCTGGTTCACCTGCCCACCCTGAGCTCTGCAGGAGCTTTCAAAGTCTTGAAATGCGAATTAATCTGTAAAATTAAGGGCCAGAAATAAGAAGTTTTTCAACTCCAAGCAGATATTTTAATTTTAAGGGTGTTTCAATGGGTTTCCTCCATCCTGCTGCACACCTCGACGAACTGAGAGCAACTTCTGTGCACAAAGGTAAACTTGGTTATGGTTAAAATACCCAGTAAGGCAGTTCAGACACCTAAAATCTTAATTTTTTCCCTTTACACTTGGACTCTAAAGCTGGTCTGCATTGCTAGAAAAATCAATGATAATTCATATTAAATTTAACTGTGGTGTTTCCATAGAGATGATGTTTAACATGAAAATAGCTGAAACATTTTGTCACCGATCCTGAGCCTCTACTTTATAACATCTTTTTGAAGCAATGCTGAAGCATGGAAATAAATCCTTCATTTCAGTAGGAAAACCCACGTGATGAAATATGGGAAAGTAACAAAATGTGTCTCTAATTTAGGGTAATTAAAGGCAACTTCTCTACAAATTGGAATATGTGACTTAGCTTGTTCTGTCAAGGATGAGTTAAAAGGAATGTTGTAATAGAAATGGGTTAGATGTTTATAGGGCAAGGAAAGAGAAAATGTTGGTCAATAGAGATGCTGGAAATTTGTGTTAGAATTGATTTTTGGGGGGTTCACTTCACTGGCAGCGACTGCAGGAACACTCAGAATCACTTCAAGTGTTTCTAGAGGTGAAACAAAATTATCTCCCTGAACAGTCCACTGAGCAGCCGATGGGAACACAGAGATTTTTTTGGGTTTCATCCTGGAAAAGGAGCCAAATCTGATAAACATGGTGAAACTGAAAATTCAGTGATTCTAATGTCATTACACAGGAAACTTAGTTTGGGTTATTTGTGCTGCATGGGAGCTTTAAGCAAGGTGGAGTTGGAATAGCAAGAGGAAGGAAATGCAGGGCCTCAAAATTTCAGGATAAAGTGTTTTAGTGGAAAGAGAGAGACTTGAAATTACAAAATAAAAATGGACAGTTGACCACAAGTGCAGGTGACCAGTCTGAGATTCCAGAGGTCAGGAACAGAAATGGGAAATAGAAATGGAGAACCTCTGAATTACTGAAGCACTTCAGTATAAATTTGATCTGGAATCCATCATTTATAAGCACCTGGAAAGCCTGGATGAGATGTAACAAGGCAGATTGCTTGAACCACGCACTGGTGTTCCACCAGCTTCATACAGGTGCAAATCTGGAGGGGGAGAGGATTTTAGGATATGATTTAGGCTAGGATTCAGGCTGGATTTAGGCTAGGATTCGGGTTGGATTTAGGCTAGGATTCAGGTTGGGTTTAGGATTGCTGCAGCAGGATGTCTCCAGCTGACTGTAGCATAGAACTCTTTAATTTCCTTGCATTAAATACCATATGCTGTCTCTTTGTGCCAAACACTTACCAAACACTGGCATGCTGTTGCCACTAATATTCCCTCTAGGAATAATGCCATGTCCCTTAAAAACCCACTCTCTAGAGCTCTGCTTTGTTTCTGTAGGACTTCCTGCTCACAGGCAGTTTTGGTGCAGCAGCAACATGACTGTTCTTCCTTTTGGGTACAAAAGCACTTCCATAATTCAGGATGTCAACAGAACTGTGTGGGTAGGTTGGCAATGTCCCTCTGCCACTGAACCATGGGGTTTTGTGGCATTGCATCCCAAATAAAAAGCTTTTCTGGGAAAATGTACGTTCCTCCTTTTGAACTCTGTGTCCTAATTCAAGCTCATGTCCTGCTGTGCACAAATCCCCCCCAAACTTAAAATCCTATGAAGTGCTGTTATTTCCTACTCAAAATGATAAAGTAAATTTTAAAGCAGCCTTTTGAGGTGAATTCTGCTTTGCATGTTTGGGGCTTTTGCTGTACTTTTTTCTGTGGCCCTGACAAGTGCTGCTCACAGAGCCCAGTAAAGATCTTTTTGTGAAGAACCCAACAAAGATCATACCAATGTCTCATTACTTCTGCTTTTGAGTCCCCAGATAATCACAGGGAACTTATTTGGGTACTAATGTGGAAGCTGTTAAGTGGCTGTGCATGACTTCCACTGAAAATCAGCGTTAATTAAAACATAATTACTTTAAATTGTCGTGATACTTTAGAAACAATATTAGAAACACGGAAGGGGAAAGCGACTGAATTGATTTCAAATGAGATCCTGCACGTCCAGGCAATTATGAGGATTTTAAATGGAATTCTCCTGAAACAGGGGGTGGAAAAGCAGAGGTCAGGTACTGCCTGAAGCAAACTAATGACCTTGGGAAGCTTTCCTGGGCTCCAGGCTGACTAATTGCTGTGATTTGTCATTATTGGAGCAGAGATGGTCTACCAGGCACTGGTGCTTTTCACTAAGTTCTGCTATAAAGAAGCCATAAATAACTAATCAATAAAGGCAATAACCATTGCAGGACCATATTTGCAGCCACTGAAAAACTGGGAGAAGTTTATCCAGTCCTTGCTACACTAAAGTCGTGAAGGAAGTGATTTCCTTCCTTATTAAAGGCTTTAAATTCAATTGATTAATATTAAGTTGGTGGTTTTCTATTTAATATATAAATATAACTATTTTATTCTTAAATAGAAGGTACAAAAGCTGTATTTATATCCAAGGAAAACTAAAAATAAAATGCAAAAAAGACCATAAAATAATATGTAAATAAGATTTTTGGCATTGGGTCTGTCTCATCCCACAAAAATTGATTTAAAAGCGTCCCCTTGTTGTATTTAAAATGACTGTAAAAGCAAAAAGAAGTTAAGAGACCTGTGAGGGGAATTTTAAGGAACTCCTAATTTTTTTAAAGATTTTAAATTGAGGTTGTGCTACTGGAGAAAGCAAGAGACAACCTGGAGGGGTGAGAACATGGAGATGAGGACCCTTCTAAATGAGGTGCTCTTGAGTTGGATATACAGGTGACAAAAGATGGAATGTGTCTTCCTAGTCATGGAAAGACTGAGAAATGAGAGGGGGAAAAAAAATGTGAGGGTTTTGGGTCAAGTTTTGCACAAGATCCTTTACCATTATGAGTGAGAAGATTTCCTTTTGAAAACCATGAACCCCAGAAGGGTTTGAGTTGGAAAGGACCTTAAAGATCATCCAGTTCCAACTCCCTGCCATGGACACCTTCCACTGTATATATTTCTTTTTTATAATAGAACTGACATTGTCAGGTTTTGTCACAGAGGTGAGGTTGTTTTATTCAAGTTTTCAGCAGAAATGTTGCTTTCTAAATCTAATAATTTCTGGTGATCCTTGATTATCCACAGGGACAAGGAAAAACAATTGGGAAAAACCCAGTTGTGGAAAGTAGGGTTAAAGCTGCAAGGTTTGAGCTGTTGGGGCTGTAACTTGATTTTCCAGGCAAAGTTGGTGGGTTTTTTGCAAAGAAAACAAGGACAGAGGAAACTTATTTTTGAGGTTTTACCAAAATCTTAAATATTTCAAAGTGATCTTGAAGTGTTTTCAACACAATAAGACACAGTCTCTGTGCCTAGAGATGCTCAGATTCCTTTCCTTTTTTTTTATTTTATATTTTATTTTCTTTGTTTGCAGTCCTGCAACTCCCAACATCCAGAGCTCTGTGAGATGATGGAAGCCCTGGAGACACAGTGGCAGAAATGGTGATCACTCCAATTCCAGGGCTGAGGTGTCTGTGTCAATCACATCAAACTTTGAGATCTATGGACTTGGAAAAGATGTCCTGGAGGAGGGAATTTCTGTGGATGAAAGGATGAACCACAACACCCTGATGGGAGCAAAACCTTCCACTTCTTCAGGGGGTCATGGGTTTTGTGCCAGTGGAACTGGGGAAAAAAAAAATCATCTGGCCAGTGGGATGTGGAGCAAATTGGTTGTGATGGGGTGTGAGAAAGACATGAGCTTTCATTGGAGGGAATAAACGAAAAATCAGAGATTATTTCTCAGGCTGGAATGGAAAACTCTCTCTCACGAGACTCTAAAGGGAGCAACGAGATGAGATTGTTCTACCAAAACTGGGGGAATTCATTAATGGGAAAAATATCTCTAATTCCCTGCTTGCCAGGGAAAAGTATCTACAAGTTCCCTGCTTGCCACAGATGACAGGCAAAATTGCATTTATATTTTAATTCATGACAGGGAATTGCTACTAAGCACCTTCTATTTGTAAACCTGATTTAGCAGCGACTTGTGCTTTGGGAAGCAGATGGTTCTTGCCTGTTAGTAGGAGCACCTTTGGGGAATTGTGCCTTCCAGGAGAGGAAAAATAGTCATAATAAACTGGTGTCATCTTTAATCTTGACTAACAAATTTCCAGTGCTTCTTTTGAAAGTGGGAGTCGGGCAGGATGAGCCTCCTGAGCTCAGAGAAAAGCAGAGACAGGGACCAGTGGTGGCTCAGCTGCAGATCCAGCCCTGCGTTCCCAGGTGGGGTCTGGGAAACATCCCTGTTTTCTGGGAGCTCAGCTCCGACTCCTCCACGTTCTGGGATGGCCCCACAGGGAATGTGAGCACGGATAAAGCTGGGGGTGGGGATGGATTGGCATCACTCATCAAGAACTGCAGTTCTGTTGTAAAAAGTGCTGCCTTTGTACTTCCAGGAGAGCGGGGAGCTGTGCCTGAGCTGGGCACAGCACGATCCCTAAAACCCAGCAGGAATCAGCCCTCCTGGATAAAACCACTCGCTAATTTTAGCCTTGAAGTTTGTTTTGCTCCCTCAGCTGTCTTTTAACTCGCTGCTTGCAAGAGCTCGTGCTGCCGTTTCCTTCTCGGGAGGTGCAATTTCCAAAGCTTTTCCCACTTTTGTTCCAGGAGCTTTGAGAGGAGGGGAAAAAATGGAAGTTTTCCTTCTGATACCAGTGTGTAATTTGTGTTAATTTGCAGCTACTGCCTCAATAATTCATGTGACAAGCTGAGCCTTTGCTCTGGCAGAGGATTCATCTCAGCAACCCGAGTGTGTCCATGTGTTTGCATGGGAATCCAACACACTGTGATGTTCCTGCTGTTAACTTTCCTGTTGGATCATGGAATCTGGGACCCTTTAATGTGTGTGTCTGACTTTGCCTGCTATCAAAAATTGAAGGTGGCAGTAAATAATGAAGCAGTTTTGTTTTCTCTCCAGCTCTAAAGAACAAACAAGGGAAGGAGAGGGGGGAGAGGGGAAGCAAGAACATGAATTTTTAAGCTCTTTCTTCTCTTGCTCAGCCTGGGGGAGGTGAAGGAGAAATCCAGAGAGTCCAACCACGGGATGATGCTTCTGCTGGCTTGGGGTCCTGTACAGAGAAGGTCAGGGCTCACCCAGACTGCAGCAGGATCTTCATGAGAAATCCTTCATGGTTCTTTAGAGGGAAAAATTCTTTGTTTTTCGGGACATGTGTGATGTTCTTTTCCAGAGAAGGATGTTAAATCCAGTTCAGCTTACCCTGAGCTCCTATAGCAAGAAGCGTCTCTGAGTTAGACCTTGTCCAAGAGTAAAAAACTGAACCTTTTGAGGGATTTTCTTATTTTTCCCACCCCTGACACTTCCAAGTAAGAAAATCCAATGACTCCTGTCCCTCCAGAGAGTTCTGCCTCAGTTGCTGCTTAAAGAGCTTACCTGTGGCATTGGTTTCCCTTGGATTTAGTCTATTTTTTTAATTTGAGGCTGTATAAATAATATAAATAGCAAACAGGGACATTATAACTGGATTTTCATATGCAATCCTAGGGCATCCTCATGGAGAAAAAGGTGGGGTATTTTAATTATGAACCTGTAATTTTAAACAATGGTTTTGGTCAGGATTTGCTCCTTTTTCAGATACTGGTGATTCTTCTGGTAATGTGGGGTTGTGGAGGGAGAAAGAAACCTTCAGAGGTGGGGTGTGAGGGTGCTGATTAAACCCCTGTGGCCCTGAGGCTTCCAGACCTGAGCTCAGCTCAGCAACTCTGCTCTGGAGCCAGGCTGGGAGAGCTGGGAATTTTCACCTGGAGGAGAGAAGGCTCCAGGGAGAGCTGAGAGCCCCTTGCAGGGCCTAAAGGGGCTCCAGGAGAGCTGGAGAGGGACTGGGAACAAGGGATGGAAGGGACAGGACAAGGGGGAATGACATCAAACTCACAGAGGGTGGGGATAGATTAGATGTTGAGAAAGGAATTCTTGGCTGGGAGGGTGGGGAGGCCCTGGCACAGGTTGCCCAGAGAAACTGTGGCTGCCCCTGGATCCCTGGAAGGGTCCAAGGTTGGAGCAACCTGGGCTAGGGGAAGGTGTCCCTGCTCATGGCAGGGGGTTGGAATCTGATGATCTTTAAGGTCCCTTCCAACCCAAAACCTTGAAGGATTCTATGATATTCTCCATGATGTTTCCAGCTCTGAGCTGACACAGGCAAAGGGCCACAAGCTGCCATGGGAAAATGTCCTGATTCCTTTTTCTGCCCCCAGTGCAGTCAAAAAAAAGAGCAAAGAAACACAAACCCAGGATCCAGACTGGGTGAATGCCATGAGGAACGACTGAGGTGCTTTGTTAATTAACTCACTGCTGAAACACTCTTTTGTTTAGCAGGAAAAGTGTGTGTGATGCAGCAGCAGCAGTTTGGACAGAGGGCTCTGTGCCAGGGGTGCTCCCTGTGCTGCATCAGAGTGCACTCCAGAGGAGCACCCTTTGTGTGCATCCAGGAGCCTGCAAACTTTTGGGTTTTATCCTGTTTTAAAAGTCATTTCAACTCTCTTAGGAAACAGAACTTTTAAAGAAGGAACAAATAGAGCGAATCAGTTGTGGGAAGAAGAATGAGTTTGCTGTTCCGCCGAGATCAAAGGTGGAGCGACACCTAAAAAAAGTCAGATATCTGACCATTGCAGGCATTTAAAGATGACTCAACTCGAACTGGGTTTGAAGACAGTCTCATTTCATTGTAACCAGAACATCAATTCCTGTTTGAAGCACACTGTCTGGGCTATAAGTGTGTTTGCCACTCAGGAAATGTTAGAGGAGCTGCTGCAAAGAGCTGCTCTGGAGTCACGGCTCCCGTTTCAGTTTGTGCTCTCTGCATTTCCTTCTGCCCACTGCCTCCACAAATTGCTTTCACTGGAAATCAAAGGGAAAATTGGAGGAAGGAATTTTCTTGTTCTGTCTGCAGCCTTCAGGTTTCTGGCCCTCTCTGTGACTTTTGCACTTGCAAAGTCTGTTTAGTGCAGGATGCAGAGGTGTCTGCAGCCACAGGGACTCCCCCTGGTGAGTATGGATTTATATATGTATAAATACCCCTAAGGTCATCTATTCCCCTGGGATCCAGGGGTAGGAGGCATAGGAATGGTTCAGAGCTATTCTGGGAGGTTTAGGCTGGACATTAGAAGCGTTTTTTTTCTGACAGGGTGGATAAACCCTGGAACAGGATTCCCAGAGAAGTGATGGATGCCCCAAACCTATCAATTGGACAATGCCCTCAACACACTTTAACTTTTGGTCAGCCCTGAACTGCACAGGCAGCTGAATTAGATCATTGTAGACCCCTCCCACCTGAAATATTGTATTTTATATAATCCCTCTCCCATCAGTAAGGGCAAAAATGAGGTGAATTGCAATGACCATAAACTCTAGAAGTCATTGACTTTTGTGGTTATTTTGTCTTTATCATTATTTCTATACAGTGTGATGGAATGTTGGTAGAAATCAGTGAAATCTTGAGATTATTTGTGCAAAATTTGAATTTTCAGGACTCTAAAAAAGGGGGGAGAAGGGCTATTATATAGTGACAGGACAAGGGACAGTGGTTTTAAACTGAGAGGTGACAGGTTTAGATCAGATGTTAGGAAGGAATCTTTACTCAGAGGATGGTGAAACACTGGGACAAGTTTCCCAGAGAAGCTGGAAATATCAATTAGACAATACTTAATTAGCAGTGCATGACTGAAGGAGGCTCTTGGAAAAATCTCATGGATTGAGAGCTTTTCCTTTTTCCTTCCCTGGAGTGGTTTATGGGTCCCTGAAGCCCTGAAGTTCCTTTAGTTCCCTCCCTGGCAGGGCTGTGTGTGAGCACTGCTCTGTGAGCCTGCAAAATAGGCTTGCTTTTATTGATTAAAACAGCTCAATAAACTTTTATATTGGCTTTGTGGGTGAACCAAAGCCTTTCACTTGATTTTTCACTAATATTTAACCAAAGGAAAACATAGAGCAGGGGCTTCAGGGAGAGGAAAAAATGTTTCCCACCAGTTCACCAAGTGTCCTGATGTCGTTTGGAGAAAAGTTCCCACTTCAACAGGTAATTTATTTTTTTCCCCTCCAAACGTAAAAATACCTTTTTAATGAGGACCAATCTAACGTGATTGCTTTTATTTTGGAGCATCGTGATGATGAATCACGCTGAGATAATTGGCTTGAATAAACTGTCCCTACCTGTGCAAATAAAAGATGGAAAAATCGGATCTATTCCGAACATGTGCTGCTCAGGCAGGAGGGAAAGACTTCCAGGGATGCTGAGGCTGAAGGCTAAGATTAGTGCTCCTCATCTGCATCTATTAGTGCTTTTTAAATTTTACTTCACATGCAAAATGGGCTTATTTTGTCAAGAACTTTTAACAAGGATCCACAGTGCTTTAAATACACACAGCCCTGTTGAGCACTGAGTAAAGCCTAGAATAAGTTCTGACTATTGTGCAATTGTCCTGGTTTTGTTCAACAATTGGGAATACGTGTGGGAGAGCTCCTGGAGACAGACACTGCTTGGAGTTCTAGTCTGTGCTGATTTGCTCTGGAAGGTTTTAATTTTGTGGGGGTGTGTTTCTAAGCTCTGAGACCATTTCAGGAAATTTAAGAATTATATATTAACACAATTTTTTAAAATTTTATTTTTTTTTTTTTGGTAAGCACAAAGAGTTGTCAAAGATTATGAAGACTTTTTTATTGTTATCTGTGATGCTCGTGGCCATGAAGATTTTACAAAGAAGTAAAAGCAGTTTTTCCTGCCTGAGGTGAGGATGACCATGTCCAGTGACTTCTGCTTGTGTCCTAAACATCATCTTCATGTCAACAAACAGCTCCAGACCCTGCTCTCCTCTTTGCTAGGGGGGCTCACACCACTTTGGTAAAGGAGGAAGAGCTGCAGAGGTTCCTGACCAGTTTTTAGTGAGGAGAAAGGGGAATGTCCTGTTCCAGCTGTGTTTCAATCAGACCATGAGCACCAAGTCTTTTTTGTTTTCTTGCTAATCCCAGAATGGTTTGGGTTAGAAGGGACATTAAAGCTCCTCCAGTCCCACCCCCTGCCATGGGCAGGGACACCTTCCACTAGCCCAGGTTGCTCCAAGCCCTGTCCAACCTGGCCTTGGACACTTCCAGGGATGGGGTTTAATGTGTTACACTGTGAAGGCAATATCCTAAACCCCTGCAGTTTATTAGGATGGGGAAGGTGTGTTGCTGCTGTCGAGTTTGTCCCCAGCCTCTCTGAGGAGGGACAGAGCAGACAGAGCTTTCCTGGTGCTTTCCCAGCTCCACACTCCAGGGAGCTGGCGAGGGAGGAAGAACTAAAACAAGACCAGTTCACACATGCAGGAGAACAAGAGACCTCCAACATTGCCTGGCAAAGGAAGGTAAGAGATTGGAGAAGAGCTGGTGCAGCTCAGAGGATGAGATGTGCAGGGTGGGGACGCTCCAGAGGGCAATTCCCTGCCTGGGAATGGTTCTCATCCCACTCAGCCCTTGCGGTCAGCAGGAAACAACTTTTCTGGGCTTCTGTGCAGCTGTATCACTTTTTCCTTCTGTGTCAGCCCCTGAAGTGCAGCTGTTGGACAAACAGAACCCATATTTTTCTCCAGGCACCCCCTGGGAAGGCTCTTAACCCATTTCCACATCCCAACTTGCTGCTTCAGTCTGCAGAGAGGTGCCTGTGCTCCCCTCTCTCCTCCCTGCCAGTCAAGAGTGGCTTAATGTCAAACTAGATTATGGAATTCAGGCAGAACTCTTACAGAGTGATCATCAGAAATATTAAAGTATAATTGGAAGTGAAAGATTGGAGTTAAATCTTCGAGGTAATTAATTATCATTGCATAAGCACATAGAAAGGGCTGTATGTACAACTTCTGAAATCACTTTATCTAAGCTGTATCATTAATATTAGAAATATTTGGCTTGGAGACAGCAAAATTGCTGTATTTAGTGCAAAGCTAATGAGTTAGACTACTATTATACCTAGAAAAAAAATTCTCAGTGGATGACAAATTATTAGTATTAAAGAGAGTGGGTACTTTTCATAATTATTTTTCTTTGCACAATGCAGGAGGTTCATAATAGATTTTTATAACAATAAAGAGAAAATTTGAATCCTTACCAGTAATCAAGTAAAACTGCCATGTGGTAACATGATAAATGAGGTCTGAAAGGAGAGCCATCATTCTGAGCCAGCAGTCCCAGGAAAGATTAGATTAAAAGAGCTGAGATAGAGAACACTAGAAAAAGTCATGACTGTGGAGGGATGGAAAAGGATGAATAAGAATTATCCAGTGAAAATGAAAGGGGAGAAATAGGAGAGAGGCAAAGAACCCTCTGGATTGGGGATAAGCAGTATTGGGATGTTGGGTCTGTAAAGAGATGAATTTGAACACTCAAGGATGCTGTGCAGCTCTGCTCCCTTTCCCACAGAAGGTGGAGGTAGTTTAGCTTTTTGGAGAGGTTTGAACGCCTTGGCTCCAGAGTCAAGGTGTTGATATTGAATAAAGAGCTTGTATTTATGAGATTACACAGTATTTTTGCTGAATGTTCCTTTCTATCCTTTCATTTTCCTTCTTTTCTATATTATTTTGCCCCCTCCAGTAGGGAAACCACCGGTGACACAGTGACAAGTGGTAACATCTTTTTATCTTGGCTCCTTTGAAGTTTCTCCCTGTGCTCCGAGGCTCTGGAACAGGGTGGCTTGGGGCTGTTCCCATGTGTGCATGCCTTGGGATCATCCCTCCCAGCAGCAGATATTCCTGGGGAAGGACAGACTGGCTGAGGGTTGAACTGTCAGTGTAATTAGGTGGTTGGGATCCATCATTAAAATCCGTGGGCTGATGGGTGCTGTGCTGTCAGAGGGATGGAGCTCTTTGGATGTGGGTGGGACTCGCTCCTTTATTTTGTTTATCCAAGTGGATAAAGATTTTCTGTCCTTCAGAGCAGCTGAATTCATCTGAGAGGGGTCATGAAGAGCCTGTGCCCAGCACAGGAAGGACATGGAGCTGTTGGAGTGAGTCCAGAGGTGGCACCAAGATGATCAGAGGGCTGGAGCAGCTCTGCTGGGAGGAAAGGCTGGGAGAGCTGGGATTGTTCAGCCTGGAGAGGAGAAGGTTTCAGGGTGAGCTAATTGTGGCCTTCCAGTGCCTGAAAGGGCTACTAGAAAGAGGGAGAGAGACTATTTACAAGGGCCTGCAGGGACAGGACACAGGGAATGGCTTCCCACTGCCACAGGGCAGGGTTAGATGGGATACTGGGAAGGAATTCTTGGCTGGGAGGGTGGGGAGGCCCTGGCACAGGTTGCCCAGAGAAGCTGTGGCTGCCCCTGGATCCCTGGGAGTGTCCAAGGCCAGGTTGGACAGGGCTTGGAGCAACCTGGGACAGTGGAAGGTGTCCCAGCCCATGGCAGGGGGTTGGAACTAAACGATTTTTAAGTTCCCTTCCAACCCAACCCATTCTGTGATTCTGTGAATTAAAACATGAAGTTTGCTGTCCAGGTCCCACTTCAGAGTCTGTGGGTTCCTCCTGGCTCTTTCAGAGTTGCCTCACTTCCAGTTTGTGCCTCACAGAGCCAGAATATCTGTGCAGGGGCTGCAAAGCCTGGCTCAACAACTGGGTGCTGTTGGGACAAAGCAGCAGGAGAGGCATTGAAATAAATGATTTTTTAATTTGATGTACTTATTGTTTGAAATCTGAGTACCATTTTCCTCTTTATTCCATGGTGAGCTTTTTTTCTGTCTTTTCAGACGAAATGAATGAAGAGCTGTAACAAATATTGAAGGCTTAGAATTCATAAGGCAGCGCAGAAAAGTCTCTCTCCCACTTTATAAATCATATTGTCCATTGGAAAGATTTTGCTTTAATGACTGGAAATAAATTGGAGGCTGAGGTGTTTTTCAAGGACCCTTTCTCTGTGAACAACAAAATAGCTGGAGCAAACTCTGCAGCAGTTAAATGTGCTGAAAGGAGAACAATTGATTGAGAACCCCAAATATATGATGCTCTTTTTCAAATCAATGGAGAAATTGCTGAAGACGTCACAATTAACTAGGAGTGAGGACAGTGCCCTTCCAGGAAAGGAGTTTTATGCAGATTGAATTATTGCAGGCATGCTCTTCCCCTCCAATTCTCTTGTGTGCATCAGCATCAGTCACTGGAATTGATGGCAGCTCCCAGCAGCTCCAGCTGGAGGCGAGGGAACTGCGTCAGGGATGTGACCATGGCACGGTCAGTGCCCATCCAAGGGCTCAAAAATCCCTTGGTGTGACACACTGAGAGTAGGGGAGGGTTTGTTGGACATGGTGCTGATCCCAGGGATAGCTTTCCCTGCCTGTGAAGCTCCTGTGCTGTCGGGGGGAGGCTCAGGATCAGAACCAGGAGATGTTGCTGTTGGGGGTGAGGCCGTTCGGAGTCGTGATTCCTCATCCCAGTTAGGTTGCAGGGAATGAAATGGAAATGAAATCTCTGGATTTTTGGAGTCACCAATATGTGATGAGCTGATCTTTGTTGCAAATGAGGGGAAGTTGCAAGAGGAGCAGTTGAGGGCACTTGGTGTGTTCAGCTGGAGCAGAGGAGACTGAGAGGAGACCTCACTGCAGTTCCAGCTCCCTGGGGAGGGGTAAGACTGAGCTCTGCTCTGTGGGGACCAGGGACAGCACCCAGGGAATGGCTGGAGCTGTGTCAGGGCAGGCTCAGGTTGGATCTCAGCAAAAGGTTCTTCCCCCAGAGGCTGGTTGGGCACTGCCCAGGCTCCCCAGGGCAGTGGGCACAGCCCCAAGGCTGCCAGAGCTCCAGGAGGGTTTGGATGATCCTCTGGGGATGGGCCTGTGCAGGGGTAAGGATTGGACTCCATGATCCTTGTGGGTCCTTCTAACTCATCCTATTCTGTGAAATGCAGCATTTTTGTGTTCCCTGATCCACATCCCTCTGTGCTAACCCCCAGTTTAACCCCGTTTTCTAGTCAGGCTGTGCCAGTGCCTGTCAGTGCATGTGCATCTCCTGTCCTCCTCAAGGCAAACCCCCCTCACAGTCCTTGCAAACGCACTGGAATTGCTTTTCAGATGCATTTGTCACCGGGGATTACAGTCTGTGCTCCCCATTAAGGCAGACCTACCCTTGACCCCAGGCTTTGTTTCTGCCAGAGGACTGGGAGCTCCTCCATCGACGTTGGAGTTAAATGATACAGTGAGAAAAAAGAGCAAATTGTTTTCAAATGTGCACCGAGAGCAGACATTGAAAATACTCGATGAAAACCAGATTGAAGCTGCACCGTGAGTGATCCAAAGGGTAGATGGGGTTGGCTTTTAAAAAAAAAAAAGAAACAAATGGGCAAATTCTGTTCATACAGTGCTTGTTCCTCAGATTTTTTACAGAGGGAGCCTGTAAACTTACTTTTACACTTACTTAGCCATGACAACCTACATCTCAACCCTGATTTTGCCAAGGTAGGCAAAAGCACATGAGAGAGAGAAGGGCATAAAGAAACTTGTGTCCTGCACACTCTGCCCCATATGGACACAGTCATGATCTGTGTATCTAGCCACCTCAGTACTTAGGGAAAGGAAAGTATCCTAAATGGGCTTGTTTTTCCATGGTGGTGCTGGTTGGGGTATTTTGGGGCTTGTTTTTTTGCTGCTTTCATCAGACCCTGACCACAGAGGACGTGTCTGTCTCATACTGCTGAGCAACAAAGTTGAAATGATGGTCTCCAACATCATGTTATGGAGCTACAAGAGAGCTGGAGAGGGAATTTTGACAAGGGCCTGGAGTGACAGGACAAGGGAAACGGCTTTAAGATGACAGAGAGCAGGTTTAGATTAGATATTGGGAAGGAATTCCTGGCTGTGAGGGTGGGGAGGCCCTGGCACAGGTTGCCCAGAGAAGCTGTGGCTGCCCCATCCCTGGGAGTGTCCAAGGCCAGGTTGGAGCTAGTGGAAGGTGTCCCTGCCTATGACAGGGGGTAGAATGAGATGGTCTTTAAGTTCCCTTCCAACCCAAACCATTCTATGATTCTGTGATCATTCTACCAGGGGAAAACCACCCCAGTAACTAATCTCCACCACCCAGTGCCTGGAGGGTGCCAGTCCAAAATGTGGTAGCATGATGACAATCCCTCTCCAGGCTGTGCTGCTCAGCTTCTGTCCACATGGACCAAACATTTCACCCTCTCAGGAGGCTCATCAGAGTCCCATTAGCATTAATTTAATCTCAGCCTCATGGATATGTTCTCTAAATGTTGCTCCTCTGTGTCCACACCTGCAGAAACACCTCCTGGCCCTTGAACTTCAGAACTGGGGACTCCTGAGGGTCCTTCACTTGCATGGGCAGAGCTGTTGTAATTTGTTTGATGACTCAGAGTGAACATGACAGCAAAAACCTGGTTCAGAAAGTTGCTTTGTGTGTGTTTTACAGGCGGCATTCAGGACAAAACAATTGTACTTGCTCTGAGCACCTGGGGGTGCTTCAGAGAAGAGCCACTCCGGGAGCTGGCACCTTCTCCCTGCTGCATGTGACTCTCTCCAAAGATGCCATTTTTCTCACCTTCAGTTTTCCAGCCAGGCTGCTGCTCCTGTCGGCTCTCCAGAGCCTCTCCAGCAAAACAATTCCTCCTGGGATATGTCCCTTCACCCGTTTCCATGGCAAAGAGCGAGCACCTTCTCTTTTATGCTGATTCACTGATCTGTTCTTTCCCCTCAGGAATTCATACTGGAGAGCATGTGGAATGTGGCAGCTCCTCTTTGTCCTGAAGAGTTGTGTCTGAATGGAGCATCGTCAGGATTTAATTGCAGCCCATTCTCAGTCCTGAACATCCTCAACAGCTCGTGGGCTGTTGATGGAAAAGTGGAGGTAAGAGGCTCAGGGCAGGCAGATAGATCAAATCCAGACATGCAAAGAGAACAGTGCTCAGTAACCCTTAGAAAGCACAAGTTCTGAGTGGGGAGCTGTTTTTCTGTGTTTGTTTTTTTTTTTTTAAGGTTGTTTCAGTGCCATCAATAAATAAATTTAGGCACGTCACAACTGAGCTCTTAGGGATGTCAAAATTAAGGAACATCAAAGGAAATCTTAAATGTAGTTTGCTTAATAATCTTTTAGGGTTTGTTCCACTGCTGTTTGTTTTTCCAGCCTTGGTTTTTTGCCCTACTGTTTCCTTGTTTGCCTAATTTCACGAGGAATTGCTGCTTTGGGACACCATGGAAGTACCTTTGGAAGTACCAAACGTATTGACCAAACAACTCTCTGTTCTCTACTCCCCCAAATTTTTTTTGCAAGCCACGTGGAAGAAAACCACGTGCTGAGAAACAGATTCCATGAGCAAGAAGAGACTATGGAATCAAGTAAACTCCTGATCATGGTTTGACCAAGAGTCTGTTTGGGTTTTGCTGGGTTGTAACGCCATGAAAGGAACCTTAGATCTAAAATGCTGTAAGTGAGCATATTAATTAGCAGGAAATGATGCCCTGGAGCTTAATGGCTCCTGGAAGGTGGAAAAGAGGGACAACCTGACAGCAGCCAATTAGGTCAAGCAGCAGGTACTTCATTTACTTGTTTTAGGCAGCCTTTAAAAGAGGTTGGGAATGGAGATGCTCAACAGAGATTGCAGGAGGTGGGAGCTGCAATTTGGGGCAGTGCAAGAGCACGTTAAAACTGGGTGCTATCAACAAAGTTGTTACTGCTAAAAAGGGGTTTGGCACTTGAGGGAAACAGGGTTTCTGGTGATAAACTGGGGATAAAATATCTAGGATCAATTATACAGAGTTCCTGGGAAATGTGGGAAAAAAAATAAACGTGGAAGGAAGATGAAGAATCGGGGAGGGAGGAGGAACAGCCAAGTAGGTGAAGAGAGAATCGAGGTTATTGCAGTGATAACCATTAAACAGGACTGTTTGCCAAGACCTCCCACTGTAAAATAGCAGGGAGAGAGTTTTGTGGACCAGGAGAGGTTGTTCTTATATATTTCCATATGTTACTGCAGTGGGGTTAAAGAAGGGCCCTAAAAGTAGCCAGCATGGGAACACAGTGTTATTGCAAACCTGTCATCACAACTGAGAGAGATCCTGAGCAACCAAATTAAAATAAAAGAAAAAAAAGCTAATTTTAGCTCAGCCCCTGAGCCCAGTGTGGGACAGAATAAACCCAGTGTTTTTGGAAGTGCCTTGAGGCTTTCCCAGTGCCTGAAAGGTCTGCAAATCCAGCAGATAATGCTTTTCCATTGCTGTTATCACTCCAAAGATAACTCAGCTCCTCTCTATCTCTTTCCTGATGTAGGTTCTGATAAGTATCCGTTTCTTTTTGTGACCCAAAGCAGCTTTCAGCAACATGAGTATATTTTAAATTTAGATATTTGCAACCACGTCACAGAACAGTCACAATCCCAGTGGACACACAGAACCCACTGGATCCCTAACCCAAGAAGGGATGGGGAGTTTTCTGTGTGTGTTTTGTGAACTGGTCATTAAGAACATTTAATATGTAATTTCTCAAATCTGGGAGCAAAAATTAACCACTTCCAAAATAGGTGAAGCAGTTCAGAGGAAAATGTTCTTGCACAGGAAGTCTGTTTTGCAAAGAGGGAAGGGGGAACTGCGTGAGAGGAGTAAACAACTCCAGAAACCCCTGGGACACCCAAATTGGGGGTGAAAAGGGTCCCCAAGCTACTGAGTGTGAGACAGTGGATTATTATATTAATTATTGGCTTGGAGAAACTCAAGTGTGTGTGTGTGGGAGGAAAGAGACAAGTTGAATTTCCCTGAATTTTAAATAGATGTATTTGTTGGGTGTAAGCAGAACCTGCACCCTGTGAGTTGTATTAAATGATACCCATTTAGGAACAAAAAACCCATATCAAAACACACCAATCTCCCTCAAAACTGGCTTGGCAGCTGTGGTTTTGTGTTGTAAAGGCAGGATTATCAGTTAAAACAAAACCACATGTCCTCTCTGTCCAGCTGCCAGTCGTACAGGTTGTCAGCATGAGAAAACTGGGATGATCCTTGGAGCCCTTTTCCTGGGAGCTCCTCTCTGCTGTTCCCTTCCCCATCATAGAGTCACTTAAGGGGTAGAGGGTTCACCACCTGCCTTCCCTGTCCTTTTTCTCTACCAAGCAGGAGTCAAAAATCACAACTGGGACGGTCAGATATTGGGAAGGAATCCTTGACTGTGAGGGTGGGGAGGCCCTGGCACAGGTTGCCCAGAGCAGCTGTGGCTGCCCCATCCCTGTGAGTGTCCAAGGCCAGATTGGATGGGGCTTGGAGCAACCTGGGCTAGTGGAAGGTGTGGAAGGGTGGAACTTTAATGTCCCAAACTGTTCCATGATTGTATGAGACTGAGTTTGTGGGATCTTCCCCAAAACACCTGCTAAAATTCACAATGTGCAGTGAGCTAAATCAATAATTCACACAGCTCAAATCCCAGGGCTTTCTCTCCAAACTGGGAGCACTTTTAGTTCACTTGCCTGCTCTGCAGAAGAATATTTTTTGGTAAATTTATGTACGAGAGAAGGTGCTTAAAAATAGGATTTCTGTGTGAATCCGTGGGGTTTGTTCTTACAAAGATAAGTGGCTGAACAAAAGTGAACAGCCCTAACTCTCACATGAGGGTCTTCAGGAGGGATGTCAGAGAGCCTCACAAAGGGGATGGGGAACCTCTCTCCTGAATCCAAGGGGGAGAGAGAGACCTTCACACCAGGACTGTCAAGCTGTTGAGAACAGACATCTCAAAGAAATTCAAGTGCTTGGCTTGTAAAATGAATTTGGCCCCAAAACATCTCCAAATATCCCCAATATCTCCATTTCCCCGTTGCCCTGGGAGAGAAGAATCTGCCTAGAGACAACAGTCAAGTTTGGCATGAGCTGCTCAGAGCATTCCCATTTTGTCTCCTGATGTTTCTGATTTTAGAGTCTTGTAATTTTATTACAATATACCTTTCCTTCAGCATTAAAAAAATGCTTCCTGGCCCAAAAAAACCCCATAGAAAATAAATAATAGAAAGCTTTGCTATTTCCAAAGTAGTCGAAAATATAAAAGTCGGAATAATTTAATTCCAAAATTCAAAAAATGCCAAGATTTCCAAAAAAGATTCTTTGGGAAAATCCCTATAAAGACGTATTTCATGTTACTCTTTTGGTGGGGAAAAAAAATACCTTTTCTTTTTTTTGGACAAAGGTTATTTTAGAAGGTCAACTTTATGTTGGAGCAAAACTTCTGGTATAACTTTCCATAAAACATATTAATACTGCAAAGAAATCTGGTGATTAATGCATTGCTTTATGATTAATGTGTTGGAAAATGATTCACAGGTCTCTGAAATCAACACAAAAAATGCCATTTACCTTTTTATTTTTCTCCTATTGATTTCAGTATAGGTTAGATTTTAACTTTCAGGCTTTCCCAGCAGGAAACCAACCCTCACAATTGTTTCAGACAAAAAGAAACAACCTGTTCTTAAATAGGAAGTCACTCTGGTTGTAATATCATTACTGGGGGTAGGACAGAATGTTTGCCTGCCCCTCTGTGGGGTCTGGAATGTTCTTTCTGAGTGATGCCTGTCAATTCTTTTGTGTTGGCTGACTCACAAAATGCCATTGCAGAGGGGAAAAAAAAAACAAACCCACACAAAAGAATTGTGAGTAATGATATTGATGGGAACTAAGAGCAAATAATGATGCTTGGAGAATAAAGCTGCACATTCAAATCCCCTTAGAAAAGTTTGGGGTAGGGCACAAGAAGTGGGTAACTTTTATAAGAGAGGGACACATTGTGTTCTTGTCTTTATTCCTGCAAAAATAACCTCTTCACCTGGAATTATATCGACTGGGTGGCTGTTTAGAAACCATCAAATATTTCTGTGGTTTGAGTCCTTTTTTTTGTAATTATATTTTTCTTCCATCCATCCTCTTTTGTTTGTGCTGGGAAAGATGCTTCCTTTTGTTCTGATTTTTATCCCCTTTCCCCCCCCAGAGAATTGTTATATCTGGTTTTATTTCCTCCTCTATTGTTTTCCTAAGATAATCTCCTTGTTTCCTTTCATTTTGTTGTTCTCTTTGCTTATTTAGACTCGTTGTTTGTGCCTTCCCTTACAAACCTGCCTTGATCTCGTTTTGCTCGAGAAGAATTGCTCCACTTTGAAGCTGCATCTAGTTCTGCTTAGATTTCTTTTTTTTATTATTATTACCATGACAAATCCTTTTATTTAAGGGTATCTTGTTAAGGGAGCATCTTGTTATCTCTGTTCCTTCCTGTCCTCGGTGGGTTTGAGGTTTCTCTGCTGCCTTTGCTGATGAATATTGTTTTGACCACTTCAAACATTAACTTGTGAGGGATGTGCCACTTCCCAGCTGTGGGTTTTCTCTCTAATTTTGTGTTTGATGTGGGGTTTTTTTTATCTCTGAATCACCTGCTGCTGGAATTTTGGTCATGCAGGGGTCGAAGGTTCACTCAGTGATGCAGTTCCACGTACAGGATGCTGAGTCAGTGCCTGGGAGGTGTTCACACAGTCATTTGTGCTAATTACAGTTATTTGCACGAATTTTAGCCAAAAATCTGTTCTTTATATTTTCTTGACAATTTATTCACGAAATTACCCTTTTTTTAAAGCTGAAAACTTCCCTATTATGTCATTTTTTTTCACAAAATGATGTTCCTTTTTTAATACCTGCTTTTAAATTTTGTATTATAAGGCTGTTTTTAGTTCTCCAATTTTATTTGAATATTCCTGTATTCTCTCTCAGGGTGATCAAAGGTAACATTTAACAGAGAAAAAATGTCAGGCCTCATTCATTTGTTAATTGCAAGTGATGAAGAGCTAGTTTAAAGGGGCTTAAATTGAGCATTTGCCAGTGGGAAACTCAGAATTTAAAACCTTCAATATATTCATAGACATTATTTCTGGAGAAATTTTGGAAAGGTAAAAAAAAAAAGGCATTTTTAAATTCTGAACTATTGCTAAATGGTGCCATTGGCTTTGTAACAAAAGGAAATTTTGGGAAGTGTGTTCTTGGTGGTGTTTTTATAGATAAATATCAGGTAAATAAAGGCACATATAAGTAAATTTTATATTGAGGTTATGCAGGGAACTACACTTAAATAGCTTTACTGGAAGTTCATTTGGCCATTCCCATTGCCTCTTGCAATGAAAATGAGCATGGACAACTTGGTCTCTCTGGTTTTAAAGGGTAAAAGGGTTTTGAACTGACTCTGAAAGTGCTGGATATAATTCCTTATAATTTATTTTAACTAATAAATGCACTGCATAAATCTCTGTCGGACCAGTGAGTGCCAGGTTGGGTTTACACGAAATAAAGACAGAAACTTGGGACTTTTATTAGAGGAGAAATCAAACCTTATTTCTGTAAGATGCTGGAAATCTCCTTGGACAACTCATGGGTCCCTTCAAACTCCTCAGTAGCTTTGAAAATAAAGCCTTTACTCACACCAGCACTTTTAAAGCTTTCATTATCCAGGTGAAAACAGGATTTAGGAAATTATTACGAATATTTTAATTGCTTTGGTGTCCGGTTTTCCCCTTTATGTTTAATACCAATTAAAGATATATATAAATAAAATGATAGCAGCCTTTTGCTGCTATCAGCAGCTATCTGCAGCTTCTGCAGCTCTTGTTATTGGGGAAGAAGTTGCTGTACAAGATTCTGTGGAAGTCTCTGCTCCTCCAGACCCAGTTCAGTTGGACTTAGAGCAGGAATCAAACCCATTTACTGGGTGAAGCTTTAGGATCAGTGAAAATGCATTTGGGAACATGCTCAGCTGCAAGTTCATAATGTGGGAGGTGTTCTTAAGTCATTTCTGGAGTGAATTCCACATTTCTTAGAGTAGGAATGTGACCATTCCTTACCTGTACCACCCTCAGAGGTCCAGCTAATTGTTGCAGCCCATCAGAATCACTCTGATATTCTGTTAAAAAGCTCTAACTGGGGATGTGCTGCCAAAGCTGAGGGACATTAACAGGATGAAGTGTGGGGAAATGTGGAAATGGGGAAATCAGGGCCTCCCTGACTGATCAGGTTGGCAGTGGGGGCAAACCCTCATTTTCCATCCATCCTTCCTGTCCTGGTTTGACTGGGAGAGGTTGGGGCTGCCAAGGGGTTGGGTTGGTGCTTTAGCACAGCTTGTTCAGCCCCTCTTTGTGGCTGCAAAGTGCTTAATCCTTTGAACTCTCCCCCATCCTGCTGGTTGTACATCTGCTCTCAGTTCCGTGTCCCTGCCAGTGTCTTTGTAAAGGGACATTAAATTGCCAGCTTTTTTACTTCATTTATGATTTCTCTTTCAGGTCATAGCCTATGAGACTGCAAGTGGGGCTCTGACAGCCCAAGGAGGAGATGGAGTCTGTCAGCAGTGAAAAGGGTTTTCTCTTCCCGCTGACAGGTAAAGGGTCCATTCAGTCTGACAGTCCCCTCAGAAAAAACCACTAATTAACACTTGTCATCTGCCACAGTCACAGGTAATTCCCACTCTGGCAGGTCTTTGCATGGATTCCCGTTATTCCTTTGACAACTGGGCCATGAAATCTAATTTTGCCAGGATGGAAAACGGTATCAGTGTTTGTGCCAGGTTTTGAAATGCATCACAATGAGCAGGGAAGTGTCTGCAGAGCTCTGGGAGCACAGAAGTGCTTCTCCCAGGACCAGGGGCATTGCTCTGACAAGCTGCAACAAGTAATTAATTACAAACAGCAAATTGGTCTCCCGGGGCAAGCTTGGAGGTCATAAAAAAAAAGCAAAAGAGAACCCAAACAACTTGTTGATGGTTAACTGCAGTGAGGTAATTAATGAGTGAATGCACAGAGACAGCAGAGAACAGTGCCTGACTTTCATCCTGTAAAATATTTATGATTAATGAAGTTATAGTGCTGTGAATGCACACTGAGCAATCCCTCTGTGACAAGTAGTCACTGACTGAGGAACAGTCACAGTACCATGGAATATCCTGAGTTGAAAGGGCCCCGCAGGAATCATCAATCCAACCCCTGGCCCTGCACAGGACACCCTAATAGTCCTACCAGGTGCCTGAGAACGTTGTGAAACTGCTTGTTTGTTCTGAAATGGGAATAAATTAAGAAGTTTTATGCACTTATGGCACCAACAGTGACATAGTAATTCAAGAAAAATACTTCCCATTTGCAAAGAGATGAGAATCATCTGTCTAAACCCACATATTTAGTATATTCTTTCCTGGGACACCACAAACAGAACATGAAAAGGGTTTTCTCTTCCAGCTGACAGGTAAAGGGTCCATTCAGTCTGACAGTCCCCTCAGAAAAAAACCATTAATTACCACTTGTAATCTGCCACACTCACAGGTAATTCCCACTTTGGCAGGTCTTTGCAGAAGTCCAAGCAATTACTGAGACAATTTGCACCCATTGGAGGGGATGTAATTCCTGCCCTTTGGCATTTTTTCTTATCTTTTGAATAATTTTGCTTGTAGACAGGAATGGGAAGGGGGGAAGTCAGGAAACTGCATGCAAACAATAAATATGTCTCTTCAGTAGTCATGAACTGACATTTTACAGGTGCAGAGTTCTACCCCATGTGTGCTTTGAGGTGAAGGAACATCCTCATAGTTCACAGAGGAAATCACAAATCCATGGCATCTGCATTAAGGTTATGTTCAAACATTTTTTCTACTCCCATCCCTTCTCCCCCTTTCCATCTTAGATATCAACCATTTCCTCCACCTCGGGGCTTCGCTCTTCCTTCCCTGGTTGATTATTTCCACAACTTTCACCTTTCCCCGGCACTAACTCCATCATATTCCATAAAATAGCAATTTTCCACTTTATGTTGGAGCATTTGTTGGTGCTGAGGCCGTAGTACCACACACCCCCTGTATCTGCCAGTCACCAGCACTCCGTGCCTGCCTTGATTGATGTTCTTATATCTCTTGGAATTTGTCCTATCTCGCTCCCCCCTCTCTCCCCTACTTTTTCAGGAGCTGCTGCTCTCCCATAAAACCAGTTTATATATCAATCAATGTTAGATGGGAATTTATTGGTAACATCTGTGAGAAGTGCTCTGGTGTTCAGGGAATGGATAAAACTGCAGGAAAGTTTGGTGCTTCCTAAAGTCCCTAAATACTCATCCTATAAAACAAGATTTACAGTGTTGTATCCATGGCACGGAAGTGCTCAACTTACTCCATAATATTCTTGGAAGGCTTTACCTTGTCTGCCCAGCTTGGATTTGTGAGTGTGTTTGTGTGTGTTAAACTTCTTTTTGCAGCTGTTTTTAGCTTTTTTTATCCGACTTTATTGTGCTGTAAACTTTTGGTGGAAAGCTGGGTAATTTCCCTCACCACAACGTGGTAAAAAACTTGTGGCTATAAAGTAAAAAAAACCAAACAAAACATATATATATATGTAATGCTGTGTTTGCCTCCAGCCTTGTTTCATTTTGCCTCTGCCTCTGTGGCCTTGAAGGTGATGCTCATTTTGCAGAGGTGGCTTTTTAATTAAACTCCTTTTCTTCGTCAAACTCAGCTCTCAAGGATTTTCAGCTTCCGCTGGCTCAGAGTAGGAAAAGATTTTACTGAAAATCATAAAGTTCTGAAATTTCAGAATGACTTACTAACTACAGGATGCAAGTTTTTTAAAATGTATTTCGTAAATTCACCCAAAACTCTGAATATTTTCGAGAGATAATTAAGCTCAGCCTTAATGTTAAAGCAACTGGGTGAGAAGGAACAAACAGAAGGGACTTTTCCAAACTTCTGGCTACACTGAAATATAAAATTGACTCCTTTAAAACACTGAAAGTTGAAAAGGGCAGAAGAACCCACAGAGGAATAGCAGGAAAATTGTCTTATCCTCCATTTCATGTTTATTTTATGTGAGCTTTCTGTATCTGAATAAATTATATGGACTTTTACATCCTAAATGGCAGGACATGGATGATCAGTTCCTGTCTGCCTTTCAAATGTCCTAGTTTTTTCCTCCAGGTTTTGAGGATTTAACCTTGGAAGTGTCCACGAGAGGCCAAGGAAAATAATGAGTTAATTTAGATCTTGGTGAGTGGGCACTACTCAAACTTTATGAAAAAATACTGGTGATTTTTTTTTTTTTACCTCGAAAATTTGGACTTTTTGGGAATAACATCACTCAAAGTGTCAACTCATGATGATAATGATGATTATTATTATTTTCCTGAGCAGGGAATCTGCTCCATTCAGAAGACAAGGATTAAATTCTCTGTACAATAGATTTCCCTGCAATTTTTGCCTTTTCAGCTCAAAGTTTTCAAACAAACTTCAGGTAAAATGGGGAATATGGGTGAGAAATGTGGTGTCAACCTAAAAGAATGAGGTAGTGACACATTTAAGTCAAGCAAGAACTTGGCCTGGAAATGTAATTAATGTCTTTTTCATTGATTGAATAATAATGAAAGAAAGGGTAAAAAATACCTAAATACTGGAGTACTTGAAAAGAGAAAAAAAAATAAAGGAATTAAAGAAGAAAATACCATGACCACCAAAAAAATTCTGAGCAATCTGTAGGTAGTATTTAAGGGCTACTTGCAATGTGAGACATAGAAAAGGATGATTCTGCATTTAATATTAAACCATAATAATTTCAAATTATTCACAGAAAATATTAATGTGTGATTCAGTTTTCCTTAAATATCCGCTTTAATTGATTATGAAAAACAAAATGAACAAATCTTTGAGCAGTTTTTATGTAACAAATGCACGTTTTGATCACTTGAAATCTCGTTTTTCCCCTTTTTTGGTTCTGCTTCATTTGTGTATCCAACCAAGTTTCCAGGTGTGTGAGGCAACACAGAGAGGGGTAAAGAAAATTATTGATTACAAAGCTACCAAAAGACAGAACAAGTTAGGAGTGAAGTGAGCATTTTTCTACACAGGGAAAGTTTCTCAGGGGAGAACCTCCAGTTCTGTTCCAGGGTTACTGGGTTTAAATGTGTTTTTAATGAGCTCAGGGAAAGTGCTGAACAACAGGAGCAAAAATAGGCAGATTTGATGAAATTATTCAGATTTATTTGGCCAAAAAACAAGAAAAGATGTTGGAGGGATCTACAGGAACTAGGAGGATAAAAGATAAAATATGTAGGTGCATTATTAAGGTTAAAAAATAGTTAATGAGTGTGGAAAGGAAAAAAAAAATATTTGATGGCTCTGGGTACAAAACCCAGCAAGGATTTTTGCCTGTTTTAGTGCTGCTCAGAAAAACAAACCAAGGATTTCAGTAGTTTTGAATTCCAGGAAGGAATTAATACTTGAATTATTATGGGAGAACTTGTGAATTCAAGATTGGAGTTGTTTGAATCAGAAAGAAAGAGAATTTTAGTGCATCTGTGGTACAAAGAAGGGAAGTTGCTCAAACTTGTTGTGTTCCATATTTCAGGAGTCCAGGGAGAGCTGAGCTGGATTAGGATTGATTTAGGATGTACTCGTGCTGCAGCAACGGGAATGGAACAGATTTAGGTTGGAATCAGACCTGGAATTCTGGGGTCTGAAACCCACCCTTGAATCTAGAAGCACCAAATATCCTTGGAGTCACAGCCAGTCAGGGAAAAGCTCCCCTTTTCTCAGTTTTTTGGCCTCTAATGCCTATTGCAGTTGTCCCAACATCCTGACTTGAGCAAGTGGCTTCCACCTGCACTCCAGGGATTTTTGGAATATTGTCCATAAAATCACAGGAGGTTGGAAAAGACCCCTAAGGTTGAGCCCAACCATTAACTCAGCCCAAGTTCACCACTAACCCACGTCCCCCAGTGCCACATCCACCTGTTCTCTGATCTCCTCCAGGGATGGGCATTCCACTGCTCCAGTGCCTGACCAACCTTTCCAGGAAGACATTTTTCCTGATATCCAACCTAAACTTCCTCTGGAGCAACCTGAGAAACAGCTGGAAGAATATTGGATCAAGCCTCTCCATGAAGACACGTGGATATATCCGATGCAGGTATATATCTATTTCTTATCTAACTTTACATCATGCTTTTCCAAAAAAAAAAAAAAAAAAAAAACAAAACACCACCAAACTTTTTTTTTGATGGTAAAACAAAGAAACCACATTTCTTCAGCTATTCCTGCTCTTTAATCCAGGGATGGCAATCGATCTTGTGGTGGGATTGCTCCTCTAGTGAGCTGATAATAATGGATAAAGAGATAATGGATAAAGAGATGCTGTGATTCCTGAAGATTTCCTAACAACTCTTGTGGTCACTTGTTCCATGTGTTCTTGTTTACCTGATTTCTACACTTCACAACCAATAAGACCCATGTCTTGGTATTTTCCTGGCTCCTTTCTGCTGCTTCAGAGCTGTAATTTCTCCTGGTGCACTTAAAAAAATCGGCTTTTTCAAAAGCCATTCCTTGAAATGAGAGGTGAGAAGTTGCTGCTTAAGAGCAGGTTTAAATTCCAAGTGAAAAATGCTTTACTGGTGTACAGCAACCTGAGATCTTGCAATACCTTCAGCTGCTATTTCAGTCTGTTCTCAGAGACTTTAGGCTTCATCCTGGAACATCCCTGGAGATTTGGGAAAGCAAATATAGCAAATGCCAGTCTGCTCTTTATAAATGTAGACTAGAAATGTGTTTCAAACCCAAAAGTTAAGCTGGCAGTATCAGGAAAAGCTCCATTTAACACACTCTGGGTGATTTTTTTTTTCAATGACAGCTCTTGATCAGATCATTTCACTATTAATTTTGACTGGGTTGAGCGAATATTCTTTAATTTCCATGAAAACTCTGCATGGTTTTACACATTGCATGACATCTTTCCCAAGGGTTGCAGGTATTATAAACACCTGATTTCTTTCTGGATAGTTTAGTGGCTTTATTAGTTCAGAATCAGCTGATTTTAGAACAAGGCAAAGGGAATAAATACACACTCCAGTTTTTGCCACTGATTATATTCTCCTTGGCCTCTTGTCACCCTATTTCTCACCCATCAAATTTCAAGGACTTTAAAGCAATATATTAAAAACCCATGTAAATATGTGTAGAATTGTTCTGTGTTCCAGCAGATCCCTTTGGAAGATGAATCCACATCTAGGGCTCTGAATTTGGGCATTAAATCACCAGGTCCATATTGAGTTATGCAGTAAATTCGAGTCTTCCATCACCTTGGAGGATCTCAAAACTTACTGCAAACAATGAAATAATCACCATGAGTGGAGTTTCACGTGCCCCTTGCCCATCCCATCACTCAGATGTGAGTGAAAGCAGGACACAAAGAACTGATGGTCTTTCCCCTTGAGCTGCCTTTGCAAAGGGATTAATCTGATTTCTTTCATTGGATCTCTGAGTTCCACTCAAAGACATCCTGTGTTTGGAGAGGAATGTAAATCTGTGGAATAAATCTCATTCTGGTGTCTCCTCCCAGCAAAATCAACTCCCTGAGTTATATTTAGCAGAGGGAGATGCTGCTGAAGTAGGGAAACAAATCTGCCTGGGCTTTCAGTGGGGCTTGGTAATGATGAAAACCGATGCCTTGAATGCATTTTTGTTCTTGGTTTTGTGCTCTCTGGCTTTATAAACCCTTGAAAATTGCTATAAATACAGCTGGGCACAATGCAGCATAAACAGAGGAAAGCATCAAACTGTCCTCTGTATTTCACAGTTCTATACATTTCATTGAAATGCTTGTTTAAAATATGGATTGCTCCTTGCATTTCTGTGATCTCCCAAACATGACAGACAGCAGAACAAGGGACTGTGAGGGATTGTCATTCAGGTCTGGAGTGTCACCAGTCTGAGAGAGAGGAGCCCAACAGGGTGAAAACAAACCTTCAGCTGCATAAAAAGAAGTAACCGAGTGAAGACAAATATTCAGCAGCATAAAAAGGAGTGTTTTGACCCCTTCATGTGTCAGTCATTCCTGCTGTCCGTGGTACAGGAACACACCTGACAAAAGGCTGAGTTTTATTGTTCCTTTCAGGTGCCCCTAAATAACCTCTGTTGTTACAGCTGCCAAGACTCACCTGATAAAACATGTTTGGACTCTGTTAATCATCCTTTCTCTGGAGTCAGAGAAGTGAGGAGACAGTTCATCTTTTCTGAAGGGGAGAGAATAGAATTTAAAGCCTCTGAGTGTGTTGTGGGGTTGGGAAGCTGTTCCACACCCCGTTTGTGTGATATCCCAAATTACAGCATCACAGAATATGCTGAGTTGGAAGGGACCCAAAAAGGTCATGGAATAAGGGACAGATATTCTGGAATATTTGATAAACTGGGCAGTCTCCTGGAATTAAATGGGACATTCAGTCTAGAAAATAAAGGATATAACCCCCTCTGGACATGTAAGCCTATGTCTTGATCTTAAAGATAAAGGAGTTTCTTACCTTCTGTGGGCAGAGCTGTCCTGAGGCCCCACTGAATACAGGGATTTTGAATACAGGCACAAATGAAAAATGTATTCAAATGATGGATTAAAACTTCCTCCCCCCATCTCCATCAAGGTTCCCTTTTGTCTCTCTGCTTATTTCCTGAAAGTTAAATAAAATTCTGTGTCCTGGTCTATGGGACAATTTGCCCTTTGAGGCCACTTCTCCTTGGTGGTTTTGACGTTCAAGGCAAGAACTGGACCTTTCTGAGGATTAAACACATCAACTGAATTAGATAAAGGTTTTATTAATCCTCTCAGGCAGGTTTCAGGAGCCCCTTCAATTGGCAGAAGAGATGAGGAGGAACAAGCTTTACCTGCAGGTGCAATTTCTGTGATTGGGATGAAGGAGGAAATAAATGACAACCTCTGGTTGTCCTCTGGCAGCACCAGCAAGGAGTGTTTGCATTTCCTCCATCAGGAAAGACTCAGGAGAAGGATATTTATTAAGTAATATCGACTTATCCCATAAAACCTTTTATTTTCCTTGAGAAACTTCTTTAATCTCACTTTAGTAATTGCATTATCTAATGCTGGAGCTGGTTTTCCTAGAAATTATAGTTGACATTTATTATGGATTTTAAATTGCATGTGTTGTTATTTCTCCAGATTTCCCTCCTGGCCACCTGCCTTTTTCTTTGATTCCACATATCTTTGTGAAATCTTAAAAAAACCTTCCCCAAAAAAATAATTCTGTAGGTAAGTGATGACAGTTATAAAAAAAATGACTTTGCTTTGGTTCCTGTCAATCCAGGAACACGTTGGATGGCTGACACCACCCTTAGATGTGTAAGTGGAATGGTGACATCCACATGGATTCTCCAAACCTTTAACCACAAACTGATTTCTCCTGTGGTGATTCCCAGTCATTTAAAACACACTTAGATGTGTTTAATTGTTTTTGGTTAAGAGCTGAAATTATAAACTCTTCTGACGTGAAATTTAATTTAATATTTTTGCTGAAAATGGCTTTTTTTTAAAAAAAAAATGTCCCCCAAAATTATAATTAGATCCTACAAATGGCCTGAGAAAGGGACAGCCCTGTGCTGGATAAAAAAATGAGAGGGAAAATCATTGGCCAAGCACAAATCAGTGTCCCAGGGGCTCGTGTTGGACTCACAGTGTCGTTCACAGTGACGTGTCCACTTTTCTCCCTGTGAAAGTTGCTACTGAGAGTATTTTAATCCTTTCTGCTCTGATCCCTGGGCACACACAAAGAGATTACTGCAGTCCTTTAAAAGACAGCTTTTCCTCTCACTTCCATGTGTTTTCTTTCCACTCTCATGTAAAAAAACCTACTATATTTTAGCAGGGATCAGACCAGTGTGGAAACACTCCATGGAATTCCCTTCCCTGAGCAAAGGGAGCTGTTTGAAACAGCTGATACTTTGATCTGACTTGCAGATGAGAGAGGGATAAACAGGCATTTCCCAGCATTTTGCCCACGTTCTTACTTGCAAGAATAAGGCATTGTGTGTAAACAGTGGATCTACTGCTTAGTGGATTATATTTGCATAAATAACAGAGAAAAATGACTGTTTATCTGGTTTCCTCCTCCCCTGCTTCCACAAAGCCACACTGAATCTCAATGCATGCCTGATTTAAAAAAAAAATCAATAAATGTTATGGAGCAATTAAAATAATTAGAGTTATTGTATTAAATAGGAGAAACACTTGTGAATATTGCCCAGGTATCCATAAATAACAATATGAAGTGAACAACAGCCTGTTTTCCTGTATAATGCTCTGTTTGTTGTCCTGTATCTGCTGTTATAAATCATGCAGGATGTTCCTCCAGCTCCTCAGTTACTCAGAAGCAGCTTTTGCCAGGTCAGGAGTTCAGGAATGTACTGTTTGCCCAAAACATCTGGTTTACATGCTCACCTTCACCCCAGGTGAGCGATGGCACAGGGAGAGCATCATTATCTTTGGAACTGTGCTTGGTTATTTGTACAGGAGCCGTGGCCTTATTGAAAAAACATGAATATTGCCAACTGCAGGCAGTTGGAAGGGATGGAATGGCAAAAAAAAAAAAAAGTGTTTGTGGAAATAAAAACTTAAAGAATGAATTCCAACAACTTTCTTTTGTGCAGGAGGTAGAGGAAGGTGAGGGATGGAGTGCAAAGGGTGAGACTGTTGCAGCAGAATAATCTGAGAGGCTGTAAAAGCAGAATTTGAAGGAAGGGAAAGGAAGGGAAGGACTTCTGTTGCAGAAACTTGTGGAAAATGGGGATATTTCAGCACAGGCACTCGTAGAAAAGAAAAATGTTTGCAGAGGGAAGGGGCAGATGGAACATTTCCAGCATGGTGCTGTGACAGGAGGAGATATGAAGCTGCTGCCCCCACAGAGTGCATCCATGGGCAGTGGGAATTACTTGTAGGGAAGGGGTTATGGTGGGAGTAAGGCCAAAGGTTTGGAACTCTGAGAAACCTGCCTTAAAATGCATAAGTTTGTCTTTTGAGCACAGTTATTTCCCCCAGATTTCTCTTGTCTCCAGTGTGAGCTGCTCTGCAGGAAAAGGCCAAGCATTGTTATGTTGCAGTGGAACAGAAGAGCTACCACGTGTCAAAAAAGGACTTTTGGTTTCCTTTTATGTTCACAGCAATGGCAATTTGGCCTTTTTGGGTTGGTGTGGCTGTTCAAGCTGATGTAGGGCTGGGAATGTTGCTCTGACCCCCCCACATACACACCCCAAATCAGGTTTCCTGGAAGTTTGCTATTCCCTGCATGTGTTGTATCTGCCATGTCCAAAACCTTCCCCATATTTATATTCCTTTGCTCTGGTTTGTGTTGCCTCTGTGAGGCTTCTGTCACACAAGAGACCTGGCTCTGGGATGTCCAGGAAAACCTCTTTCATCTTGACTTGGGGAGAAAAGGATGGAAAAGAGCAGCAGGGCAGGAAGAAGCTTTGATTCAAAGCAAAGGTGAGGCTTCGCTTCCCAGTTGCTGAAATAATTAATTGCATTTATCTTTACAATCAGACCTTCAAATTTCATTTTGGCTCGAGCAAAACAACCCAGACTATCAGTACATGTTATCTTTTAAGTTTCATTTCTTGGCATCCTTGTATGTATTTATTCATTTCCTGAGATTTCACGACACAGCAGAGCAATGGAAAAAGTGCTCTTAATGGCAGCTTTCATGGAGCTTAATGTCTTTGTACTAAATTCAATTTAGGATTTACAACACTTCCAGCATTTTTCAACTAGGCTCTCATATTGTAGCAAACCTGTCCTTTTGGTAATACAGGTATTTCCCTTGTTAGCTTGAGCTTGTGGCTTTTATGTTTTGATGTAATGATTTGGTCTAAAGGCCAAAAATGCTGTTTTCAGGTTCCCCTTCAGTTGCTGACTGAGGAATAAATTTACTGGTGTGCAAAATGTAAAACAAGAATGTAATAGAAAAGGTTTGAATTCTCAGGAGTGGAGAAATGAGGCATTGCAGCCTTGTGCCTGATTTTCACAGTCTCAGATGATGTGTGGTAAACTCTAAATGGGGGTAATGCAGAAAATGGGCACTTGGATTCTTTTTGTTCCAAATTTCTCAGGTTGTAAAATCCAAACTGCTTTTTACACAATATTTGTACCAGTCTCTGACTTGATATAAACAAGGAAAGGGAGGAAATGGGATCACTCAGGTTCGAACAGGAGGCTCTGCTGAAGTTCCCAATTATTAAATGAACACAAAGATATAGGAAGAATATCTTGAAATCTGCAGTGTATGCATTACATGTGCTATAGAGTATTTCCTTCAATATTCCAACTGCACCTTTCAGGAGTTGACTTGAAGATGACAATTCATCTACAAAATTTAGGGGAAAAAAATCAGAAGAACATAAACCAGGAGAAGTTCATAATTTGGCAAAGAGGAAAAGTTCAGGTTTAGAAAGAATAAATCTCACTTTTTCTCCATTTCCCCCCCAAATATCACTTACTCTTCAGTAAACAAAAACTAGACTAGGAAAGCCTGTTTGCCTGGTGAATAATTTCAGTATTAAAGTGTAACTGTGTTTCCAATTAATTCTTATTCCATGATTGGAAAAATCTTGTGGACTGATTCTCATGGGAATTTTCTCAGAGTTCCAGGATCCTTTATCATGGATTTCTCTCCACTCTTCAGCAGCAGCTGGGTTGCAGTGAGTCAATGTGTTGACAGTTGGATGGGTGTGGGCAGCAGGAATTTGCAGGAACTGGGATGTGGGACAGACAGACTGGATGTGAAAACACACACATCAAAACCAGGGCTGGGAAGGGACTACAGAACTTCACAGTTGCTCCTCACAGACCAAAACACAGATTTTACACCAAACTTCACAAATGTACCAGCTGGCACATCGCTGCAGAAACAAAGATTCCCACCAGGAGAGGTTTAATTTGGATATTAGGAACAATTTCTTCTTGGAAAGGGTTGTCCAGCCCTGGAAGGGGCTGCCCAGGGCAGGGGTGGAGTCCCCATCCCTGGAGGGATCTAAAAGCCATGTGGATGTGGCATCTGGGGACATGAGTTAGTGGTGGCCTTGGCAGTGCTGGGTTAAGGGTTGAATTGATGACCTTGGAGGGCTTTTCCAACCTAAACCCTTCATTTTTTGATATATAATGACACTGGGTAGACATCAGTCATTGGTAAAATCTCTTTTTGGCAGCTGGGTCTTCTGGTGAGGGCATAAATCAAGAATAGAAACTTAAACACTTGAATAAAATGCTTTTCCAAAGGACCTTTTGGAAATTTAATCCTCAGTCTGGGTACAGTGAAGGTTTTGTAGGTGGGAGCAGAACCAGGCTGGAAGCAACCACTTATTTTGAACTGGTGGCTTCAACTCAACCAGTTATTTTGAACTGTGAGTGATGAACAATTCTGGAAATAACCTCTTTCTAAAGTTTCTAAAGCAGTGTGTGAATCCAGGATGCAGCAGAGATTGTGGGGGATTTTTTGAGTGTTTTTTTGTTTGTTTGTTTGTTTGTTTTTTTTTTTTGTTTTGTTTTGTTTTGTTTTGTTTTTTCCAGAAATTTCTACCCATACATTTGAGGACAAAACTACACCTCTGGGCACTTCAGGTACAATGCATAGAAACAATTAATTTTTTAATGGGAAATAACATGAGTAATGCATCATTACTGATTACCCCAGGAAGAGTTTATGGCACTTTCAATTTTAGCCATTAATAAACAGGCTGATCATTAACATTCATTTCCGAGGAGTGCATTGGATATCCTATTATTGAGTTATTATTGCATTATATTATTGAGTTGTTATTCTGAACACACAGCCTGCTAAATGTGGTATTTAATTGTAAATTACTGCTTCATTGCTCCATGCTCTAAAACCACAGGACGATATTTCACAGTTTTAGTGGTTTACATCTTAAACTTTGGGGTTTGTCACCACCTATTTGTGAAAACTTTCTTTTGTTAGGAGTTGGGTTGCTGTTCGTTGCTTCTCTCTAAATCATGATTTTGATGAAACTTGTATGAGCTAAAAAATGGGAGGGTGAGACTTTAATTCTTCTTGAAATGATGTGTAATGCTTGGAAGAATCACTTGTACCAGGAGCCTTCATGCATGTTCCCAGAATGGTTTTTTATATAGGAAAAGTGAGGAATTTAAGAGCTGTTTCAATCCAGCTTTTTGTGGAATGGCAAACTGATTATCTCTTGATTGCTAAAAGCACGATTTTAACCTGCTGAACAAATCTACTGTTACTATTTTACTGCTTATATAAATGTATATCACCTTATAAATGAGGAATTTCCATTTAGGATCATGTTAATGGAAAAGTTCAGCTTCACAGTCAACAGGATGATAAAAGTCACGGGGTTTCAGACTTTGGTTCATTTGGGTGTTTGTAAAACTCAGTGACTGGGCCCCAGAATGACAACAGAGCCCCTGGAACATTAGCTGCACTTTTGATCTTTGCAGTCTATGAAAAGAGGAAATTTAGTGTGGGGAGATATTAAATTTCTGAGCTTAAATATTGGGTTTGCATCTGCATAAGGGAATATAAAATTCAATCTGCCATCTGAAGGCCAGGGCTCTGAGCAGCTGGTGAAATCATTCTGAGGTGGATGTTGTTCAGCTGGGGGTGTGGATGGAGTTTGTCCTCTTGGACCAGTTCTTGGCTCTTGAGAGGAGTCTGGATCACCAAACCACACATCAGCTCTGGGTCTTTGTCTTGGCTTTCATTCCAGCTGGGAAGGATGTCTGTGGAAAGGGAATTTAGGGATTTATATGGGAAGCTGGTGTGATGGGTGAGTCAGCCTAACACAAACTGTCTTGTCAAGGTTAGAGAATCATGGGATGGTTTGGGTTAGAAGGACCTTAAAATGCATCTCATTCCATCCCTGCCATGGGCAGGGACACCTTCCACTAGCCCAGGTTGCTCCAGCCTGGCCTTGGACACTTCCAGGGATGGGGCAGCCACAGCTTCTCTGGGCAACCTGTGCCAGGGCCTCCCCACCCTCCCAGCCAGGAATTCCTTCCCAGTATCCCACCTAACCCTGCCCTCTGGGAGTGGGAAAGGTCTAGGAAGTTGATACAGCTGATACATAGATTTCATCCAAAGAATACTCTTGGGAGTGAAGATCCCAGGAGAAAGAATCCTGGGATCAGCAGGGAGAAGGAGGAGCAGTTTGTGGAGCTCAGACCTGTATAATCCTCACTTTTTGCTCCTGCCTTCAGTGGTTACAGAGCTGAGGGCACTGGAGGAGCAGGAAGGAATGAAGAGGAAGGGGAGAAGGAGATGGTTCTGGTCATAAAAGTTGCAGGAGAGGCACAACTTGTTTTATTGATGTAAAATTCTCTGGGGGCCTCAGTGACTTCAGTTCTTAAGACAAAATCTTGGAGATGTTTCAGAAAGGGATATTCTTCTACATGAAGTTATCTGTCTGTGGAGTGCTAAATATAGATTTCCTCTCTGGTGATTTCTTTAACTTTGAGCTTTCTGGCTTTGGTAAATGATGTTTGAAGCTCCTGTTTTCTGCACCACCTCCATGGAAGGTCTGTTACTTAAAAACTTGGGATGACGAGAACAAGAAATATTTTTCTTGGATTTCCCTTTTTGCAGGAGAGGTTGTTCCTGCTGTTCTGCCACTTCAGGATCTGTTTCCCCGGGAACACAGACATGGAAAAAATCTGCTGACATGGCTCTGCAAGGGAACCAGACTGTTATTGCAAAGGTGTCAGTGTTGTGAGACTTTATTGGAAATCTGGGAAGATTTGTGTTGTCCCTGGCAAAGGCCTGTCCCAGGTGGTACGAGGTGGCCCTGAGGTAGAGGGGGAAAACAGAGCACCCAAAAGATATTCAGAGCATCTCCTGAGGGATTTTCTGCCTTTCTCCAAACACCACAATATTTTAGGATGTAGTTTAAGACATAGGACAACTCTGCTTTTCCCCTCCAGACAAACTGAGTTCCTTTTTCCCAAGGTAAGAAGCCCCTTGTTTGGGTATTTTGTACATAATAAATGCCCCTATATGCCAATGACAACACCACAAATGGATTAGTGATGCATAAAAGGTTGTTCCTGGCAGTGCAGTGGCACTCACAGAAGCTCCTTCCCTTTTCAGGAGCCTCAATTACTTTTCTGAAGCCACTGGGACATCACAAGGATAATTCTGCTTTTCAAGAAATCTCTCTTCAAGCTTCCCACTGATGGAAACCCTATGTTGCTGAAAGGTGGCAATTAATCCTTAAACAAAGACAGATTGCTTGTCATAGGTTCCTGCTGGCCCAGTCACACCAGAGCCATTTCTGGCTGCTCAAATCTGACTTTCTGATGTTACTGTCTCCCCCATCTCATAAGCATCTGACAGACATTTTCTTCCAAATAGGAATTTCTCTTTCATTTTGCCATTATGGCAGCTCGAGGAGGTGTTTTTCATTTCATAACAACATCCCTGAGGGCAAAGAGCTGATAGAGAGACTAAATTCCCTAAAGCAATTTCCTTTGCTATCCAAACCCTCTCCTCCTCTATTGGTGCAATCAGAAGTGGGAGATGGATAAAAGCTACTTGGTTACAAGTTCATCTCCTGTCAGTGCAGGAGTTGTTCTCTGCAGTTTATTTCCAGTGTTTTGACCAATCTGTTATTTCAAAGTTTATTGTATCTGTCTGTTCAGAGATAGAAGTTTCTCCTCTTAGTCAGCCTAAATTATCATCTTCCTTTTTTCATCCTTTTTTTTCCCCCTTCCTCTCATTTCTATTTTCTTGCAGCTGGAAATTACAGAACCTCACACCTTTAATACTGACAGGAAAGAAGTTTTTTTTCCTGGAACGATAACAAATTGGGGAA
This sequence comes from Manacus vitellinus, assembly GCF_001715985.3. NCBI lineage: Eukaryota > Metazoa > Chordata > Aves > Passeriformes > Pipridae > Manacus > Manacus vitellinus. The sequence continues at coordinate 2,398,045 of NW_021940571.1, forward strand.
GTCTCATGTAAAGCTTTATTTCTGTATCTTAAGATAAATCTGGGTATGAGACATAAAAGCTGCTGGAGAAAAGAGCAGACTTAGGATCCTGGTGTCTCTGGAATCGTTCTAAGACACCACCTCTAGCTGAGCAACGTGTAACAAATTAATTTGACAACTGTTGGCTTCTCCATGGGTTTTGTAGGGTTCTTTTTGGTGTTGTGTGTGATGAACATTTGCTGTCCACTGCTGGCTTTAGCAAATCTAACAATCCACTGGAAAAGCAAGAAGTGGAGGAGAGTTTTAGGCAATTTTTTCTCCTTTCCCTGTCATTCCCAGTGTTGGTAGCTGGGATTCCTGACAGATTCTTGTCAGGAAAAGGAATCAACAGTGCTGCCTCTGGAAGAAGGAGTTGTAGGACTTTTCCCCAGCCATGAGCCTTCAGCTGAGTCCCTTTTTGGAGCTGCATCCCGAGGTGCTGGTCCCTGGGAGGGAAGGGCAGGGGACAGAGCAGTCTTGGCACATTGAGAAGCCAAACTTTCTGCACGGACAGCAGTGCTGTGGAAAAGTGGCTGCTTTGGGAGGTAGGAAGAGGTTAAATAAGCACTGAGAGAGGGAGGAAGAAGAAATCAAAGCACAGAAAGAAAATCTTGCTCTATCTGCTTCAGCCCTTTGGTGTAGAGTTGCTGGCTCTGCTTGGCCTGCCCCCTTTTTTCCCCAGTCTATTCATAGGGATGTATTTAACACTTCTGCTTGCTTTAAAAACCAAAAGTACACCAAGGCTAAATATAAGCATCTCTCCAGCTCTTTGTTCTCTCTTACAAAGGCTGTAGCTAAGAGTCTTCACTCCCTTGCACCTTGAGATCCTAATTACACATGTCAGATGAGGTGTGGGCTGCTACCACCAACATCAGAGGAGGATTGGGTTTGATGTCTTACACCTTCCCTCCACCGACTGAAATCACTGCCAGAGGTGCAAGACAGACTAATACCTCCCTGTTTATCTCACTGCAAAGCTTTCTGATTAAAATATTTGAGTGAAACAGTGCACTGGTGATACACTCCTCGATTTTTAACGTGCTGCTTTTATAAAGTTTATAAAGGCAAGTTGATCAATCATTGCTGTGCCAATTCCCCTCTCACATGGTCAGATGGGGACATGCAGCCTGGGCTTAAAGGCAATTTGAAATTTTAGTTCAATAATATTTGTGATAAAGCTTTTTATTCTCATGGAAGAGAAAACTTTATACTTAAGGTAAGTTTAACATATTTTTTTCATCAGTTAAGCCAATGTATTTTCCATAAAATTTCTGCAATTATCTCTCTCTAGTCCCTGAAAAGAACTTGTGGTGAGATGGGGGTCAGCCTCTTCTCCCAGGGAACTGGTGGCTGGACAAGGGGAAGTGGCCTCAAGTTGTGCCAGGGGAAATTCAGGTTGGATATCAGGGAAAATTTCTTCACTGAAAGAGTGGTTAACCATTGGAACAGGCTGCCCACGGAAGCGGGGGGAGTCACCATCCCTGGGAGTCTTCAAACAACAACTAGAAGTGGTAGTTTGTGATGTGGTTTAGTGGGCAGGGTGGTATTTGCTCAAAGCCTGGACTTGATGATCTCAGAGGTCTTTTCCAACCTTAATTTTATTGAATCTATGACTATGACCTCTTTATTGTGATAACTGCACAGTTGCAATCATCCTGTTGCACCCCATGGCACGGTGTGTTTGCTGATATTCAGCACTCCAGAGCACACTGAAATTCCGTCTCACTCTGCTTTGTCCTTCCCTGGGCCTCTTTCCCCTAATTTCAGTCTTTAATGTGTAATCAGGATCCCATTTCCATGGAGGCTCTCTCATGGACCTGTTTGTGGTGATTAAAGCTCAGCAAGTCCAAGAACCTTGAGACTTAGTTCTCTGAGAGGAACCTTTCATTTAAAATCCCTTAAGGCCCTTCTGCTCTTCTGTGGAAATAATAAATAATAACAGAGATCCTTACAGATAAGTTATTTTTCATTTACACAGAACCTGCAGTACTACAGGATAGTAAAATATGCCACTATAGGGACAAACCCCTTTGTGCCTTGATAAAACATCAGGGTCATCCATGTGGGATACATTTATTGGGCACTGGGGATAAACCCTGGAATGTGTCTTATAAGGAAATGTGTCTTGTAGTAAACAGGTTTCAAATAGTTGTTACAGAGCTGCCACGATTTCAGCTTTGAGCAAGGAATGCTGTAAATATCAATTGCTGTTATAAAAAGCAGTAATTGTGATTTCCAGGAGTTTTACTTTCCTATTTTATCCTGCTGCTTGTATCCCACCAAGAGCTGTAGCAATATAAAAATACATGGATTCATTCAAATGCTCACTAATACACTGTTTAATTCAAATTGTTCTTAAATAGCTTCCTAAATTCTATTTCATTTTGTTATTTTGGGATTTATTGCTGCTTTAGTTCATAAAGCTGCTGGATTCCAAAATCTGAATTACAGTCCCTCTACAGTTTTGTTTTTTTTTTTTATACAAGAAGTTGTACACAAGTATTCTTGATTACTTTCCTTTAGTTCCTCGTGAAATAATAAAGTAACAGCTTTTTATGCCCTATTTAAAATTTGAGTGCCAGCCAAACTCTGTTTTAGCCTCCATTTCAAGTGAGTTTGCTAATCATGCATTCCCACCACACCATAAACCTCCCCTCACTGTCTTTGCTGATCACTCCAGAGATTCCCAGCTTGGGAAATTATTGGTCATGCTTCCCTAACTCTGCTTCCCCCAAGAATGTAACCCTTAGGAAATTCATACCTTGAGCTCCTATTCCCTGATTTCCAGAGATGCCTAAGATTCCAGGAGCAGATGGTGTAATTTGGAAGGTCACCACTCAAGGAGTCTGGAAAACTTCAAGTGAATGTTTCCATTCTCTACAACCTCACTGATTTTTGGGTCTGGTAAATTTACTTGGTTGATCTTAAACTCGTTTTCTCTCTGAATGGTCCTCTGAGTTTTCAAAGAAAGCCCTAAAAGGACAAGATTTAGTTTTAAGTCCTAATAATTAAGATTCCTGTTGCTGTAAAAGGACCCTTCACCCTTTTTGGGGCTCCTCATGATGCCAATGTTTGCTCTTCTGGCAACGTTCAGCCAAAGCTGTGCAATGTAGTGTCTCCAGTTTGAGTCACATGAGGTAAAAATAAGGCTGAGTGACTCTGGAAATCAAAATCTGTCTGTGATGGTTCAAAGGGTGGGGAGAAAACTGCAGAACTCAAAGTCACCCTGTTCAAAACTGCTGCATGACTGGCAAAACACGTTCTCCCCCCACCATCCTCTCTCATGATGAATTTCTGAGAAATTAAAAGCAAACAAATAAATTGAAAACTAAAATGCACCTCCACACATACAATTTTTTTGTTGTTGTTGTTGTTATATTCCCTAATCAGCCATGGGCTGCTGTTGCAAATGGAAAACTCGGATTATTGCTGCAAAAAAAATCTCTGCAGAGAAAACAGCAAGTTGTTGAGATCCAAGAAACGGTGCTTAACTGGGGCTGTAAAATGAAAAGACAGTCAGCAGCGGGGAGAACATCATTGTGAGCTGGGTTATTATGCTCATATTTGAACATTAGCAAGCCTTGAGATGCAAGATGTGATTTCTAAACACCTCCATAAGCCTGTGCTCTTAAAACTGGATTCACTTTTAGGAGGCTCTGCAATGTTTCCATCCCCACAAAGACTCACTCGGTCTTCTTCATCCTTTCCCTACTTCTCTCTTATTATGGTTAAATATTATTAAGAGTTTTATTCACAACATCTCTTTTTTTTCCTCCTGTGTCTTCTGAGATGCTTCCATATGAAAAATGGCCTAAATTTTAATATTGTGGTTGGTATTTTGTAGGATATTGTTCCGCATTGTGTAATATGTAGTTGGTGTATATTTTGTCTTGTTTCCAAAGTCTGTCTTTTAAAGAGCAGCTCAAAAATTTGTCATCTGGCTCTTGCAATAAAGCTGAATAGATATGAAAATACTCCTACTGATGTCTCTAGCAGTACTTTTAACAATCTTCCTTGATTCTCCAACTTTCAAGGTCAGTTCACTCCTTATCTATTGAACCAAACTTTGTGGAGCTGCTCTGAACAGAGCAGCAACTTGGGATTTTGGTTGATTTTCTCTTTGTTCCAGAACAGTTTTGCCCGGGCTTTAAACCCACCTGAGGATAAGAAATCTATTCTAAGCCACGCCAAGGACAGAATCTCCTCTGCTTGTGCTGCAGGGAGAGGGTTAAAATGCTCTTTGTGCAGTGGGTTTGCTGTGACTCACAGTTCCCAGCGACGCAGGTTTGCAGTGCCTGGTACAACTCTTTCTCTTGCTTCCGTTGGTTTCATCCTTTCCCTTTTGTGTTTTGTGTTTGAAGGGAAGGTCACAGAGCCTCTCATCTGTGTGGGCTCCCAGCAGAGCAGGAGGGAGCCGAGTGAGAGCCCGGGCTGAGCCGTGCGGGGGGACGGAGGACGCGGGCAGGGAAGTTCTAACAGGAACAAAGAAAGCTGGAAGGACCCAGAGGTTTAAGCCACAACCCTTTGGAAGCAAGAGGTCAGCCAAAGGTTTAAAATTGTATATAGTTTTCTCCTGGCTTTGATGGAAAGTTCTTTTCAAGCCCAGCTGGAAGAAAGGATTCAAAGCGATGGGAGGGTTTGCAGGAGCACTGATTTTTCTGCCTTATCATCAGTATTGCACACTTTGCAATACCTGAAGTCTTTTACTTTGCAATATCTGAAGTCTTTTACTTTGCTCCTCAGAAGTCTGGGGAGAGAGGAGTAAATTATTCCCTACAATGACAAATTGACTGTGTGAGCAAAGTGCACACACAGGAAATTAATTATAGCAACTTCACCTCCGAAGATTTCCTCCTTCCTTCCTCCGCACAAAGAGAGGCTGTGCAAATGTTGCCTCTCAGAGCTCCCAGCACTGTCAGGCCTCCCTTTGTGCAGCTCCACACTGTGCTTTGAACACAGGGATGTGGGGAGGTGACACTCCCTTTGAGCTGAGAATGTCTCCACAACACCCAGGGCTGAGGGGACCGGCAGCGACTGGAATTTTTATAAGTAACACGACGTTGGTGAAACACATCAAATATCTCCTCTTCTCATTTAAAAATTCAAATCATAGAACCATGAGATGGTTTGGGTTGGAAGGACCTTAAAGCTCATCCAGTCCCACCCCCTGCCATGGGCAGGGACACCTTCCACTAGTCCAGGTTTCTCCAACCTGGCCTTGGACACTCCCAGGGATGGGGCAGCCACAGCTTCTCTGGGCAACCTGTGCCAGGGCCTCCCCACTCTCCCAGGGAACAATTCCTTCCTAATATCCAACCTAACCCTCTCCTCTGTCATTTTGAAGCTGTTCCCCCTTGTTCTGTCATGTACAAAAAACATCTCAGGACTCTTTGCACAAAAGCCTCTGCTTTGGCAATTTCCATTTCTTTACCTCTTCTCCTTTATTTTTTTTGGCAGCAGAGTTGCAAAAGGGTGATACTCTGACATTCTGTAAAGGACAGCAATCTGATTTTTTTCTGGTCCAGAATTAATTTGGGTTTCAAACCTGACCCAACAGACACACAAATCTTACTTAAACTTGTCAGATCCAGGATAAAATATTTCAGTTGATACAGGCTGACATTTTTAACTGAGATGTTTGATTTGCAAAAATGTTCTCAATCCAGCTATTTTCTTTTTTTCCCCTCATGAACTGTGAAGGGAATAGTTTTAGACATGTCATTGCATATTTGACTGACCAGTGATTCACTTGATTGCTTTACTAGAGCAACACACGACATAACTAAATCATGGGGCTTTAAATGCTTCTGTTTTGTAAATGCGAGGACAAGGCTTTAATTATTAAATTCAGATCAATAAAGCAGAGCATCTGCATTACAAAATTCTGAAGGCTGACAAATTTCCTGGAATCAGCTGGACAAACTCCAGCTCTTCAGATAGAAAAGCCAAACCTGTGAAATTTTCACTGTCTCCCTGTTTCTGACCACCCCTTAAATAAGAAAGAAATCCTTCTTTCATGGGAAGTAAATAAATATACAGGCAGCTCAATGGGCTTCAAAGGGATTAAGTAAAGGCTTGCACATAAAATACCTAAATTACAGTATTTTGAGCCTGAATTTCTTGATCTTTTTAATCATCTGTGAAATAAATCTTGTTTGACATCGGTTGCTCTCATCTGGAAAGCAGATTGCACACCCTGAAATTCCTAGAAAAGTTATATTGATATACTGATTTAATAGTTTCACCCTTCATAATATACTTTATTATAACTCCATCCAAAACCTGAATTGTTTTGCTGATAAAACTTCCATACTCTGTATTGTTTTCCCATTGCTTTTGTGAGCACTGAATAATAATTTATATTTAAAGCTTTCTGTTTTCCTTCTGAAGTGTAACTATTGAGGGAAAAAAAAATATATATATATATATATTGAAGGAGATGCAGTTTTATTTTTTTGGCCTCTCTACAAAATATCCTCTAAGATTTAAATTGATTGCAGGGAGGAAAAATCCAAGGCCTCCAAGCAGACACTTGGTGTGCTCTACACCAAATTATTCCAAGCCACTGCAAATATTTATAGTGAAAAGGAGAACTGAACCTTGGCCACGCCACAGCAAAACTGGAGGTGGTGCTTGAATAAACCTGGCAGGTTATATTTTAATCAAGGAAACCATTTGAATGCTGAACCAAGAGGGAAGGGTTTGCAAAGGTTTTACATCCCTGAGGTGGAACGTTGTTGGGTTTGGAGAGTTTTTGGCTGGAAATGTGAGGGAGGTTGGGAAGGGAAGCCTTGGCTTTTCCTGGGCAGTGTGTGTGTGTGTGTGTGTGTAACAAGACATTTTGCTCTTGGAATGTGGTCAAACAACTCAAACAAGACCCTGTTTTGCAAGGCTTTGGTGTTGAATTCTGCTAAAACCAGTCTGGCTCATCAACCCCAAATTAATCTCCTGATAGTGAGGCAAAGATCTGGCGGATGAGCTGCTCAGCTGACTTGGGCACTTGACTAAATCAGTCCCTTTATATTCTAAAAGCCCAGGCCACTTCCAGACCATCGGATTCTTCCACCTTAACCCTCCTTGGAGGTGTGGAGTTTCTCCCTTGTGATGGGGACACTCCTGGAGGTTCAGAGAGAGAGATCTGCTCACAGGCTTTGGTTTGGTGAGTTACATCAACCTCTAATTAATGATTATTTCTTGTTGTCAGCTTTAATATAATTGCTTTGATATAACTGCTTTGACATAATTGCTTTGATATAGTGCACTACCCGATTTTATATTATCCTACCAGGAGTTTTAGCTTTTATACTCTGTGGTAAATAATTCTGATTAAGACCTTTTGTCTGATCATTTGTCATGATAAATAATTCATTTATATTAATATACCCAGCTTGCCATCTTTAACCCTGTGGGACAAAGTTGGACTTAAACTGTTGCCTAAGTCTGAGGCTAAGACTGGACCCAGGAGGAGTTTAGAAAGCAAGGGGGTCCTTTCTCTAATAAACTTTGTCTAAAGCTCCTCTCACCCCCAACAGTTTGTGCCCCTGGTTTGCAAACACTTCTACACAGAGTCAGAAAGTTCAATTGGCTGTTGATAGAGAATTAATTTGCTGCTTTTTGATGCCCTGCTCAAACTGTTCTTGGTAAATAAATTATTGGATGGTCGAGCCCAGAATTTACATATCATGTCTGATGAGAAGTTATACATTCATTATTCACAAGTGTTTGATGAACAGCTTCTGAAAAAAGAAATAAACCCAAACATTAGCCATGTATTTTTTAGGATGATTGACTCAGCTCTAGTGATAAAATTGTTTTTCCATGATTGAGAATCCAACCATAAAAAAAGGAGGCAGCTCAATCACAGAAGTGTTGAACCCTGTTATGCATAAGAGCCTTTGTTCAGACAGCTAAAAATATCTATCCCAAGAAAGAACAATTATTAATGACTAATGGAAATAAGAGTTGTGGTAACTGTGGCTGTGGAGTTCAGGATCTGTTTAACAGGCTCACACCAAGCAGTGGCTTGGAGCTGGAATGGGAGGCTGATGAAAAAATGCAGCTGAACATGACAGAGAAATTGGAAATAATCATAGAAAAGTGGTTATAAATAACATAGAGACCAGGAAATGATTGCTTTTGAAAGCAAAGAAGTGTTTGGCTGATCCTCTGGGGCACAGGGTGTGACTCCTGGGCATGATTCTGTGCAGGGCTCAGGGTTGGACTCGATGATCCTTGTGAGTCCCTCCCAACTCAGCATATTCTGGGATTCTGTGATCCTGAGGCTCAAAAAACTCCCAAATCCATCAGTTTTGCTGACTCAGACCATGGCAATAGTTTGGGTTGGAAGGGACCTTACAGGTCATCTCATTCCACCCACTGCCATGGGCAGGGACACCTTCCATGGACAAGGTTGCTCAGAACCTCATCCAACCTGGCCTTGAATGTTCCAGGGATGGGGCAGCCACAGCTTCTCTGGGCAACACATTCCAAGTTTTTACCACCCTCAAAGACTCATTTTTCACTTTATCCAAAGTCCAAAGACTTGGAATCACCATTGATACATTTTGTGAGGGCTTCATGGACTGCATTTAATTTGTAAATTTTAATTAATAATATAGAAAAATGGTCACAGCAGCACAGATCTATAACTCTGCTAGGGCTGCTCAGTGTCCCAGGGTGTTGGAAGTTGCATGTTTGGTCCTCCATCAGCTTGGGCAAAATAAAATGTAAACCCATGAGACAGTACCAGAAATCTTGAGGAAAACTTTGTGTTATTAATGTCTAAAATGCCCCAAACCATGTGAATAAGCAGCAGTGACCTGGTTATATGAAAAAAAAACCACCTTACAGAAAAACCTACCCGAGCTGTTTTAATTGATTGTTCAGTCACCTGCAAATGATGCCCCTGGCTATGAAATGCAAATTTACCTCGAAATATTCGTGTTCATCTGATGGTAAAAAGGTCTGTTGTACTTTGAATCTCAATAAGCTTGGCTTGAGAACTCTCTTCTCTGCACACCACAGGTTTTATATATATATATATGTATGTATATATATATATATCACACAATCTGTTAGGTTGGAAAAGACCTCTGAGATCGAGTCCAGCCTATGACCAAACACTGTGACATAGCACTGAGTGTCATGTCCAGTCTTTCCTTACATGAATATATGCAAATTATGTATTTAAATGGAGATGTATCATCTATTTATTGGTATATATCTAATAATATATCTCTATATATAGGTATATATAATAATGTGGACTAGTAGGCAAATCTAAAAGGTAAAAAAGATACATCACATCAATTTTGGCAGTTAGATGAGAACCTTAGCCCAGGGCAAACACTACAAATCTGCCCTTTGTAAACATATAGAAAGGAGACAAAAAATCACCTCAGCCTCTGATGATGAGCCATGTGTTGCACAGGAGGACCAAGGAAGGACAATGATCCCTGTTCACTGCTGGGTGGTGGGTATGAAAAACCCCTCTTTTGAGGTCAGGAGGCATTTGCTGCTTGAAGAAATGTATTTACAGACTGGGGCCGTTGTTGTGCAGGAAGTGGATGTTCTGTGCTGGTCAGATCAGCTTAACTGGACTTGAGCCTGAGTGGCACCTTCTGCTGTCCCCTTTGGTGTCCATGGTAGGAAAACTGTCTCACCTGCATTTGGCAAGAGCTGGAACCATCGGTACAATTTTATTTCCACGTTTTCTCCTCAAATCCTGGAATATCTACTGCATGTTTTAGCTTTTAGGGTATTTTCTCCAATCATATCTGAAGTAATCTATATTATAGTGTTTATATTTCTTCCCATGAGAGACAATCTGATATCACAGTCTTATTCCACAAGCTACTATCTCATGGTCAAAAAGACCCATCCCTTTAAGCTGTACCCCCTTACATCACCCTACATAATTTTTTTTCTACTTCATCTCATTTATCAAATATTTATAGGTAGTTCATGCCCCTATTTACTCATTACTCAGCCAAATTTTACACTCTTAGCTCATCCTCCAGCATTTAAGTATTTTCCCCAAATGTTTATTTTAGCTCAAAATGGGATTTGATTGCTAGTGAAGAAGAAAGATGATTTTTTTTTCAGATTTATGTCTCCCTAAATACATTAAGACAACAACTGTGCTCATTTATACATTGTCAATGTAGGCAGGAATACTAAAAAAGGATAGAAATTGGTCTGTGGGGCTTGTGTTGCACTTTAGGCAGAACTTGGTAATCTGAAGTGACATCAGATTTACTGTCACAGAATTCCTGTGCCTTGCAGAGGCATATTCCCTTTGTCCTGTGCTTACTGAAGAGGCAGGGAAGTAACTTTGGTGCAGAAATCAAGAAGTGGTTGTTCCTATGGATCTCTGGGTACGTGTGTGGACACATGGATGGTGAGAGGCAGTGGAGCTGCTTGCTGAGAGAAGGAACTGGCTGAAAATATTAATAATTGGTGTTTTCACATAGTTGAATTAATCTTTCCGTGCTCCTTTTCCTCAGTTGAGGAAATCCATGCATTCTGATGCCGAATTTTGCCCCAAAAGGTGCAGAGGAACTGCTCAGAGACAGAGTTTTTAGTCTTTAAGCAGGAGGTATTTATTGCAAAGCAGCGTTGGGGAACTCCCAGCTCACGCTGGACAAAGAGCTCCAGAGCAGGCAGTGAACAGCTGGATTATTTATACAATTCTTGTTAAGAGATTACATCATTTTTCATGATTATTCATAGTATTGCAACATCTAGTTATAATATTCATAACAGGCAGAGTCAGGGGCGCGGTCTTCATTTTGGGGATTATCTTGGTGGTACGTCCTGTTACTTCAGCCTCAGGGGTCTTAGTTTTACTCCTCTTTCTCAGGTAAACTTTTGAACTTTCTTTAACTTGGCTGACTACTAGATATATTTGGCAGGGGTTTCTGAACATCTGGCAGGAATTTCTGGACCCTGATCGTCCTTTTTCCCCTTATCTTCCTGTGTTCTAACCACATATCTCTTTACGTGTATGATAGCGTTCTTAGTGTTCTCTTATTTCCTTTCCTTTATGTTCTCTTGTGTGTCAGATTTCTGTATGTGTTATTTTCTGTCAGTCCTTGAGTTCTAGTCCTCTTATTTCTTTACTCAGGGTGTGCATTCAGAGTTAACCCTTCAGGCCTCGTTTTGCTACACTCAGTTAAGTTTTTCAGGCCGTGCTCTGTTTCATTCTGCATCGTTTTCTTGCTTTCCAGGCACTCAAAATGTTGTGTTGCTGTGACTCCCCTGAGCTGGCAGCCGGCTCTGTGCTCCAGCCCTTTTCCAAAGCTATTAGAGGAAATCTTTCCTATCGACTGGAGCAGCGTGGGAGCTGCCACAGGGCCGTGCTGAGCAGCCCAATTTATTGATGCTGTTCGTGTTCCTGAACCGGGGGGACCCTCCTGAAGCCGCCCGGCGAAGGAGCCGCGTGCAGTTCTCAGCTCCAGCGGTCTCGGGTTCGATCAGGGAAGTTAAACTGTGATTTATTTGGAGCTCTGCAAATCTTTATTCCTGGCTATGAACAAGTGTTCGGGGGCAGTGGTGTGTGGGCCATCTGCCAGTGTTGGATGTGCTGCTGAACCCCCAGCCTGAGGCTCTGGGGATGGAGGGAAGAAACTTCCCTTTCCACAACGTGGAAATCAAATGGTGGCAATGGTTCCAGCTCTTGCCAAATGCAGGTGAGACAGTTTTCCTACCATGGACAGCGAAGGGGACAGCAGAAGGTGCCACTCAGGCTCAAGTCCAGTTAAGCTGATCTGACCAGCACAGAACATCCACTTCTTGCACAACAACGGCCCCAGTCTGTAAATACATTTCTTCAAGCAGAAAATGCCTCCTGACCTCAAAAGAGGGGTTTTTCATACCCACCACCCAGCAGTGAACAGGGATCATTGTCCTTCCTTGGTCCTCCTGTGCAACACATCATCAGAGGCTGAACTGATTTTTCATCTCCTTAATGATTTTTCGTCTCCTTTCTATATGTTTACAAAGGGCAGATTTGTAGTGCTTGCCCTGGGCTAAGGTTCTCACCTAACAGTTATTTCTGATTTTAAATCAATCCTTTTTTCCAGGCATGAGGCAGTTTTAATGTTTCTCCAATAATACCTTGCAGAAAGAGCTGGAAAGTGCATTATGGAGCATAGAACAGCTTAATTTTCCAGGCAAAGGGAGCTACCACAGATGTTGCTTCTTTGCTGCTTCTGCAGCACCTTTGCCTTCCTGTGTACGTTATCCCACATTCCTGAGCTCTGCCAGAGCCCAGCAGGTCCTGGAGCCTTTCACAGCCTCTGCTGGCACCTTCCAAATGCTGCAGCAGCCCAAGATTTTTTGGTTTGTCACAGCTCCCAAAGTGCCAAACCCATCCTCAGTCCAGTGCTCACCTCCCCATGCAAAGGCACCTTACGCTCAAATATAATTATTTCCTTAAATAAACAACCAAGTGAACAAATGTTTGGAATTCAGAGACAAAAAAAAAAAAAAACAAAATAAAATAAATTTTCAATGACAGTTCTCATTAGAGCTCTAAAACTTTGGCAACTTTTTCAACCTTTTTTTTTTTTTTTTTTTATCTCCTCCAGAAATAGCTCTGAAGTGTTGATAATGTCCAGGAGGTTAATTCACGGTGCCTGCCACAAGGTGGGGTTTCTGAAATGGTGTGCCTAATCTTTGAAGTATATTTGATGTATATTTGAAGTCTGTTTGCTCACTCAGATGAATGGGAGAGGACACATTGTAGAATGAGGCACCAAGGTGGTGTAAACCTCTGCTTTGTAGCCAGGACAGGGACTGGTACCAACAACATAAAGAAATTTAGGGTCCTTGTTTACAATCAGATTCATAAGTATAAAGTGCTCCCACACTGTGAAAAATCACTCCTTTACAAGGTTTTTTTTTATATACACCGTGGTTTTGGGTTTATCTGACATGAGACTGCATTTTAGGGGCTTAACCACAATCTTATCTTTCCTTGTCCCAGCTGAACCTGGATTAAAGGAGAATTGATCTGGCAGGAGACTTATTTAAATGCCATCACCTGAATCCTCATCCCCACACACCTGGGGAAGCCCTGGGGGGAGTTGTCTGGAGCTGATGGTTCCTGTTCCACTGTGCTCCCCAAGGAACTGCAGGAATCCACAGAACCAGGTGAGACCCAGGGGGGGTTTCTGGGAGTTAAAATTTCTAAATGTATTTTTTTTTAACTCTTTAGATGGTTATTTTTCTCTCCTCCAACAGGCTGTGGGGAAAAACCTCTCCCTGGAGCTGTCTAAGTGCTCAGCACCAAACTCTTGGAGTGGGAAAGGCTGCATGTGATAGGGATACAGGGATGAGTATTCTTAAGTTATACCAGGGGAATGTTTAGATTGGATATTAGGGAAAATTTCTTCCCTAAAAGGGTGGTCAGGTGCTGGAATAGGCTGTCCAGGGACGTGGTGGAGTAGGTAAGTTCTCAATTTTTGGGTTTTTGGTCCCCTGTAAAACCCTGGCTATAAATGAAAAAAATACGGTCCTTTCAATTTTGGACTGGGAAGGTCACATTAAAAAAGCAACATTAAGCTTTTGACAGTGAAGTTTATAAAAAAGGAAGATAAATAAGAGAGCTGGGGAGTGTAAATCAAAGGGTGAAAGGTTTGTGGTGTTGGAGGCCAGGAAAGCTCAGTGTGTTTGGTTTGGAGGAAGGGCATGACCATAAAGGAAAGGCTGCAAATCCATAAAGGGATTTCATGGGAAGTTGAGGGACTGATTGTTCTTGTTGGGCTTCAACTTAAAGAAAAGCATTATAGGGATAAATCATGGAATCCCAGAATGGTTTGAGCTGGGAGGGACCTTAAAGATCATCCAGTTCCAACCCCTTCCACCAGGTCATGAGACAACATAAAGTGAGACCCCTTTTAAGGTCCCTTCCAAGCCAAACTATTCTGTGATTCTCATTTTCCCACTTTCAATAACAAGTTTAGGTGAAGTTTTAAGGCATTAAACCTGTTTTTTAGAAGCAGTGGTTAAAATGTTTGGGGTTTGTGCATTTAAATGAATTTTTAATGTTCTATCTCTGTAATTAAGAAGGGCAGGAAAATTCTTCAGGGGCAAGCAAGAAGATATCGTTTGATATTTTGAAAGCTTTAATAAAGTCATAAAGCAGGAAAAAAATGTATTCCCTCTGTCCCCTCTCTCTTATCTTTCTCAATTTTGGGAGCCTTGAAAGATTCCAGGGAAGGTGTACTGACAGTAAACAGGCTTTTCTTGGTTACCTTCAGTGCCTCCAAAGTAATCCATGGCCCCTTGGGATCTGCAAATCATGGACTGAGAGCAGCTCTCTGGGTGATAAAAGCTGCAGGATAACTCATTTAAAAGTTACTTTGCAGAGATGATGATTACTGAGTCTTGCAGCAATATACACATGAATTGTCTCTTGACTTCGATGGAGTCAATTAGAGCTCCTTAATTAGTGCAGTTAGTAATCATCTGCTGAAATTACAGACGTTCTTTTGTGCTATGATTTGTATTTTAATACCACTTTTAAAAATGACCCTGCCTAGAAAGATTTGGTTGAACATTTTCTTTAGTTGCTTTGGCACTGCAGGACCATTTTAAAATAATTTGATATCCAAGACTTCTCTCAGCAACATAATTTTTTGGTGGTTCTCTATTTTTCTCCTTACTTATGGTTTTTGCTTTGATTCTGTGCAATCACACCTTCTGAACTCTGAGACTAATTAATCCTTTTTCCTTGGCTTTTCTTTTATTTTTTTTCATTTTTCCAATGAATTTATTAATCGTGAAAGAACTTCCATATGGGAAACCCTCATTTGATGCACCAGACTAAACTCTTAGATTGCTTTTTGATTTTGAAACAATCTGGTCTCTCTTTGAAGGAGTTACAGCACAGGGACACCTGATGGTTCTTCATTAAACATAAATAAAGGGAAAAAGGCAGTGGAATAAGCAGATCCTATAAATCCCCATGGAAGAGCCATGTCAGAGGGACAACAGGCTCATAACTGCCTGGGAAATTGGTGGGGTGGGGAGGGACCTGGAGTCATTCCAGGCAACACAATCATGCAACAAAGCTTTTGGATATTGATTCCTCTTAACTTCTACAAGCAGCAAAATCTGTTTTCCCACATAGCAGGGATCCTGTTCTTGCACTGTCTGAATGTTTCTGTCTAATGTGTCACCTGGAGCATCCCAAATGGGCAATTTTTCTCCTGTTAGGAGCTGATTCCCCTCACACAAAGCACTGGGATGGGACGTGGCTCACGTTTAGTTCCCAGATTTGACTCTCCGCGATGACAAATCCCTTTAATTTTGACTTGCTCGTATTTGTGGAACGAGTGGGGACTCCGAGATATTGCAGGAATTATTTTCAAGCAAAGCATTTGTTTTGACAGCATTGAAAAAAGCAGGAAAAAAAAAAAAGGGGGGGAGAGATATTATCCTGTGACAATATATCTTTTTATACCTGAGAGGCATCGATTTGCAGCAGAGGCATTTACGGCTCCAAAATTGTTTACAAGAACAGGAAGCGTCTGCCAGGCTGAGCTGGGAAACTGGGAGGATTTTCTGCTGTAAAAATGACTCCATATTCATGCACCCAGGAAAGGATGGGGTGGGTGGAAGATTCCAGGCCGGATTTACCTGCTGGTTGTAGGGATCAGCAAATGGAAGTAAGAGGGAGTGAGATCCCAGGACATAAAACAGGAGAGGAAGCAGAAGGTGCTCCAAAGGGCATGGAGTGATGGGATAAGGGGGAATGGCTTCAAGCTGAAGGAGGGGAGGTTTAGATGGGATATTGGGAAGGAATTCTTCCCTGTGAGGGTGGGGAGGCCCTGACATAGGTTGCCCAGAGAAGCTGTGGCTGCCCCATCATCCCTGGAAGTGTCCAAGGCCAGGTTGGAGCAACCTGGGCTAGTGGAAGGTGTCCCTGCCCATGGCAGGGAGTGGAACTGGATGATCCTTAAGGTCCTTTCCAACCTAAACCATTCTGGGATTCTTTTCTCCCTGCAGAGATAAAGGAACATCTGTCCCTCATGGAAGAGCTTCGGTTCTCAGAGCTCTTATTATATTTAGTGTCAATTTGTTCAAAGTGGAGACTTAAATCTTTCACGTAAAAACTGAGCATGGAATTATCTTCAGGGAAAATTCTCAATTGCATTGATGTGTCCAGAGGGGTCAGACTGAAGTCAATAAGATATTTCAGATATTTTTTGGTCTTAATATTCTGCGTCTGAATTTAAGTTCAGATTCATAGAATAAAAGATAAAATAGAATGTAATAAACACAACCCAAATGAAATATTATTTAAATGAATATATTTGCTTGATAAATATAGCTTGTATTTTAAGTATTTCTCAGGTTTGAATAGTGTAAGACCATATAGAATGTGCCTTATGTTTAATTTCTTTATCCACTCCATGTGCACGGCCTTGACCTTGTAGAAAACATTGGTAAATGTGTATTATATCCATGTGACAACCTGAATGGTAAGAATTGTTCCAATACACAGATCAATAACACGTTGGAATGCTGTTATTAAACAGAGAGCTGCCTCAGTAATGAAAAAAACACATCAACTTTCTATGAAATGATGTTTTTTTTGAGGCAGAGTGAGCCATAGATCAAGCTTTGACAAATTCTGCTACTCTTGAATAGATTAATTTTTTTGCTCCTGGCCTCCTTTCCACCTGGAAGAGAGAAAAGAAAGTAATTCCTGCTCCAGAGACAAAGGGATTTAAAATGAGGGGAAGGAAGGCACAACTCCCAGCAGCAGCATTTTGATTCAGAAGCTTAAATACTGGTGCATCATAAACTGTAAAATGTGCTGATTTCCACTTATTGATAATTCGTGGTTTAGGGGGAAAAAACTCTTTCTTTTATATTTCTGACACCCCCCCCAAAAAAAAAAAAAAAGTCCTGCTGTGTTTTTTCTCATTTATTTTGCAACTCTACGAAATTTCTTTTCTTCACCAAAAAAAAAAATCCAATGGCAAAATGTTAAAATTTAAAAACTTCAAGAAGCTTTGCAGCTGCAAAGGAGTTTTCTTGTCAAGTTGTCCTAATTTCATAATTGGGTTACCATTGGACAGTTATTAAATGTTTCATTTCTAAGGAATTTGCTTTGGCTCTCTGATTGTTAATATATGTTGACCTTAAGCCTGAACAGCTTCTACTGTTCATTTCCACTACATTCAAGTTTGAATGTCCTCTTTGCTCCTAAAAATGCAATTGGTTTTGCTTTAGAGCTGAATTCAAAATGAGATTTTTTTAACAGCAAATTCAGTTGTGAAGTGGCCAGTGTCCCTTGAACATGAGTAATCAAGGGAAGCAATTTGGTTTCTTATATTTGTGGACCAAATAAGGTTATTTTTTTTGCTTTATTTATGAGTGGGTTTATGCTGCTGATTTGTTTATACACTGACAGTCATTATCATCATAGAATCCCAGAATAGTTTGTGTTGGAAGGACCTTAAAGCTCATCTCATTCCATTCCAAAGGGACACCTTCCACTAGCCCAGGTTGCTCCAAGTCCTGTCCAACCTGGCCTTGGACACTCCCAGGGATCCAGGGGCAGCCACAGCTTCTCTGGGCAGGGTCTTCCCACCCTGGGAATTGTTCCCAGGGAACAATTCCTTCCCAATATCCCACCTAACCCTGCCCTCTGGCAGTTGGAAGACATTACCCCTTGTCCTGTCACTCCATCCCTTGTCAACAGTCTCTCTCCATGTTTCTTGTAGCTCCTTCAGCACTGGAAGGCCACAATCAGGTCACCCCAAAGCTTCTCCTCTCCAGGCTGGATAATCTCAGCTCCCCCAGCCTTTCCTCCCAGCAGAGCTGCTCCATCCTTCTGATCATCATCTTGGTGCCTCCTCTGGATTCTCTCCAACAGCTCCATGTCCTTCCTGTGCTGGGATCCCAGAGCTGGAGGCAGTGCTCCAGCTGGGATCTCAGAAATCAATTATCAAATGTGACCAGTTATCAAATCAAATTATCAAAGGACTGTTGAAGTTTGGTTGTCCTGTGTGGTGCTTTCCTGCCCACTTGCCAGAACAGGGTTTAAGATTTAACTGCAGCAGCTGGGCAGTCCCAAACCTGCTGAAAATTATCTCAAACAAAGGACAACACATTCAGAATGATACCTGATGTTAAATTACTCACCCCTGCCTGGAAAATCAATGTCTGTGTGCTGAGAAATTGCATTATAAGTGATGTAAGTCTGACTTTGCTTGGCCTGCTTGTTTCTACTGCTCCTCTACTGTGTCTCTGTGACCCTTCCCATGTGTCTTTGAGATGTAGAACAGTGAGAAGTGTTCTCTGAATGAGGCAATTTCACTCAGCAGATAAAATAATCAGCCTTTTTCTAGTAGTCTCCTCACCCTCAGTTCAGTTTGAAGCTCTTCTGTCCTGCTGTGGGAGATGGAATTATCTTTGCCTCTCTCATTTGTGAGGTTGGCCATCAGTCTCAGCTGTTTACGTGTCAAAGACAACATCTCAAATCCCCAAACTGCACCAAATGAGCACATGGAGGCAAAATAGCTTCCAAAATGTGAAATATGATGCTAAAATACCTCTGGATTATGTCAACAAATCCAGTCCAGAGGATAACTCTTTCAATGCAGTAAATGCATTATTTAAGCAACCACGGGAAACTTGGAAACACAAGATATTTGAAATCTCATTTGACAGAGATGCTTCACACTAAAGCAATTTTTCTCAAAGAAATGTGGATCTAATTTGCCAATTGTGATTTGAAGGAAGAAATATTTATATTGATTTTTTTGGGGGCCTTTTTTTCTTATCCTCCTGGGGTGGATTTTACTCCAGAGCAGAGGAGAGGGGCAGAGGACAAAAGTACTGAGTTCTTCTCCTAAAATAACACTTCATCCAAGTTCCTTTTGAGCAGAAATGTTCCATTCCAGAGAGGTGACAACCCCATACATCACCAACAATTTATTTTTAAGCCCTGTATAATATTGTCATGAACTACCTCCTAATAAACACTAAATTTGAGAGGAATTCAGGAAATTTGGTGAGGGTGTCATCAGTGCTGAGTCCTCCCTTCAGGACCACCGAGGTTTAATTTGAATTAAGACAGGTATTAATTTGCAGAACAATAGAAATGTTAAAAAAAAACCAAACCACATTGAATAACAGTTTTTCCTAATATTTTTTCCTGTATTTTCCATTTCCATTGAGAACTGGAGATAGGGACACTTTCAGAGTGACAATTCCCAAACTTTACCACGTGAGGCCACTGAAAATAAAAAGTCTAAGTGTTTTTTTTTCACAGGTTTTATGAAGTCAAAAAGAAGGTGCAAAACTAAAAGTAAGATTTTTTTTTTCTTTTAAGGCACTTGGGAGTAGAATTTTCCAGCCTGAATTTTGTAAGGAACTCCTTACTCAGGTGCCATTCAGGGCTGAGCTTTGTCCTTGTAACCTGTTATTTCAACGAGAGTCCTTTGGAGCCTCACAGGCTTCCTGTTGTCACCAGGTCCAAGGAAAGATATGAAAAAGCTGGATGGGAATGACAGGGAGATTAATGGACCAAAGAAACCCCTGGGAAATCTCCAGCTGTTTTATTTCAAGGGCTTAACGCTCATTTTGTACCTCCTGGTGCTGTCCACCTTCAACCACAGTGTTGGTTTTTTAATAATGTATTAACGAGAAGGAGAGAGGATTTATTATTTTTCTTGACTGTAACTTCTATTTAGGGTATTGTTGTTTCTTCCCCTTGCAAAATCTACTGTTCTCTGTAGTTTAGTGCTAAAAAAAGGACAAAATTTTCAGCTCTTACTAGAAAACTCTCTTTAAACTTTGAGTGCTTTTCCCCCACCCATGTTAATCCAGTGACATAAATACTTCATTTTGGTATTTTTCACTTGGATATTTGTTTCAGCTTCGGTTTATACACAAACAGTGGCTTTGTTTGAAATGAAAGTAGAATATTTACGATTTTAATCTAAATCAAAATGTGTTTTTCTGCTATACAAGGGAAAAATCCTCTTTACAGGGTTTTGGAGACTCCAGGGAAGGCAGAACCACTCTCTAACTTTGCAGTTTCAAACTCTCCCTGTTTCTCTGTTACAGGGCAGATAAACACAGGCTGATGGGCTGTTTCTGTGCCACTTTTGTCATGGTATTTTTCCCTGTATTTTGATTCCATAATATGATATATGAAGCAAAATCAGTAATTTTCCCTCGTAAGGTTAAGAGCTGACTAAATAATTCATGAGTCATTTGATCAATGTGACTCAGAGAATATCCACCAGCAGAGAACGATTTTTCTCAAATACCCCCGTTATTTGAAATTATCTGACTGTTGTCTGGGGGAAATTTTTAAGTCCTTATATTGACCAGAACTGATTTTAAATAAGCACTTTCTATTTGTGCTCTGCTGCTTCTTTGTGACCTGCCAGCTCTGAGTCACCTTGTGCTGCCTGGCTGATTGGATCTGCAGCAAGTCCTTGATGAACAAGCATGAATAAGCCTTAAAAAAAAAATAAAATAATAATTCTTGGTTCTGGTTGCAGGAGGAAAGAAAAGCAAGTTTAAACTTGCCTGAAGTGAACTGATTTCAACAAGAGATTGGGCAAAATTCAGCTCTGGGTGAAGGTGCTTTTGTAGAGCCTCTCCTCTCCCAAACCTGACTGCAGGGGAGTGCTGGTGGAGCTTTGGCTGAGGTGGGACCTTCCTCTGCCTGCACTGAGGGAAGAGGGAGAGAAATATTCAGTTTAGCTGCTAAATGCAAAATTATAATGGCAAAGAATGAAGAGCTGTGACTAAAGTGTTGATAATGGTGTTAATTCTTAAATATGCTGCACCTCAGGCACAGTATTTTGTCAAATTACCTATAAATTCCATATATCACATTTATGTGCAGAACAGCTGTTTAGGGTGTCAGGGAGTGTCTTTTGAGGGGGCTTTCATAGCATGGAATGACAGAACAGTTTTGGTGGGAAGGGACCTTGAGGACCATCCAATTCCAAACCCCTACCATGGGCAGGGACACCTTCCACTAGCCCAGGTTGCTCCAACCTGGCCTTGGACACTTCCAGGGATGATGGGGCAGCCACAGCTTCTCTGGGCAACCTGTGCTTCTCTGGGTAACAGTGGAGATTTCCCAGGGCTTTCTTGATGCATTAATCTCCCTGTCATTCCCATCCAACTTTTTCATATCTTCCTTGGACTTGGTGACAACGGGAAGCCTGTGAGGCTCCAAAGGACTCTCGTTGAAATAAGAGGTTCCAAGGACAAAGCTCGGCATCCCCGTGCTCTGAACGGCACCTGAGCAAGGAGTTCCTTGCAAAATTCAGGCTGGAAAATTCTACTCCTGAGTACCACGAAAGAAAAAATCTTAATTTTAATTATGAGATTTCTTTTGACTTCAGAGAGGGTCACCACCCTCACAGAGAAGAATTTCTTCCCAATATCCCACGATTTTCCTCCTAGTGATGAATCCTTGTGGCAAATCCACGTCTGGGGATCATGGAATCCCAGACTGGTTTGGGTTGGGAGGGACTTAAAGCTCATCCAGTCCCACCCCCTGCCATGGGCAGGGACACCTTCCACTATCCCAGGTTGCTCCAAGCCCAGTCCAACCTGGCCTTGGACACTTCCAGGGATGGAGCAGTCACAGGTTCTCTGGGCATGTGCCCACTTTCTGGAACGGAGAAAATATCCACGTCATTGAGATCAGTGCAGCTCTTTCCAAGCACTGTATTTTAAGGATATATTGTTTTGAGTCGTAATCCTTTATCCTTCTTATTCTTTATTGGCCCTGTGGAAACAAGGGTTACAAATGCATTAATCTCCCTGCCCTCTCTTTTTAAACCTTCATCCTGGAGTCTGGAATACATTTATCTCTCAGTCCCACGGGGCTGATCTGAAGGCTATGGAAATCAATGGCACAAGTGGCTGGGCTTGCAGGGAACAGTGGGAATGGATTAAAAGGATGGTGGGGCACGTTCAGTTTGGAGATACTTCTTGCAGTGTCTTGAAATGTCTGTGCTGGGGACTGGCAGAATCCACCATCAAAACATTTTAATTCAGAGACTGAATGCAGAGATGGAAATGCAGGAAGGAGAGACATTAATCAAAAGTTCTCTAATATTCAGGTTTTACTTGCACAGTTTCCATAGTAGGTTTATAACATGTGTTCCCATACATAAGTCTTGTCCATATCACATCTTCTGTTTCCTCCAACTGTGACAAGTCCTGTTTAACCTGCTAAAAAAAAATCTGATTTTCCTAGTCCATTTCTGGAGGCGTGGAATTTATTTCTATGAATTTCTTAGCGAGGTTTTCTGTTTTAAATTTTCTCAGAAATTTAAAATAGAAATTTAATTAAATAAATTTAAATAAAATTTAAAATAGAGACAAAAGAAATTGTTTCTAGGGTTATTAACAGCTTAGACACCTCTGAAATATTATTTCTCTATTCTTTTCTTCCAAGTCTGATTCCTTCCATGATCACACTGAGGCAACAGCTCCCATAGATATGTGACCATGAAATCAGTCATGTGGTTCTTTGCTCATGTGCAAATTGACTTCTTTATCTTCTCCCCCAAACTCTTAAAACCTGTTTTTCCTATAATAAATATAATATAATACAATATAATATAAATATTTATATATATAAAATAAGAACCAGGGTGCTGCTGCACTCAGAGTACTTTTTTTATCCTTCTGGCCTCTATCTTCTTTTGGTGGACTCCTACTTTTTTTTGTCTTCAAGTTTGGTGGCAAATTCCTGGCTGGGCAGCTTCCCTAGTAAGAGATGTAATTCCTTGTGTCCCTGCTTGCTGAACAAAGCTCCAGGCACTGTATTTATCCAGATTACAGCTGATTTGTCATATGTCCTTATATAATACATTCTAATAGACTTAAACTGGGGGAGCCTTTTGTAAGTCCTGTGTAGGAGCTTCATCATCAAATCCTATTTGTTTTTTGGATTTGGGTTTTAATTCCCCACGAAATCCCTCTGTAAATGTCTTTTTCTTCCCAGAATAATGTCAAACAACTTTTCTGATTGCTATTGTTTCTCCTAGAACATGATGGGTTCCTCAGAGGTAGGATTTGTCATTTTTACATCTTTTCTTATCATGACTGAGAGTATTAGAAGTGTTTGGATTTTTTGGATGCTTTGTCCTGCACTTCCTAAGACCTTTACTTATGAATAAACTCATGGAATTTTGTTGAGTGGACTGGAATGTAAGATAACTAATTTTTGACCTCCAGCCTTGGGTGCAGTGAAATCTTGTATATTTGGGGCTTGTTCTAAGCACAAGTAGTTTTGCCAGTTATTTCAAGAGAAAAAAAATGACTTTTAAGAATTATCTGGTTGAGATTTAAGGTATCCTGATGCAACAACAGAAAGTTCTTTTGGCAGGATAAGGGACTCCCTGATCAAAATAATTAATGATTCCATAGGATAATCAGCTTGCAGCTACACTGGGATGGCTGTGCTGGTCTGCCTGATTTGGTGACTTATGTTCTTAACAAATGCTGAAGTGATTTGAGTTAACCAAGTAAAAACATTAACAGTAACTTTTTCTCCAAAGACTGGGAATAAAGCTTTTCTGCTCTCATAAATTTTAATGCAAATTTATCAGTTGTTTACATGCTTGTGTATAGTTTTTGGGTTTATTATCATGAAATGTTTTAACTCATGTGTTCATTCATGTACCTCATGTAGCATATTTAAGTGGTAGAATTAGCCTTTTTTATAAAGATGCAGAAACAGGCCATTGTGTGTTCTCTAGAGCAATAAAATGGTAAAGGAGGTTCGTAAAAAGCACTGTACATCTGTTTGGCAACAGAACAGCACCACTGGCAATGCCTGTGCATGTGACCATTAAGCTGCCTAAATAATGGTATCAGGACTGTGTACCTAAAGCAGAATAGTCTAAACAGTATGTGCTAAACAGGGTTTGCTGACTCAGGTCTCTGCTGCTGGGGACATCTGTTGCCTGCTAGAACATGTCTTGTGCTTATGGGACTCAGCCAGACAATTCTCATCCTTTATTCTCTTTCTTTACCTTATCTGGAATTTTAACATATTTTTAACTTTTTCTTCAAATGCCCAAACAGTTCAGGCCATTGAATCTTCTCGCTCTGTAACTGCAGTGATATTTCAGGGACCATAAATAACCTACATTTTAGAGTTTATGCTTTTCCTCTTGGAAAACACGATTAAAACTATGTTCTTACTGTTCTGAAGGCTTAATTTATTTGTCTTTTGCAGGCAGATTATTTAAAGTCTCTAATATTCAAAAGTAAATAATCAAATCTAAGTCCTATTTGCCGTAGATCTTAAAAGAAAATCGTCATTCCTTCAATCTTTGCTACCAACAGAGGAAAGCATCTTATGCAAGAAAAGAAAAAAGAAAAAAGAAAACAAAAAGCATTTGCAGTTCATCTTTTGGATAAGACTATTACAAAGCTATTGGAAGCAAAAAGCCAGCCTACAAAAATGCATATTGTGTTGTATTGCCTCAGGTATGGAAGGATGAATTACAGGATTTGAGTCGTATTTATTTTCCACAACAGCTTAAGAACGTTAAAGAACAAGTTAAAAAGTCCTCACTGGCCTCTTTGTTCCTGGTTTTGTTGTTGAGGCACTCAGGGGGGGCGGGAATTGGGGCTGGGTGGTTTTTTTTTTCCTCTTAAACTTGGTGAAAGCAGAATGTGAAAGTAGGTCACTGCAGCAGAGAGAGGGCCTTGGGTGGCTGAGCAGAGCCCTGCAGCCCCCAGGGAGCGAGGTGTGGTGTCACCCCGGGCTTTTGGAGGCGGCTCTGCAGGAGCAGAGCATTCCAGAAGTCTGGAGAAGGGTCATCACCCACCCCCAGGACCTGCTGCCCGAGGCACGTGCTGCTGTTGGGCTGTTTCTGCCCCCGCTTTGGGCATCAGCCTCATCCAGGGCCGGGGGGAACAGGGAAGGGTGAGCTGGTCTGCTGCAGGATCGGGTCACTGGGGTCACTTCAGGCTTGTAGAGTGTTCAAACATGGTCCTTCTGCTCTATGAAATGTTCTCTTCCACCTCAGGCAGCTTTGAACTGGTTTAGATCCCGATGAGGATCTGAATTTTCGAACTTCTGTATTTGTCAGATAATGTCTCACTTTTCTATTTCTTTAAATGATGAAAGATGGATTTTATTTTTTTTTTTAATGCCTAAGATGATTTAATGACTTTTTCTTTTACGTTTTCTTAACAGGGATGACATTTAGACAAGGCAAAAAAAAAGAGCAGCCATCAATAAGTGGTTTTATTGGTTGAATTTTAATGTTATTTTTAAGCAAATAATGAATTACTTTGACTAATAACTGTAGAGCCAGACATGATTCATTCCATAATTAGGTTGACAGCCCCCATCAATCCTGTAGTTTTAGTTCATCTGATTATAAAATCTTGTCTCCTTTTCCCATAGAACGTCTTTCCAAGCTGTACCCCATGAAATCCAAAGTGTTCCTGAGGACTCTCCGAGCAAAGCTTTGGCAATTCCAGATCTTCAGCCAAGGTGGGTCAACACCCAGCCCTGAGACTTGGCTTAGGGAATATTCCACAATTCAGCCTTTGCTGAATTACTCTCCTACACAGAGTTTCCACGGGAAAACTGCAGAATTTCTACACGTGGTAATTTTTACATCAATACATTCAGATGCATTGAGCTGTTGTTACTTCTGTAGATAAAAATCCATTATCTACCTATGCTCTTATTCCTATCAGTGAGGGAAGTTGTTGGAACCTTCTTGAAATTTCCCACAGTAGCTGGAAAAATATTTATCATATTGACATGTCCGAGAATAAGCCTTTATTTATCAATAAAAAACAAGGAGCACAAACTTTTTGGCATGGCCTAAGAGTGTCTAACACGTCAGCTGGGCAGTGGTGCTGTGGGATGGCTGTCACACAGCCAGATTTCACTGTTCCCTCTGCAAGAAGAAACACTCCTCTTATAACAATTGGCTCCCAGTCTTAACAGGGTTTTTATACTGTAGTTCACACTTTTGCTTGTTGACAGATTTAGAGCTCTTTGTGAAAGCAATAATTGGCCTGGGAATATACCTGGCACGATTCCCCAGAAAGGAGCAGGAATTAGATTGCCTGAGGTCTTTCATTAGCTGGGAAAACTAATGGAACGTGCTGCTGCCACCAGCGTGTCCTTCCAGGAGAGCTGAGATCCTGCTGCAGGGCTGGGAGGACAGGACACACCACTCCCTTCCCTGGCTGCACTGGAGCTGTTTGGCAGCTGCTGCAAACATTAATTTACAAGAGCATGGAGTGGCAGGACGAGGGGGAGTGGCTTCAAAGTGACAGAGAGGAGGTTTAAATGAGACTTTAGGAAGGAATTGTTCCCTGGGAGGGTGGGGAGGCCCTGGCACAGGTTGCCCAGAGAAGCTGTGGCTGCCCCATCCCTGGAAGTGTCCAAGGCCAGGTTGGACAAGGTTTGGAATAACCTGGGCTAGTGGAAGGTGATTCTGTGATGGCCTGAGAGACCTGTGACGTCCTTTTGGTGCAGAGGAGAGCCCAGGTGGGATTTGGGTCTCTGGGGGTGTTCATTGCTGCCAGGACAAGCCCAGAGAAGCTGAGCTGATCCACCTCAAGGAAGGGATCTGAGGGTGGGCAGGGAGGTCTCCTGTCCTGCAGAATTCCCCATTCTTTGTCAGGAAAAACAACAGGATTGGCCAGTGGGAAAGATATTCAGCTGGGTTTGGAGTTCATTTATTTTAGTGTTGGAGGTTTGCATTTTTTGGTTGGGTTGTTGTTGTTGTTTTTTCAGACTGTATCTTTTATCTACAAAAAAACCCCCATAATCTCTTTTCATGAATTTGTAGAAAGATGCTTCAGGAATTTAATGCCACAGGGTCATATTCTGGCTATTAATATTAATGCCTTAATCCTGGATTTGGAGGCACTTTCTAGAATAAAACTAGAAAACTGTGCACTTTTTTAAGAGTTTTTAATAATCCAGGAGGAGTAAAACATATCCCACTTGAGCTATTTTGGATCCAAAAGTATCGAAAGTTCTTGATCTGAAGAAGTATTTCTGAGGAGATTCAAAGATCCTGAAAGAAATCCTGAATAAGTAATCTTTAAATTAATTGCTGGTTGTATGGAATCGACACCTAAGGAGCTAAAAAGCTTTATCTGTGCAATCATTGTATCTTTTCAAAGTGAAGAGAGATTGGATGGAAGTCAGTGGGAGAGTAAAAATAGAATTATTATGTAAAATTGTTTTGGAAAGAAAAGGAAGTGTTTTTCTATCCGAGACATCCCGGTTTGTTCCGTTCACTGTGATTCTCTTTCCTCTGGAAAAAAAAAAAAATCTGATTATATTCCTTATGTTTTCATTCAGTGAAGGTAATTTTAGGAAATTAATTTCCCTCATTAGGTTGTATAACTCAATCCTGATTTACTGAAATGATCTTAGGAAGGAGAGGCAGATTCAGCTTTAGATATGAAAGTATTTGAGTAAGAAAGCCTACAAGTTTATTATTCCTGTCAGTTTGGAGAATTTTAAGGGGTCTGATTTGAAGGATGGTCTATGAAATCCCTAATAAACCTCTCTGCCCTGGAACACTTCAGTGTTTTAAGGCTGCTCTAATATTGCTTCCACAGATCTGCTACTGAATGAATCAAAACTAAGTTTATGCCCTTGGGTTAGGCCCTGTCTCTACCTCAGACAAAAAGTCCTTATTCAGGAAAATCATATATATGAGATATAATTTGTCCTGAAGCACTTCTGAGACCCTGAAACTAAAGCAACTAAATGATAAAAAAAAAAATCATAATTAACCCAAAAGGTCATTTTTGGTTATTTCATATTTTTTCAGAAGGAAATAAAACAAGAGCAATAACAGTTTGATCCCATTTGGGAGTGGATTTGTATCGTGGCAGTTTTATGAGTAAAATCATCTGTGTTAAGTTATAATGTAATTAATTGTTTGTGGAGGTATAGATATTCCTATAGGTGGTTCTGGCAGTAAAACTAAAGTAGTAAATTAAAATAAAAGTAGTGATTTATGTTTTATTCAAGCCAGTAATACCAAACATAATCCAGTTTTACTACCAGCCCTCTCTACCTAAACACCTGGTATGTGTTAAATGACCCTACCCATCAATACAGAAGCAGAGAATCCATGAAATAAAACTTAAGACTTTAAAATCTTATCTGATACAACAGCTGAGATGGTTTCTGCAATTAGGACCCGGGAAAAATTAATGCTCATATTTTATATATCCTTCAAAAACCAATCCAAGCATAAAATAAATATAGTTGGCTAGAAAATTGTCCCAAATCAGTGTTATCTCCCAGGGTTTTGCTGATCTGGGATCTGATTTTGAAACTAATGCACTGGTGCAGTTATGCTGATTTTGTGAAGAGATCTGAACAGAATCTGGGGTTTTAAACTTGGGTTCCAGTCAAGCCTTGACTGGAAGGACCTTATTTCCATTTCTGTGTCTCCAGCTATTAAAACCCTGCCAGTAGCTCGGAGAGGAGACAGGAGAAATTTGAATTTCCCTGCTCCTGGATAGGAATAAATCCCCCTGTTAACTCCTTTCTGCTGGGGTGACCCAAGGAAGCTTCACAAGAGCAAGGTTGGGGGTTTTTTTGGAGAGAATAGGCTGTTCTCCGCAGGTATCCCACTCTCTTGAGGACCAAGAGTCATTCACAACATGCACAGGCCAAAATTTTCATGGCTGGATGCTGAAAATTAACTACTGAGATCCTAAAGATCATAAAAACCCCACTGGAACCAACACCTAACACCCCCCCCTCCCCAAATTATTTTAGTATAAAACCCTCCTGGTGAAATTCAGATCCTTGGTGCACCTGGACAGATTTTTAGACACTCATCCTGGAGGAAAAAAGCCATTCCCTCCTTAAACTGATGCCTAAAAGTCCCACTAAAGAGCCAGGTTTTACGTGACAGAACAACAAAATAAACCCCCATAAAACCAGATATTCCCACCACTATGAGGATATGAGAATGTCAGGCTAAAACTTGAGGGCTAAAAGTCCACCCAGAAGTTGATTAATGATCTTAAATTCCAGTAAATAACGAGGGAGCTTCAAGAAAAACAGCTTGTACTGAATATGCTTTTCAGCATAAGAAATGAAGCCACAAGTTGAGAGCAGGACATTAAATATATATAAATGATGGGAGCTGGGAATAGAAAAAAGTGAAAGACAAGTTGGTGTGTTACATAAAACATGAACAAATGGTTAGCGACATTTTCAGTTGAAAAGAAGAATTTTGTTGAGCATGTCCAGGTCATTTGTGTCTGTCCCTCTGCATTTGAAAATCTACAGCACAAATAGTTGCTAAATTTATGCATTTATTATGCAATATATATATATTATACATATTATATAGATGTACACATTCACTTGTATATGGACAAACTCACACAAAATCCAACCTATCAGAGAGGGAAAAAGACATAAAAACTGATATTTTGGGCTTTTTCAAATCCCACTTTAGTTGGACCATGTTTTTAACCAGAGGCTTTATCAGTGATACTTTGGAAGAGTCTGTTGCTGCCTCAGTCTTCAATCTGGGCTGAAAAACTCAAATAAAAACATTGTCTTGCTTCTTTGCAGCTTTAAGGAAAGCACACAGGTCCCTTCTAATCTATTGCCTTGATTTTGGCTGCTTCATAAATAAATAAAAGATTGCCTTTAACATTTTAGCAGTTGTTTAAGCAGCAAAAGAGATAAAAGGAAGTTAAAGGACATGCAAAGATTGAATTAAAGCCTTTCCCAGCATTTTGATGACAAAGTTTGACCATTTTGAGGAATAAATCAATTTGCAGTCGCTGTGGACAAATAGCTGAGACTGAAGCTGAAACTGTTCCTTTGGGAAATGTGCTAAAAGATAAAAGGAGTCAACTTTCTTTTGTGTGAAGAAACACAGAAAGGATATTTGGGACCAGGAGATATGCAAAACTCTACTAGGAAAATGAGAAGTGAGAAGATAATGTTTATTATAGTTCTAAAATTTCCCAATTAGTATTCTAGATCTGTTTCACATAATTGAGAATTTCTAGTTCTAAAATTTCCCCAATTAATACTTTAGACATGTTTCACATCATGTAGAATTTAAAGTGAAACCTGTATATCCATTACAAAAATCCAGTTATTTAGAAGCTGAGCACATGTTTTATATATATTGTTCTTTTGTGGTTTACTCTTAAAGAATGGTGGGTTTCTAATCAAGAGTCCCATGGTTTGATTTGATGATCTTGGAGGTCTTTTTCCAATGTGGATGATTCTATGAAATAAGTGGCACCATGAGAGGCTGAAGAACATTTTGAGGTGCCACTGGAACCAGGAGAACAATGACAGAAACACAGAAGAGCAAGGTAAAGGAATCCTTGTTAGATTTCCAAATAAGTGAATTTTTGTAAATGTTTCACTTTAAATTCTAAATAATGTGAAATATACTTAGAATATTAATTGGGAAATTTTAGAACTATAATGTACATCATCTTCTCCCCTTACATTTTCCTCTTTTTTTGGTCTCATGTTTTTTCATTTCCTTTTTATTCCTCAAGAATCCCTAAACAATCACAGACATTCCTCATCCTTCTCAGAGTCGTTTGCTGTCCTTATCAGGATTTTGTCACAAAAAAGAAGAGTTTAATCCCCCCTAATCATACATCAAGTGGCAAACCACTCCACCTCCTCAACCTTTGGGGCGTTCTGCAGTTGGATGAACAGCCCATTGCTGCTGTGCCCTTCTGCAGCCTCGGCAGCCTGGGAGGAGCTGGATGGAAATCCAGCATTTTGGAAGGTTGGGATGGTCAGTCAGGCCGGGTTTGTTCTGCCCACGTGCTAAGCTGAGCACGAAGATTTATTTTGTGTGGTGGTTTTATTTTGTGTTGCTTTACGAGCATGAATCAAACTCGATAAAGCCCAAACTCAGGAACGGCACAAATCAATTGGTGTGGTTTTGACTGTAAGGAGAGAGAGAGGGGGGAAAAAAAGGGAGGGGGCCTTTTCCTCTCTGCTTTCTTTTTCAGCTGTGTGTGAGCTGCTAATTGAAATCATCTCCTGGGCTCCAGCTGGTGGAGTTCCAGCCGGGAGGAGGGAGGAGGCTCCTTCGGCGTGGCAGTGAAGGTAATGTCTGTTTGAATTTGTAAAGCTTTAACCTGCCTCAGCCAGCAGATGAATTCTTTTATAGCTTATGATCCATGGGAACACTTAAAACTGAATTTCCACATGCTGGAACGCTCTCCCAGCATATCAAGAGACTGAGTAAAGCCCTGATTAAAGCAGTGTGGGAAGCCCTGGGCGCTCCCCTCACTCCAGCCTGGGAGCTGCTTGGCTGCCAAAGCAGAGGGGTGTGAGGCTCTTGCATTTTATCAAGCAAGGGGACGTGTCACCATCCTTTAACATGGCTAATGAGCCTTGGGGATTTAAGCTGGGCTCTTCCTCCCTGCCCCCAGCACAAGGAAGGGAAGGAGGTTGATTTCTAAAATGGGCAGGGTTTGGGAGATGCTCTGGAAGAGAGGAGGGACCACTTTCCACCCAACAAGCAGCCCAGCTTTGCTTCTTCTCTGGGGATATATCCCTGTAATCCTTTGAGAATAATGGGTAGGAATTTGATTCCTGTATACTTACATTTCTACTTGCACGCTTACAAGATACAGACCAAAGGCTCCTTTAAATAATGATGCCTGGAAACAATTAATTAGCTTTATATATGTGTATATATATATATATATATTTACATCTGTGATATATAGGCTGGCTGTTTCTCTCTGATATCACAGAATGGTTTGGGTTGGAAGGGACTTTGAAGCTCATCCAGTGCCACCTCCTGCCATGGGCAGGGACACCTTCCACTAGCCCAGGTTGCTCCAAGCCTCACCCATCCTGTCCTTGAGCAATTCCAGGGGTGTGGCATCCACAGAGTCTCTGGGCAACCTGAGTTATGTAGAATAAGAACTAATTCAGCCCTGAAGCAGAGAGAGTTTTCAGGGTAAAATGTGGTACTTGAAGTGAGGGATCAGCACATACTGTGAAACCAATATCCCCTGGATCTTCATCTAAGCACTAACAGCACAAAACATCAAAGTTATAACCAAAAAACTGTCTGGCTACCACTTCTAAAAACACACTGAACCATTCTGACTTCAGTTCCACAGACATTTCCCTCCTGATGTGTACATGGAGTGTATTAGTGACTGGCTGGGAGTGAAGCTCTGACTATTTACACGTAGCCTAAAGCCCAGTAGTCACATCCTGTGAAATCATCTGCTTGGCTGGGCACTGGTTGTGGTTGCCTACGTAACTGGGAGAGATGGTAAAATACTTAAGTGCTTCTAGAGAGCTTTGTGTCACAGTTATTTTATAATAAATGTGTTTTCAGAGCTGTTACAGACCAGACTTGCGTCCCTTTTTAGAGCACAGCCCTAATTTCAGCAGAGATGAGGAAATATTCCTGATGTGTAGCCCTCCAAGAGGAGATCTTTTTCTGGGTTAATTGGATAAACAATGCCATCTTGAAAAATTCGAGGTTTAGAGCTCTCAAAAAAATATTCTGGGTGTATTTTTGCTTCCTCCTGACTCAACCACAGTTTGACCTAAAAAGTGCTTAACTTACTGTGTTGTGATGTCATTTCTTTGGGCTTATTTAATTTGGAGTGCTCTGTGTGTCTGATTCCAGCATGGCCTGTCTATGCTCAAGGAGAGTGGTATTATTTTCTCCTCCCACACCCATTTCAGTTCAATTAAAAGTAAAAAATCTCGCATTTCCACCATGAAAACCATCGATCCTCAAAAATCAGTGAAATTCCTATTCGTGCTCCACATAAGACCTCGAGTCTTATTTGGGGCTGCAGTGGCACAAAATGATAAGTTGCCATTTATTCTGGGTAATCTGAGGAATAATCCAGTCAGCTTATTTTCCCAAACACCCTTTAAAAAAAGAAAATAATGTGATTTCAGAACTAGAACCCCCTCGTAGCAAAACACTGTCCGGCGCAAAATGATCCCGCTTGGGTGGAGCCTCGGGGGGTGTCTCAGAAATGTTACCATTCCAAGATGTTGGCACTGTTTCCATCAGGTGGTTTTAAGGCCTGGAAGAGGCGTGTGACACTTATTTTTAGGTTCTGTCCTTTTCTTCCCCCTCCCTCCAGCTCCCCCAGCATCGGTGTTTCCTTAGAAACCCCGGCTGGCAGCTGGCGTTGGGAAAACATGGAATGACACCCGGCTGCCATTTGAGGGAGGTGATTATTGTGCAAACAACGTGTTTTCTAGCGCTGGCAGAAGTCTTGGGTTTGATCCTCTTGCCGAAAACAATAATTTCACCGAGGTTTGGGAGTGGGAGGAGCCTTTTTCTGCTTCCTTTTGCATTCCTGGTTGGAAAGGAGCAGCACTCTGAGGAAGAGCTCATTGCTATGCAGAGATAGAACCCTTTTTTTCAGTCAGGTTGTGCTCCTGGTGCTGGATGGATTTGTTGTCAGGAGAGCTGCATGCTGGGGTTGCATAACTCTTTAGAGGTGTTTATGTACAAGCTCTCCCAGGGGTGATGTTTTATCAAACCTTATTACAAAAGCTCCCTTCTCTGCAAGCCATCAAATTCTTATGGAGCCATTAAAATTCAGTGTGGTGTCTGGTCAAGGATAAGCAGAGGCTGTTTTTCATATTCATGTGAGTAAGATGTAACACCTGGAAGTTTCCAGAACATTTGGTATAAGCTGGAGCTGTCCTGTGCTGTGGTCACTTATGGGGTCCTGCTTTAGAGGCAGAGAATCCCAGAATGGTTTGGGTCGGAAAGGACCTTAAAGCTCATCCCATCCCACCCCCTGCCATGGGCAGGGACACCTTCTGCTATCCCAGGTTGCTCCAAGCCCTGTCCAACCTGGCCTTGGACACTTCTAGGGATGGGGCAGCCACAGCTTCTCTGAGCAACCCATAAGAATGGGTTGGAAGGTTGTTTTCTGTTGTGTTCAGATATTTTTACTTCTTCTCTGAACTGCTTGTTTAGAACTGCTCTGATTTACCCCTTTCCCTGCCTCCTCTGCCCTCTGTGTGCTCCCCCATGCCCCTCTTCTGCATTATGTCTGAATTCCTGACCTCCTTCTTTAACCAAATTGGGAATATGAATTGGAATTTGTTGCTGAAATGTGCCACTGCTGCTGATTGCATTAAAGAAATTAAGAAATATAATGCCAGCTGGGGTTTGTGGTTCTTATACATAAGGAAGTGATTGTCCCCCTGGTGAGGCCTCACTTGATGATCTTAGAGGTCTTTTCCAACCTAAATGATTTCATGATTCTATAATCCAAAGCTGGTTTCTTCCCTGTGTGGGAGGTGAGGGAAGGATTGAGGAGAGGAGGTTCCTGGCAGAGAAC
>NW_021940571.1:2432720-2452626 GCF_001715985.3 Manacus vitellinus
TTTATTTATAGGCTGACACTTATCAACTAATAACCAATATAGACTATAACAGAAAGGACACTGATATATTTGATAAACAGACTTGTATTCAAATATCTAATATTTTTTCTTTGCATTCACATTTAAAGGTGAATTCACAGTTGTAAGTGAAAAATATCCAGGTATAATTTGTCTTGAAGGCTTGAACCTGTTGCTCTGCAGGGTTTGAACCTCTTGCTCTGCTGGAGGGTTTCTTTTGGGATGTACCCACAGAAGGTGGGACAAGTGTTGGAGCTCCCACCTAGCTGGGCTTAAACATCTAATAGTTGGGGTTAAGCAGCTAATACGTGGTGTACAGGGTGTCAGGTGTGATTTACAGTGTGAGAACAGCCTCAGTGCTCAGGAAGGGTTTGCACATCCCAGGAGTTTCTGCTCTGGTGGTGCTTGGCTGCCCTGAGCCCGTGGCTTCCCAAGCATCCATGGGGGTGACGGGGCAGAACGGAGCTGCCAGCGCTGCCCACACAGATTTATGGGGGCACTAAAGTGTGTGGGATTGTCTCCACACAGCCCCAGAGTGTGTGAGGACACAGCAGGTGACCTGTGACTGGAAGGAGGGAGCACCTATCCATTTACATTTGCTGGGAAGTCTTGGAGCACTGGGCTGTGGACACTTTATCAAGTGTTGCCTGACAGCATCTAGGAAGGATGTTCTGCAACGTCTCACAGCATTGCCAGGCACCCTTTAGAGGAGAGAGATCTCCCTTTAGAGGAGAGAGATGCTTTCTGGGGCCCTTGCATTGGTTTGTTTGCTCAGATAACATTTCACCTAGCCAGTGTGGACTTGCTCATTTCTGAGCTTTTGTTCCTTTGTGCTTTGGTCCCGTTGCCTCTTGGAGTTCAGCCATGCAATTTTCTCCCTGGTGACACTTGGCTACTTCCCCAGCAATTAGTATGGACACCCTGCCTTGTCCTTGTTCCCATGGAGCTTGTGTGTAACCTCAGTCACAGTCCCTTGAGCACTGCCCTGTAAAAGCCCCTCCTCAGCCAGACTCAAACAACTGAGGCTTCTCCACATTTGTTGTTTTTAATTTTATTTTTTTCCCCTGCCCAAAATGAGCTGTTGCATCCAAACCAACCCCCATAACTCCTGCTCTGCCATCTGATCTGTCCTCACAGAAATTGTTGTCAAATGGGAGTGATTACTCTGTTTTCTCACAGGTCTTTCCTATTCTTGTGCTGCTGGTGTGCTGTGACTGTCACTTAGGATTTTAAATATACATTAGAAACTTCCTTCCTCTATTTTTCTGCTGCTTATACTTAATTTTTAAGAGGTTTGTGTCTGTACCTGTGAGGTATTTTCTCTCTTTCTGGAGAGATATGTGCCATTGACAATCTCTATGTTACATTTTTAATCATTTGTGCATTAGAGTAGTTCATAAAGGGTTGGATTAATAAGATGTGTTTCATATTCAAAGTATAAATGACTGCCATCAAGATGATAGTTGAGAGAATAAAATCTCACTGGAAATCATAGTCCTGAATAAACCTGGAAATTCAAATGCCCTGCAGGTGGGAGATGCTGCAGGATCCAGACAGTGCTCAGGGAAAAAAAAGCACTTTTTCAGGGCTGCAAACATGAACAGTGTGAGAAAGGGTGAAATGAAAACCAGGGAAACTGAGTCATGAGACATGGAAAAGGGGACAAATTAAATGTTTGCAGCATCTTTCTACTCTACTGCTTGAGCAATAGAGCCAATAAGCCAATATTAATTGCATGTAAGTGTGAGTTAGGATTTAATGTGCCTTTATGTGACATAATGACATAGACCTGTCCATGTGGACTTAAAAATAAATTCACTAACAGAAGGAATTTCTCATTTAATACCTAAATTTGCATATAAAAGTACTAGTACATATAAAAAAGCCAGGTATCCAAACCAGAGAATGATTTGGGTTAGAAAGGACCTTAAAGACCAACCAGTTCCAACCTCCTGCTGTGGATGGGGACACTTTCCACTAGGTAAATAAATATATATATATAAATCTACTTAATAACTGCATAAGTGCTGAAAGAAAAAAAAAATACCCTGCCTTTGAAACAGAGGAATTTCTGTGCTGGAGCAGGCTGGGAATGCCCTGATTGTTACCTCTCTTTCTGACAGTTATTCCTTAGGAAGGAGCAAGGAACTCATCACACACAACTGGGGAATGATTTCCTCACCAGGAAATGATATTTTTTCCTTATTCCATCAGTTTGCAGCTGAGCTGTGACCCGAAGCACCGGGTTTTGTATCTTTGATACAAATTATTTTTATCTTGGGTAATGCAAAAATCTCAGAGCTCCCAAAACCCAGGAAAACAGATGTGATGTGCCCACCATGCAGAGAGGGAAGGGAAAGCACATTCCCTTCTCTTTGAGTTCTTCCCCCGCAGAAAATTCAGATCAGGAAGAATCAGAGACAAACACTTGAGGTCACTCTGCTGAGGTGCTTTGAAACTCGGATGAGAGAACAACCATAATCCCGTTACAGAGGTGCTTTAATTCAATCCCACTGAACGGAGCCTCTCCAGGGGACTTCCCAGCCCCAGACCACACAGAGGCTTCCCTGCCCACGTGGAATATTTGTGCTGGGGGAGAAGATGCTGGAGGAGAAGATTCTGGAGGCACCTTGAGCTGCCTCATTGAGGAAAAGGGAGCGAGGGCCATGGTGATGATGGTGGGGGACACTGTGTGGGCACAGTGGTGCTGAGGAAGAACATTCCACCCCAGGGTGATACAAAGCCTTACCTAAAGTAAATTACAGCTTTAGGAGATTCAAGTTTTGGGGATTTTTTGGCTGATGTGGACAGTGATGCTGTGCCAGCCCCCCTGTGGGTGGGAAGGGGCACCTGGTGCCTTCTCCTGCTGGTCGAACACCGTGAGGCCAAGGGAGAGCTTTTTATTTTCAGTGTGGGTTGTTAAATTCTTCCCTCTCTTCAATTACAGACCTCAATTATTTTAGGAACCGTGACTTCAGTGCCTGCAGCACAAAATCTCTGCCCCTGTTACAAGGTCAAATCTGATGTCCTCTATTTATGTTTATTTTACAGCTGAGCTGTTATTTTACAGTTTTGGTCTGTGGCAAAGGTCATTTTGCTGTGATTAGACATTGATAGAATAAGATCCACAGGGTGATAAAGTTATCACTTGGAAAACGTCTCTTTTTATAGTACAAATATTATGAATTCATTCTTTCCTTTTTTGACTTGAATTAAAACCCACCAAGTGCAGCTATCTTTGCTTCTCTTGTCTGACACGGCTTTGCCAGTCTGTAAATTCTCTTTCAAATTAGGAGACCGAGTTTCCTTATCAACCCTTAGCCAGTTGCAATTACTGTCACTCTTTTCAGCACAGTTAATAGGTTTGTGCCAACCAAACTGAAACTTTTGTCGTAAATTGTGATTTCGCCGAGTGCCCCGAAGTCTCTGATATTGTTTTAAACAGAAGAGCTGTTTGAGATGTGGCAGGCAGAGCTAAACTTTATTCTTTGCCTTCACAAATTGCACTGGACAACTCGACAAAAAGCTGAGGGCGTGAAGGATTAGTCTCCCCCTTCATTTTTTGGGAGGGATTATATTATTTTTTTGTTCTCAGAATAACAATTTAAAGTGGAATAAACAGAGGGCAACGTGCACAAAAACCAGCTTTTGAAAAATGTGGGGTGCAAATGTAGGGTCTGTTGGGGAATCCATGTGATGCCATCTAAAATGCTTTTAAGAGTGTTAACCACTCACATATATCCAGGACAAGATACAAATATTTCATAATTAAAAAAATATAGAGAGCTAAGGAGAAAACACATCCAGATTCCAGGGCAGTCAGGCTTCCCTTGCCATGTTTTCTCACTAATATTTGTGGGAAAAGATCATATATGGGAAAAAATGCCATAGAGAGGTGAGTGTAGGGGTGCTCTGAAAAGAAAGATGGTTTCAGCTCCTCTCTGATGGAAGTATCTGGTTCCACTAAGGACACTTCACATCTCTTCCTAGTGCTGTTTACCAGTAAATATTTAATTTACCAGTTTTGGGGGCTTTTGAGATCGTAGGAAAGGGATGGATAGCACAGCAGCCAGCTGTGTAACCCTGTTAAGTTTGGGATGGTGACTCTTGCCCAGAGAGCTGACAACTGCATGGGAATTAAAGCCCTTTTTATAGAAAGTGTTTTGCAAGGTGGTTTTTTTTAAAAAAAAACAGTGAAAGTTTGCCTTGTTTGCCTTGTTTCAGAAGAGCAATCCTTGCTGTGGGACAGCTCCTCTTCCTCCCTGCTGGTCTTCTGGATGCAGCTGTGGGAGGGAAAGTCAGCAGAAGGCATTTTAAGTTGAACATATATTTGTATATAATACTGGAGGGTGGGTTTTCCCGGGTTTTCCCAGGTTTTCCAAGCTTTTTGCTCCAACTGAGCTGAAGCTGCAGTGGGACTCTCGTACCCAGTCCCAGCACTGAGAGCAGAGAGAGGGAACAGCCCCAGGACCACCTGCCCTCCACATCCTGCCTTGGGCAGTGACCAGGAGCAGATGTCCAGGGCCACAGTGTAAGAACTGGGCAAACACTGCAGGATAATTCCTCTGGATACCCTCTCCCAGCTCCCAGGAATCTGCTGTTTAAGGGCTTACTGGCCAGGAAGTGGCAGCTCCATCACTGCCTCTAACAGCCCTCAGTGGACCCTCCTGCTGCAAATCCTGCCTCCTATCCTGTGTTATCCCCTTGCACAATGGGGTTAATGATTTGAGCAAGCAGCCCTAAATCAGAATTTTTTTCCTTTTTAATGCTGGGTTATAACCACTCCAAAGCATTCTTTTAACATGATTTATACTGACTTGACAAAAAATTGAGGCACTGGTGCAGTCAGACCTCCTAACTCCTCGTTACTGGTGTCTCTCTAAATAGGTGTTGTGCTACCAGTCGAGTATAAAGGGCAATAGTTTCTGTAAAGAAACATGGTCTAAGTTCCTAAAAATACGTTGTTTGGGGGTTTTAAGTCACATTCCTGCTTCCAGCAGGGAAATTAATTTGGTTGTCACTGACAGAGCCTTTGCTCCCTGTGGGTGAATCTCCAGAGCTGTTTCTTCAGGGGATAATTAAAACATACAGTGCTGAGAGTGAGGGAGAAGGGGATGGACACAGTGTAATAATAACAGTGCCCAAAATGGTCCTTTCATTACTTCCTTCTCTTCAGATCTCTTTCCTGGCTTGTCTCTTTATTTGTGTTTGTTTTCCATCAGCAGGATGCAGTCTCTTCATGAATATATTTCCCCAAGTAACTCCCTGGAAATAACCCACATTTGATCCTATGGAAACTGTTTTCATGGGAACCAAAATCCAACTGAGAGAAGAGCCTTAGATCCAAAATATATATTTATTAAAACCCAAGCCAAATAAACTGAAAAAAACAACCTCTCCCAAACAAACCCAACCCTCAGGAAAAAAAAGTTTCTGCTGATACTCTATTTCTCCTTCTCTTCTTTTACTCTTGGTTGCTTCTAAATGCAAACAGCAACACTGCTTCAATAAATATTGGATCAGGCTCCTGCTGTTCCTGTAGAACCATCCAGAATATCTCTTTCCAAAATTTTGCAGGGTAGTTCTAGATTTATAGCAAGAAAATTTCATTAAATCTTTCCAAGTTAAGAGAGAGGACATTGTGCAGAGAGGGACTGAAGGATCTCAGCCAGGCGTGTCTGTGGAGCTGCAGGCAAGTCCCTTTCAGAGCCTGGGGATGTCAGGATAGAAATATTAGGAAAAATAGTAGGATATTAGGAAAAAAATTCTTCCCCATGAAGATTGTCAGGCACTGGGACAGGGCATTTTAGTCATGGAGGGATTTAAAGCTGTGTAGATGTGGAAGTTGGGGAAAGGGGTCAGTGGTGGCCTTGGCAGTGCTGGGGACTTGTTGGACTCAATGATCTTGGAGGGCTTTTCCAACCTTAACCATTCTGTGCTTCTATTCTGGGATCTCCAGATTGCTTTGAGACCCATGGAAACTACTCCACCATCCAAGTTCTGCTGGGGTGTGACGAGCCTTTCATTCTGTGACTTAAAAATATGTGCACAAGACTGATTTGACTGATTTAACATCATCTTCCCCTTAATAAATGCCCATAATTTAGAGGGTTTCTAAACCCTGTGGTTATTAAGAATAAAACACAGAAGAAGATGTTCCTGGAAGTCTGAGAGGAACTGGTGGTCACAGGACACTGGAACCTTGAGCAGAGAGGTACCAAACCTTGGCAAAGATTTTCCCTCTTGCTCTGCCACTGTGACTCTTTAAAAGCCCTATTCTGCTGGATTTTGAAAGCCTCATTTTAAGCCAGGCCTTGGGTGTACAATTATTAGAGAAAAACAAGAAATCCCTCCAACTAGAAGCACAGGATTGGTATCCTTAGGGGTTCTTCTTTACCCATCTCACTTAAAACCCACAGGAATTCCCTCCCTGAGCTATCTATGGTCCCAAGGACCACTCTCTGTGCAACTCTTCGTCTCCCATCCCAACCAAATTCCTTCCCAGAGTTTGTTGCACACAAACATCAACCACTTGGTTGTTCAGGTTGTTCTTCAGAACTCAGTGGCAGCAGCTCCTCAGGGGGGTTCTCCAGGAAACGGTCTGGTGGTTCCAGGCACTTAATGAATTATTTTTTCAGTTGTTTGCACTTATAAGCAGAAATGCTTGGGTGTGTATCAGGTTTTCTTGGGGTTTTATTGCCAAAATATGATGTCAGTGGCTACATGAAATAAGGCTGATTGAGGTTAGCAAAGCTTGGCTTGCTGTCGACTGCCTTTTAATGGGAATATTCAATATGCAGATGGGCTCAGAGAGAAGTTACCTGGGGTCAAGTGGGAATTTAAATGTAGATTCATAGATTTTTTTAAGGCCAGATGGCACCACTATGATCATCTTGTCTGATCTCCTGCATAACACAGGCTGTGGAATTGCACCCATTAATTCCCATGTCAAGCACAATGTTGCAGAAATGTGTTTCCTGCAGATGTTTTACTCCTCCTCCGTCAGGGCAACCTCTGAACTGACCTCAGGTGGATCTTAGTGCTGTTAATAACCCAGATTAATGTAATATCAAAGAGAAATACTTTCAGGGCTTGTTCACTGGAAGCTTGGCTTGGTTGCAACTCTTTTTTTTTTCCTTTTCTTTAATTATTTTTTGTGAGATCAATAGAGCTGTACAGTTGTTTTCAGCAGTATTTAGTAAAAACTCCAGAGGGAGGATCTGACAACCTTGCCCTGTGATGTATTGGCGTGTCAGAACAGCATATGGTGAAAGGAGCAGAAAGACAAGGGGGAAAGCCACACCAGAGCTTTTTAGAAACATCCTGATAAATGGGTTGGTGACTAAATAAAGGTTTCTCACTACCAAAA
Source organism: Manacus vitellinus (assembly GCF_001715985.3). Classification (NCBI taxonomy): domain Eukaryota; kingdom Metazoa; phylum Chordata; class Aves; order Passeriformes; family Pipridae; genus Manacus; species Manacus vitellinus. Next base: position 2,440,108 of record NW_021940571.1, read on the forward strand.
GCGCAGCAACAGCAAAAAAAAAAAAAAAATTTTGGTCTGAAAATAAATCCCTTTCTTGCAGAAAATCATCGTCTTTCACTTGTTCACTTTAGGAGATTGTTATTTTTTTCCAGCAGGATTTCTCACTTTCATGGAGAAACAATTAATGTGGGAAACTTTTCCAAAAAGAGCAAAGCCATTTTTGATGTGGCCTCTCCAAATCCTGGTGTCGCTGTGTCAGCCAGGCAGTCCAAATGTTTCCCAGAGCACTGTGAGCCCAGTCCCTGCTCTTTGTTCACCCAGAAAGGCATTTGTTCTTTGGAATAGTCTTATTTGGTCTGACAGGAGCTCAGCACGTGAATAAAACATTATGAGACATGAAAAATGATTGCAGGATCAGATGCTGTGCTTGTAGCCGGTTTTAAGAAGGAATAAATAAACCAATAAAAGTGCAAGTGTTGTTAATGTTCATTTTGCAGCATTAGCTGAAGTGAGTTCAGTGGCTCTGGCTCAGAGCTGGGAGTTGCAGCATTCCAAGTGTTCCTGCTCGAGATGGGGGTGTTTCAGCAGGAGGTGCTGAAATGAGGGTGGCAAATGGGGACAGCGATGGGGCAGGGAGTAGAGGATGGATATAAGCAGGAAAGTGGATGATACAGAGCTTAAAAAGCCTTTTAGGGCTCAGTTTTCAGTGCCTCTCCTCATTTCTCCTCCCAGCAGTGAGAGCTCATGACCGTGTGGTAACAGAAGGTGTGGAAGGGGGTGGTGTAACCCAGCCCTCCGTGGGGCAGCTTCAGGTGGAGAGGGTATAAACCAGATCCTGTTGGAATCATGCATCCTATCCTAATGTCTTTCATATGGAATCATAGAATCCTTAATGTTGGAAAAGATCTCCAAGGTCATCCAGTCCACCCTGTGCCCCATCCCCACCTTGTCCCCCAGCCCAGGGCACTGAGTGCCACAGCCAGGCCTTCCTTGGGCACCTCCCTGGGCAGCCCATTCCAGTTTTTAACAACCCTTTCCATGAGGGAATTCCATCTGATGTATACATGGATATGTGTACAACTGCTGATTGCCGGCTTCCTTCATCTTCACATGGCTTTTGGGGAACAAGCACTAAAAGCAATAACTCATTAAAAAACTAAAACCCCACAAAGCAAATCCTCAGACATATAATATATGGAATATATAGTCTGGGACAGTGTGAGAAGAGATAGTCTTTTAGTGGAGATCTTCAAACAAGAAGCCTTTCCTGATTGTGAGCAGAAACACCTTGGCATCCCTCACTTTCTTCCTGGTCAAAATGACTTTAATTTACAATCCACTGAATAACCTACACGGTCCATAAGCAGTCTGTGAGCAGAAAGTGCATTCCATGGGAAGCAGGAAGCAAATCTTTGGGTGTTAGCCCACAGTATTTACAGCTCCTGACAGGATGCCTTTTCGAAATGAAGGTTTCAACATGGCTTAGCACACGCACGCTGTAATTTGTCTGTCATTTCTCTCAAAGTTCATTGGCATTGTCAGGTCGTGTTTAACTCAGTAGGGAAATATGGATTTCATCCCTGGTGATTTCACAGAGCATTTTGATAGCCTTAAGGTTTCCTGTTAAATCCACAGCCTCCCATCTCCTCCCCACCCCCCCTCTTGAATTACTGCACCTCTTCGTGGGACTTCATCATGCAAGAGACCCAAAAATGAATTGTGAAGGATTCTTTCAAACTGTGATTGTTGTCTTAAAGGATTAAATGTCTGGAAGACCTGGAAGCTCCCTGAATGTGTGTGTGAGGTGTCTCTGTTGACAGAGCCAAAAAATCACCTGTTTCCTCAGTGCAAGACATTCTGAGTATAACAGAGCACTCTACTTCTGCACTGGGGAGAAGTATGACAGGAATATTTTGACCCTGTTTTTCCCCTTGTAATTTTTATGGAAGAGCAGGAAACTCTCTTTGCAGGACTGTGCCTGATGGCCTCTTTCAGTACCCACTGACAGAAAATCTCAACCTTGTGTCAAGTTGCCCAGGCCAACAATGGACCCAACTTTACACAGCTGCTGTTACAAACTTCTGTTTGAGACCAATGTCTGGAGAACATTTAGTTTCCTGTGCTCAACCATTTAGTTAAACATGTTTACAGACTCCATTAACAGAAATCAAAGCTGACAGATTAAAAGGAATTTCATTAATTTAGGAGGTGCTCCAAGCTGAAATAGAGCTGAGTGCTGATCCTCCAACATTCCAACCCGAGTTAAGCAAAGTCTGTGTGGGTCTGGGTGAGTAAATATTCCATTGCTGTGTCAAAATAAGGGTGCTTACATCAAAACATTCTTTATAATTTATTTTTCATTCTTCTACTATTTTGAGTTTTTAACTCTGATTTCACGTGCACATTCACGAGAAGTTCACAACAGTATCATTTTACCTGATAAGTGCCAAGGCAATTTTTATAAGCAAAGCTCAGTGGTGACAAGGAAACCTGCGTCTCTTTGTGGTACAAATAACATAATTGCAGCAAAATGCTGCTTTTGAGAATCTTGCCTTCAGCTGCAGCCCTGTGTGACACCCACCAGAGCTGCACACACATTCTGTTCCTGGAAAAAAAAAAGAGAGGAGACTTGTTTGTCTGTTAGTTACAACTTGAAGACAACTTTTAATCATCGGGAGTCTCTCAAAGCACAGCCTGGTTATCGAGTCGGAGGAGGGGAAGAATGAGCTGACCTTTTCTGCTGACTGCCCCAAATTGACTTTGCCAAACTCCAAGAGTAGATTATCATTGCGTGTTTCTGTCTCATTGTTTGGACTAGACAGAGCTGGCTGTGGAATATGGGATGTGCCAGGGTGGATTATTGTTAAACTTCCATCTCCAGCCCTGGTTTCAGCTGGAACACGCAGTGCTCTTTAACAGTGGTGCCTCATGTACCCACTGCTGCTCTGATGAGATGGGAGAGCATCCCACACTGACAGGCTGTCAGGGCATCACTGCAGTGGGAGGAGGAAGGTCTGGGATGATGTGACAGGTCTGAGGACAAGCAGGACCCACGTGGAACCATCGTGGAACCATCACAGGGCAGAAGCAGATGCCACAGGTTGTAACTGGATCTTTTCCCCCTGGGCTCCTCCAACACCTCAGCAAAGCATTGCAGGGCTTGTCTGGGGGGATGTTTGTTCTTCACATCTCCATCATTCTGCTCTTACTCTTCCAAAATTCAGGAGTGGAAAGTCATCGAAGCAACTCATAGTGATAACAATTCTGTAGCAGGTTTGTTAATGCCTCCATAATTAGCATTTGTTCTTACAGATGGAACAGCTCCCTGTAATCCAGACATAAGTATTCCATTTTAAATAGGCACCTGAATTCCAGCGGTGAGTGGGGGAAACTTTAATTACATTTCAGAAGTGCATCTCCCTCATAATCCCATATTTTTTATTACACACAAAGTAACATTTCTGCTCATTTTGGCTTGATTTCCTTCTTTGCTTTTGTCTGTTTAAAGACAAAAAATGTGAAGAAGTATAGGAAAGCCTATTGACTTAAATAAATTAAACATGTACAGAGTAATTCATACACAGGGTTTAATTTTTTTCCCTACTTCTTGGTTAAGATATAATGCTTTCCTGAATCAAAGTCTTAAGCTTCCTAGTGCTATCTATTAATGAAAACAAATGCTAGTGTCATATGAAAATTATTATTTAACATATTACAAAGCTTAATCTCTGTTGTTATTTCAAGCTCATGTTGTTGAGCTTCAGTTATTCAGGGAAAAATACATATAATTTAATTTGATGTAGGTCTCCATTGATGGAATCCACAGACTTTGCTTTCCAACCAGGATTAACCTGCTGATCTCATTTTTCCATGCAGGAAACCTGAGCATGTGTCTGAGTAAATGCAGAAATGGGGCCTGACACTTTAATTCTGAAGGTGCATCACTGTGAGTAGAAACATCTCGTTAAACTTTGGCTCGAGGGCCTGGGGTGACAGGACAGGGAGTGGTGGCTTTAAACTGAAAGCCAGCAGGGTTAGATGGGATACCGGGAAGGAATTCCTGGCTAGGAGGGTGGGAAGGTCCTGGCACAGGTTGCCCAGAGAAGCTGTGGCTGCCCCTGGATCCCTGGGAGTGTCCAAGGCCAGGTTGGAGCAACCTGGGATTAGTGGAAGGTGTCCCTGCCCATGGCAGGGAGGGGAACAAGTTGATCTTTAAGCTCTCTCCCAACCCAAACCTCTCCATGATTCTGTGGTTCACTGAGCTAAAAGTAAAATAGTCTAAAATGACAAATAAAGGGTTCAGGTTTAAAGCAAAAATTTCTGTCATTTCTGAAAATAAACTCAACAGCTTTAACAAGTTGCATTTTTGGTGTTTCCAGTTGACAGGTCCTTTTTCTCTCTATCTATTTATTAAGTATTATCTTTCTACTCTGCTTGTCATGACTACCTGAAGTTCTGTGAGACAGAGGCTTTGGTGACATTATTAACTTCAAAAAGTTCCTCTCTCCTTCACTTTACATTGTATTCGACTCCCGAGATAAGTTCATGGTAATATTACATAAATCTGATCCCATTTATTTCAAGGTATTGGTTGGAAGAAAGTTTATCCTTCTCTCTATCTTTAGGAATTACCCAAAGGTGTTAAAAGTCCAAGCCTAACTATTTTTCAGAATTAGGCTGATGGGGTTTGATGCCTTTCTGAAGGAATAACATGAGAAATAAGCCCAGGATAACAAGATAAGCCAGGAGGTCCAATTTTCCTGATAATTTTTCTTAATTATCATTTGGGGGCTTTTCACTCTGGGCTACTTGGTTATATTGGTAATAAAAATAATCCCCCTGTCATAGCTTGGAAATAGCCAACAGCCAAGCAAGTCTTTTGCATCTAATTCTCCTCATCTCCACAGACCCTGCAAGCTGCCTGCAAGGTATAATTAATTTATATTTCGTACCCCAAGGAGGAAAAGTTGAGTGTTCATCAGCCTGTGTGTTCTGACACTTCAATGAATTATGATCAGGGATGTTATCAGTGTTTATTTGAATCCCCCATGATAAACAAACCTGTGTTATTCGCCCTTCATTTCCTTCTTGAATGTAATAAATCAAATTCCAGCACTGATCATATTACATCCACTTATTATTATGATAATTCAGACTAGTAGAGGGCCTGATCTTGGTGCTCCTGGAGGTGGATTTCACCCGAAATAATAAAATCCAAACACAATGCCCAGGAGTTGGCTGTGGTTTGAAAGCAAATCTCAAATTTGAGTTCCAGCTTTAGAGTTGCTTTGTGATGTAGAATTTCTTCACAGGGCAAGAGAAGCTGCACAGTTCTTAGTCCAGCTCATAAATATATTTCACAGAATATCCCAAAATATGCTGAGTTGGAAGGGACTCACAAGGATCAAAGAGTCCAAGCCTTAGCCCTGCACAGGACCGTTTGTGGATGGCTTGGGAGCCAGAATTCCAGCTCCTTATCTGACAGAGCAAAAAACCCATTGCCAGGAGCTCTTGTTCTAATTATCTGCATTATTTTGGCAATTTCAGGTGAGTTTGTAAGCAATTTTAATTTTACAGATATTGAAAGTATGCCTTTTCCCAAAATAGTAAGTATTAGTACGATTTTCATCTGGAGGTTTTTATTCATTTTATTGCCTTCTAATTTTGCATTCTATTTTCTCTTCCAATTCTAAACTGAGCTGTCAAAAAGCCAGGTTTTTGTGTCTAGGGAGTGTGCAGAGAGAAAAGAAAAAAGTCACATTTCTCTGTTCTTTTATGTCCTTAATTTACCAGGAGAACTCAGTCTGATCCAGGACTCCAACAGGGAGAAAAACACACCTCTAGAACAGCTCATGGAAAGAAAGAAAATAGCAAATAGCAATTAAATGTGATATTCTGATGGATTTGCATATGGATGAAGCAAATAAATCTGAGATTATATATATATTATCCTTTTCAGAAATATTAATTAAGTGCTGGTGAGCTTAATTAAGGTCATGAAGGGATTACATAAATCAAACATTGCTCTTAGGGCGTTGCACCCTTGACATTCCCTGTGTAGGGAATCATGGAATATTGGAATATCCAACTCTTTTCTTGTCTTCCTTCCCCCTCCTTTAGTTTCTCCCTCTGGAAATTTGTACACCTTGCAAAAGTAACCCTGTCCTAGGCAAATTTATGGGCCAATTTTTTAAATCCAGGGAAAATATTCCCGTTCCCGTGAGGCAGGTGATGCTCAACACAGGGAGATGAGGCAGCTCCACTTTCTTCTTTAAGAACTATCTGGAAATGCTGTTTTCTTCTGAATCCTGATCTTCTTGCCCTTTCCCAGTCTTGTTTGCAAATGGCAGAGCCTTCACGTCCCTAAATCTTGGGAAAATTCCCTTTGAAGAGGTCCTCTGAAGTCACTGGCCAAACCCTGATGTTTGCTTTTCACCCTGAAATATGGGTGAAAATTTATTGACTTTCCCTTCTGAAAACCAGACAACTTTGTTGTCATCATTTGTAATTAATAATGCTTGGCATGTTTTGCTGCACATTTTTACTGTCCATATTTATAGAACTTAATTAAATTCAGCATCACATTAGGAATACTTATATATTAAAACCCCGAGTCATGGTTCTTCTTCCTTTTTTTTTTTTTTGTATTCCTCCCCACATACATTTAGTAAAAGAAACATTTCCAAAATTCCCATCTGTTCCGTACGTAAATCCAGTTAATTATACACTGATTGACAAGGCTATAAAAGGACATTTTTTGGGAGATGATAGGTTTAGAGGCTGCACTAAAAATTACCATGTGTAGGCATTCTGCAGTTTTCCCATGGAAACTCTGTGTAGGAGTCAGGGAGATACAAATCATACAACAAAATGTGCTCTGACTGTCACCCCTGTGGTGTCACAAAGGTTTTGGGTTTTTTGGCACGTATTTACCCATCCTGGAGGAAATGTGGGTGTTGGGAGGGATCAGTTGGCAATTGGGCACCTTGAACACAGCACTGAGAGCTGCAAAAATGAATTTGAGGCATTAAAACCTTGGAATTGAACCTTAAATGCTGGACTTTTGTCTAAATATCCGTGATGCAAGATGAGCCACTCAGTTTCTTTTTTAATAAATTTTTTAAAAATGGTGCATTTTATGTTTCTTAGTTCTTTCTGTCATTTAGGGTTTTTTTGAGGGGGTTGGGTTTTTTTGTTTGTTTGGGGTTTTTTGGGGGGGGAGATTTTTTATCTACATAGACCACTTTCACTCTAGGCCAGGAAGAAGAGAATTTGTATTTTATGGATACATTTATTATGAGCAGGGGTATTTATGAGAGAATCTGGGAGAGACATTATCAGAAACACCACCAGAAAATTTTGACAGAAATGGCAGGAAATCGAAGACAGGAAAAGGTCAAACAGAAATCAGACAATTTCTTAATTATGTTCTTAATGAGGGTAATTAGGCATTGGAACAGATTAATAATGGATGTGGTTCATGCAGCGTCAATGAGGGTCTTTAAAACAAGATTGAATCTCCTGCTAAAATGCCTGATCTAATTTCAGCAGCAGTTATTGGGTTAGATGAGGGGACCACGAAATAAAATCCCAATCTGTGATGCAGAAGAAACATTCCCAATATTTCTGAGGGCCCTGAAAATGTCTGACTGTGGAAAAATCCACCAGGAGAAAATCCCATTGTTCCACTGAGGTGAAAGGTTGGTGTAATCAGGTTAAAATATCAACACATCATCTAGGAAAGCTGCAGTCACATCAGTGCTGAAATAATACCCTGAAATATTCATTTTGGGCTGCCTGGTTTGAGTTTCTGGGAGGGGAGGGAGAGTTAAACCTCCTCAGCAACGTGTTCTGAGGATCAGGGGCATCACTGAGTTAAAATCTTGCACCGAGTGCCCAGACCTGGCTGTGAGGAGGACCCAGGTAAGGATGTTTCTTCTCCACAACATGGTTCAGTATTCACAGAGTGACATTCCCAAGCCACTGCCCTCATTAAACTTTGAAGGTACACCTGGTTTACGAGTCTCCCAACGCTTGTACTCCCATAAATCTCTTTTAGCTAATGTTCTAGTCTAGTCCTTAGAATAATACTGGTTTTGTGGGCTTTTTTTATTTTTTTAATTTGTGGTTTGTTTGGTTTTGGGTTTTCTTTTTTTTTTTTTTTTTTTTGAGATTATACATGAAAGGATTCATCTGTATTTTATATTTTCTGGGTTTTTTTAAGATTATACATAAGAGAAATAATCTATATTCTATATTTTTCTTAGTTGAACACAACATTCATATGATACTCATTGATCACCTCTACAAGGGGTTCCTGTAGTTTCCAGATGCTTGTAGGGAGTCTTAGGGCATTTTAAGGAGGTTTTTTTTGAGGATTTGTATTTGACAGGGTGGGGGAAGAAGAGGGAAGGAAAGAACAGAGTTGAATTGCTCCTCAGATGCTTGGCCACAGAGCCATGTCACTGCCACCCTGTCCCCTCTTTTCCTTCAGGGAAATCTGTGGGAATCCAGGAGCACCATTTAGCCCTTGTGGGAAAAGCTAAATCTGGAAATTATCTGTTTAGTAACTGAAGTGTCTTTTCATGAATGGGATGGTTCATCCCCAGCAGGAGACAACTGAGGGCTCAGCTCCAGATGGAGAGTGTCAAACTCCTCATAACCCAATTAATCCCAACCAAACTCGTGCTAATTTAATGAGTTGTAGTTCACAGAACGGTGTCAATGAGGACCAAAAACATTGGCTGAGATCTGTGGGGAACCTTAAATCACAGAAAAATAATGCCATGAGCACCTCCAGAGCACTTCTGCAGAGCAGAGCAGCAGAACAACTCCTGGAAGACAATCCAAAGGAATTTGTAGTTGCTCTGAGCTTGTGATTAAGAGGACAGCACATAATCCCTGCTCATTGCAGGGGGTTTGGAGTAGATGACCTTTAAAAGGTCCCTTCTAACCCAAACTGTTGTCTGATTTTATGGTACTCACAGGGTTGCACCGTGTTTGCAATCCCACATAAATTGGTGACATTCACGCACTGAAAAAAAGGGATAATCTTGAAATAGGTGCAAATATTCCAACCTATTGAAAATTTAAAATTGATTTAAGAAAATCAATCACACACACAAAAAAAATGAAATTAGAGAGTGCTGAGAGGAGCAATCCAAGCACTTCTAAACCCAACTGCTGCCCAGCAAAGGAGTTGTCCAACTTGTGCATAAACTCATTTTACTCTCTACATTTTTGTGTTCAGGTAGCACAAAAAAATAAACCTAACAGAGAAGGAGGTTCCAAACACCTCTCACTAATAGAAACAACAACTGTTTCAGGGCTGTATCCCAGAAAAACTCTGCAGGAAGAAATGATTGGCACAGACAATAGCTGTGTCTGGCAACTGTCACTTCAATTTGTTGGTACAATTCATCTTGGTTTGGTGATGGTGATTTACAGTAACTTCCCCCTTCACAACTGAATTCATCCCTGAAATGATTCCATGACAAACAAAGTGTAATGCTTATTCTTTATTTACAGTAGGCTTGTTAGAATATTGAAGCAACCTAGCATCAAGGAAGCATCCAAAATACAGGGCACAGTCAAACCACACATTAGAGAGCACAAACTGTGTGACAGAACTGTCAAAGAGAGTGTTGGACACTGGGGGCTGAGAAAGGAGAGAGATGAGGGTAAAAGAAAGGGGTTTGTAAGTGCTTTTTGTCCATATTATTGTGTTATTCTATTTAAAAAAGACATTTTAATTTAATTTTAATTTTTATTTAATAATGCATCCGATCATTCATTTATCTATTTATTTTAATTTAATGTTTCTATTTCTTAATTCATCTGTTCATATATTCATTTATTTATTATTTCTTTTTATTTATTTATTTTAATAGTAAGGGTTCACCCCTACTTTTTATTGAGTTGCTTGGCAAGTTTTCACCCTGGAAAGGCAGAGTCTTTCCCAAGGAATGCTGAGGTTGATGAGCCCAAGTCAGGACTGATTCCAAAATTGGAGCCTGTTGCTCATCACTCTATTGGAGGAGGTCACAAAAAGGAAGGTTTGGTGTTCCCTGCCTCTCTGCCACATCCCAGAGTGCTCCAGATGGGATGTGGTGGCTCCATGGAAGGAACAACTTCACCCCTTGACCTTCTCCCTGAGCTGACCAGAAGTTCCTGGTCCCATTAATGGATCTGCCCAGGGATGGGTGGGAATTTCAGGAGCTGGTGCTGTCTCAGAGACTTTTCTGCCAGGGATATTCCTAATTCTCAACCAAGAGAAATACAGCATCATTACTCTAATTCCCCTGAAATATCACTTTGTTATTTCAGTCCTCTTTAGGTTTGTTTGCACTATTTCGGGGAACTCTACTTTGTTAAATCTGGTGGCTTTGATGCTCTAAAATCACATCACTGATAATTAAACTTCAATCTGGATGTTTTCCAACCCTGGCTCCGTGTTAACAGCCAGTTATTTCCCCCTGAACACCACGAGGGTCTCAGTGCAACAGCAGGAACCTGTTTCCAAGTCATGGAACTTCTGGGGGAACGAGACTTTAATTTTAGTTTGCCTTTCTTAGAACCAGGCCTGCAAAAATATTTGGTTTTTTTTTTTATTCCCTCATTGCTTTTAATTTACACCAGAACCCTTAATAACCATTGCTTAGTCACCAGGAGGCTGAATTTATTTAAATCAATATCTAATTAGGTTTCTTAATTTATTACCTTTCACTTCAGAAATTTAAGAAATTTAAACAATTAAGTGTCTACATGGATATCCTACTGTTGCTTTTTGTTTCTGCTTGACTAAATTTTTTGTAATTGATTATTTATAGACCCAAATGTCACATTGATTTCTTTAACCAGTGGATTTTTAAGAAATGAAATCATTACATTTTGGGGGTGGAAGATTCTTTCATGTTAATTTTCTTTTTTTTTTTTTCCTGCAAGAAGATGAAATTAAAGGATGTGAAACGTGATTTTATTAAGCCACAACACAATACAAAGGTGTGTTTTCCTCTTACTTCTACCTTGAAATTGCTTTGATTACAAGGGAAAAATTGCTTCCATGAAAAGGCATATTTATAAAGGGTAGAAATCCCTATTCACAGGCAAAGGAGAATCTTTTAGGAACTTTTTAGTGTGGTGGGGACAGGGAAATCCATCATATGATACCTCTTGTAGTACTGCATTTGATATAAAATGCCTAGTGAAACCTTTTATTCCTTTTAAGATTCCCTGTTGGAACAAGATGATCTTTAAGGTCCCTTCCAACCCAAACAATTCCATGATTCCATGATAATATTCAGCACAGATATGGCTGAACAGATTTATTTTTTTGCCAGTTTTCAGGAGCTTTTCCTACATGAGGGCACTATGGAAATGGTACATTATGGAGAATAAATATCACTACATTTCATTTTCCCTCTTGACAGGAAAAGTGGCTGTTGGAAGTGTTTTAGGACAGAGTCTGGTTTAGACTCAACCAGAAGGGATTTCTGGTTATTACAGCACTGTCAACCTGAAATTGTACCTTCTAGTACTTGGAAATCCTGTTCACACAGAGACATCAACTGTAACAAACAGTCTGTTGGCTCATTTTATTCGCATTCACCTCATTTAGCCACGGAAATAAAAAAAAAAAAATTAAAGAAAAATAACCCACTCGCTGAATGTTTCTGGCTACACATTTGCCATTTATGTCACTGTAAAAATAACTTCATTTTTCTGGTGTGGGTTTTTGGGACATGGGAACAGATTTTTTGGCTGCCTTGACACCAAGTTGCATCAGAGATGGCATTTCAATAAATAAAGTCAATAAATAAAGTCATTGTGCCCGTTTGCCCGTATTTCTGAGCTCATTGTTGGAAACAACAGCTCCCTAATTGTGGCTGCTTGTGCCATTAATGAAGCAGTGCTATCTGGAGCATGGATTTTGTAATCTTTTATGCATCTGAATAGTCTGAAGTTCAACCTAATGATTAAGACCCACTTGAAGCCTTTGGTTCTGCAAGATGTCGTGTTCGGTGCGTGGCTTTCAACTCCCTTTGGCTTCCAAGTGGCTGGAATGCTGTGAATCCCAAGCACGAGTGAGGCTAAAAAAAGGGAAAGAGGAGTAAAAGGATCAAACATAAAGGGGTGGTTGGACTCTCACTGCTGATATCCCAGCTCTGGGCACACGACAGCAACACTCGACTCGAAGAGCCGGAGGGAGAAGCGTCGGGGTTTCCAACGAGCCACCGCGATTCCAAATATGCCTTTGTGGGATGCAAATGTGGACTTGCAAACATCAGTGTCACGGTTTTTGCAGGCTCCAGGCTTGGCTTTTTTGGGTTTTGGATGCAGAGAACACCCCCAGCACCTGCATCCACAGGTGCATCCTCTGCTCACCCCCCTGATCCCGCAGTTCATCCAAGCACAGCGAGGTTGAGCCATGCACGGGATGACCTTGGAGAGCAGGAGGAGCACACACAGGTCCTGGTTTGGGATGACCTTGGAGAGCAGGAGGAGCACACACAGGTCCTGGTTTGGGATGACCTTGGAGAGCAGGAGGAGCACACACAG
>NW_021940571.1:2452872-2504908 GCF_001715985.3 Manacus vitellinus
TTTTTTTTTTTAGCTTAATCTGCCTCAAGAGAAATGGCAGATTCACCTCCAGCACTAATGAATGAATATATTCCAATCTCACTTTATTTTCTAACAATCTACTATAAGAAAAATACACGGAATATCCCTTATACCAATATATAGGGGTTGAACTCGATGATCCGATGTGTCTCTTCCAGTATGAGATATCCTATGATTTATGAAATAAAGGCTGCAGGTAAAGACTGAATTTTAGAAGTATTAGTGCCACTAGATAGGACTTTTAAGCACCAACCCCTGTATTTTCTGTCTCATATGGGTGAAGATTGGTTAAATTGGATCTATATTTTATCAGCTCCTGGTGGCTTTTCATGATTCCTGGTTTTTGGCTTATCTATATCATACTGACTTCCAAATTGAAGGCTCCTGGAATTTATGGGACAGAGACACAGCTTCTCTCTGGATGGTGGGAACAGGAATTTTGGTGTCTCAGGTTGTTCTTCTTCTTTAATATGGAAAACGTTTAAACAACTAATTTTCTTGGGAAAAAAAGCCCATTATTTCCAAGTTGATCTCTTCCTGAATAGGTGTTCCCCAAAATACTTCTGAAGTCCAACTTTTCATCCCGATTTTCAGGTGAAAATAAATATTAGATTTGTCCAACAGGCTGGAAAATCTATTTTTGAACGAGCTTTGTAGCAAACATCTGCAAAATGAGAGGGAAGGAAAGCAGTGTGGAGATTTCATTCCCTACCTGGAGGGTAAAACCCAGCTGTTGTTCCACGGTTCAGAGCCATCAGGAACATCATAATTAAAAGGCACTGATGGGACATCTCAGGTGGCCCAATAAACTCACCTGTGTCTTAGCTCTGTGCTTAGCAAAGAGATTTTCTATGAAAATGGTTAAAATGAATTTTAAGGCAGGAAAGAAGGAAATATGTCCTATTTGCTGCACAAATCGTCCCCTTTCAGCTTTATTTTCATTTGCAGCTGTGCAAGCTGGGTATAAAATGCAGCTATTTTGACTTTGTAGTATTTTATGCCTGGTTTGAGCAGTTGTAAAAACTGCAAGGCAGCCAAGAATTGGACCTTCTCCTTCTTCCTCCATGGTGCTTGGTTTTATGTGGCACCTCTTCCACTAAACCTAAGGCACAGAGGAGCCTAAAGAGTAAAATAAAAGCCTGCCATGCTCTACTAAATCTTATTACCCAAAGCAGAATAATTTTAATGCCTTAAAAGTTTTATCCACTAGGTCCCTACGGGAGGAAAACGTTGGGTTCGTAGCAGATTTATTTTCCCTAAATATCTGAATTTCCATCAGGTTTGCTCTAATAACTGTCAGCTGACCTGATTAAAAACTACCCCTCCTCTGGTTGATTTAAATCAACTTGGCTGCCACACAGGAAGCTGGAGCGCAGGCTACTTTAGCTGGCCATCTGCTACACTAAATTCATTTATTTTGGAGAACTTTGCTTTAATTCAATTACCGGGACCATATTTCACGGCAGGTGTAGGAGAGAAATCTGTATTTCGGGTTCCTATGTGGGATATGGCGTAGGCAAGTGAGGAGTGAGAGGAGGGCCTGGGTAACATAAAAGAGAGGAAGAAAGGATTTCCCTGAAAGCTTTAATTACAGTTTTAAAGCAGAAAAACTTAAACAGGCTTTAGAACAAGAAATATTGAAAAGACTCGTATTGTGACCTCGCAAATCACTGCTGGTGTTACACACCACGAGAGGAATTATATAAATACTGTAACTGGGGGAACATTTGCAGTATCTGACTCACAAATTACCATGAAAATGGTGAATATTTCAGGCTCCAGCGAGGTCTTTACCCGTTGCTTGGCTTGGGGTTGTGGATCTGAAAGCCAAAGCACCAGGGATGGCTCATGTGTGGCTTTTGTGTGGCATCCAGAGCCCTCTGTCACATCTGTCACCTGCTGGGAGGAGCTGCCCGGGATGGAAGAGCTGGCAAAGACCCACCAAGGGGGTGTGGATGTCCCCATCCAACGGGAAAACACGGAGTTCTGGTTTAAAAGCACAAACAAGCTCCTGGTCTGCTCTTGGTCTCACGAGAAGGGTTCCAGCTCTTCTTAAAAATAATATAAAAGTCACTTCTGGCCAGTGCTCGGGTTAAGGAAAAGAAGTAGGTTTGTTTTTAATGATGCCAGGGGAGGGTCAGGTTGGACATCAGGAGGAATTTCTAACTGGAAAGGGTGGTCAGGCACTGGAAGGGGTTTGGAAGGAGGTTTGGAGTCCCCACTCCTGGAGGTGTCCAAGGAAGGGCTGGATGTGGCACTCAGTGCTCTGGGCTGGGGGACAAGGTGGGGATCAGTCACAAGTTGGACTCGATGCTCTTGGAAGTCTTTTCCAACCTTAATGATTCTGGGATTCTTTTGATGTGTCTTAAATGAGAACTAATGTTCTTACATTTCAGCAACTTCTAGGTTTATAATTCAGGTAATGTGCACTGAGATAAAACCAAAAATGTCAACACTGAATCAGTTTCGAAGAGAAAGGAAGAAAATATTTTAGCAGGCTGAGCATTTTTAACACACTTTATAAAGTTTATTGGTTATAATTTCTTGAGAAATTGTTAGGTTTTTATTTGTAATCCTAATTTGAAAAGAAAGATATTTAGGAAGTGCAACATTCTAAATATCACCACAATAAATCCATTTTTTGCCCAGTTTTACTCAAACTGCAGATTCATTTCACTACAAACTAGGTTACATTCTACTGAAAGGTCAAATAAAAATGGTCTTTTATTACTGGCCTGACATTTTATTGAAATTCTGGCTGTTTTCTTGTGTTGGTGTGGGAGTGGGCAAGGGAGGACAGGGAACCTCTGCCAGCTTTGGTTTCAGCAACCTTTGCTTCATTAAGGCACCTTTGCTTCATTAAGGCAATGCCATCCCAATTAAAGTAAGAGTTAGTGCCTGTTTTAAGCCCTGTAATCAAAATTAATGGTTTTCATCTCTCAAAACCATTAGACAGTTAATCAGGGTGTGTGTAGTCAAACAGATGTGGTTGACAAAGATTTACAGCGTTACCAAAATAGCAGGGGAGAAGAAGAGGGAGAGGAAAAAAAAGGAATATTGGTGGGACTTCATGTTTGCTACTCCTTTAGGAGAAGAAACCATAAATCCATCACTGCCCTACAGGCAGAGAAGGATTTGTTTGAGCTGGTTTCATGTTTCTGATCAACTGGTTCACGTTCTGGTGGACACAGATTGTAAAATACTTCCATTTTTCCATCTCTTATTTAGAGTTTGGTTCTGTATAGTTTCATAGTGGCTGGATTTTGTCCCCTTTACGTGCCCTGTTTTCTCATGCTCTGGAGCTGAAGGTGATGGGGCTGTTGGGAGGAAGCAAATGTAGAAGCTGTAGAAATGTAAAGAGTCATTAATTTTGTGTTTTACCCAGAAAAAAAGTCATAATCTGAATGTTTTGGATTAGAAGGGATCCTAAAAATCAAATTCCACCCCCCGCCATGGGCAGGGACACCTTCCACCAGCCCAGGTTGCTCCAAACCCCATCCAACCTGGCCTTGGACACTTCCAGGGATGGGGCAGCCACAGCCTTTCTGGGCACCCTGTTCCTTTCTGCCAACGTGCAGCATCTTCCAACACTCCTTGGGCCTGTCCATCCCTGCTTCCCAGCGTTCCCTTTCCCTGCAATACAGTGTGAATCTGTAATTGAAGCAAATTCTAATAAAAGGGAAACTTTCCAAGGGCTAAAAGCAATTTTGCCTTTTGCAAAGTATTCACCAGCCTCCATTAAATATTTTCTCTTTTTAATTGCAAATGTCAGCCCAGAATGGCTCTGTTTTTACTGCACTTGGGAGCATATTAGTTTCTG
The DNA here is from genome assembly GCF_001715985.3 of Manacus vitellinus. Classification (NCBI taxonomy): domain Eukaryota; kingdom Metazoa; phylum Chordata; class Aves; order Passeriformes; family Pipridae; genus Manacus; species Manacus vitellinus. Next base: position 2,456,714 of record NW_021940571.1, read on the forward strand.
CCCTCCAGGGGAAGAAATGAATTTTCCCCCTCCAATCTAATGAAATAGAGAGCATTTAAATCATTTCTTTCACAAACACATTTTTCAGTCCCGCCTATGAATGAAAACAGATTTATTCTTTGTGCTGGATTTGTAGGTTTGGGGGTTTTTTTCATTCTACAATTTGGAGCCTATATTTTTTTTTAAGCAAAAATGAAGTGATTTCTCAATGCAATTGTGAAATTCCAGTTTTCACAGTGCATTGCTGACTAATCTCTCTACATTTATCCACAAGGGGGGAATATAGAACCGACCGAGGACATTAACAGTGATATTTATTCAACTTATTTCTGACTGATTGATATAATTGCAGCTCTCCAAGGCCTATTGTGATCGCAGGACTGGAGATATACTTTTATTTCAGTTTAGTATTTTGGAGCAATGCCTTCTGAGGAAGAAAGAAACTAATAATTTCTTGTCAGCAGCAAGCTGCAATTATATGTATTTATATTTAACCTTTCCAGATACCACTCATTAACATTTCCTTGGCACAGGCACAGTTTACATTTTGATATACTCCTTTGGTGGAAAGGTTATAATGACTCTGGGAATCTTTGACTTGCTAATGTTCCCTCTCCTCAAAGTGCTGGGGCCACATCAAAACATAAACCTGGGAGAACGAGGCTTGAACTGTGGATTTGACTTCAGTTTAATGAGATTGTTGAGCAGAATGGTCGTAGTGATACTAATTTAGCACAATGAAGTCAACAAAAGCCATTCCCAGTTTAAGCCTTGATGTCATGGCACTGTCACAACTCCTTGGTGCTTGGAATAACTCCAGTTGAAGGGACCTCTGGAGAACATCAGGCCAAACCTTCTGCTCAGGCCAGAATTGGCATCCAAGTGAGATTTAACTTCAAAATTGGACTTCAAAGTCAGACCAGGCTGCTCAGGGCCTTGGTCATGCAAGTTTTGAACCAGGGACAGGAGAAGACCCCAGTGGACCCCATTTCTCTTCCCTCCTGTGCTCTGGAGGGACGTCACCTTTTCTTTTTGCTCCCTAGGGATGGGAAGGTGCAGCTGGAAATACTGGCCTGGGCTGAATCCTCCACCTTTCCCACCTTCTCCAGAGGCATCCACCAAAAATAAAATTGCCACACAAAATTTGAGGTGGCAATAAAAAAATCGATCTCCTGACATGACAGTGACTATTCTAATTGTGGTCTAATTAGAAGAAAAGCAAGGGGGATACTTAGAAAGCCACTGTTTCTCAGAAGGGAGGAATTTTATTGGCTTGATTTTTCCTTCTTCCCCAACTCCTTCCTCCTCTGTTGTTTGGAGCCAAAAAGAAAAAGAATTTAGGAAAAGAGAAGTGATTTAAGTTGCACGTTGGCACTTATTTCTGACCCCTGTAAGGTTATTTTAATCTGATCAAGGTGGATTTCCTCAGTGAGATCCATTAATGGAAATGGATGTAATTAATGGTTCACCATTAATAATTATTCAATTATTTTAAAATTATTAAATTATTAAATAATTATTAAAGAATTAACCAAAGAAAATTTCTGTTGCCCTAAATTATGCTAAATTTAAGAGTTTATTTGTATATTTTATTTGTATATATATATTTATAATGTATTGGGTGGTGCTTTTCAAACAAGTCCCATGTGATCAGCAGCCATCTCCTTGCAGATGGTTGATATTTCTATTTGGTGTAGTTTGTTTTTTTTTACTATCAGTTAATTTTCTGCTCAAAGCCAGTTGGGTAAATCAGATGAAGTAACAGCCCAGGAGACATTAGAGATGATTAAGAAAAATAAAGTTCCTGATAAGAGTGAGACATTGACTGACTGAAAGTTATTTCTTCATTAAAATTTCAACAGGTGGCCAAGAAAATTAAAAGTGAAGTGGTTAAGCTACTGCTCAGCATGTAAAATGGGCAAGTTAAAAACAAGACAAAGAAACAAATAACCCACTCAGATTATATTTGATCAAATAAAGAGAAAAAAAATAGTAGTTGAATGTCTGATGCTGAGTGAGTGAGATGCAGAGTGATTTTTTCACCACTCCAAATAGAGTGAATTAATTGCTAAAAAACTGAAATAAAAAATGGGGTTTTGGTGGTCTTATTGACCTGGGATTTTTCACACATGATCTCAGCAACTTAGAAATATCCTGGTAGTCAACAGGTCAAATAAAACAGTGGTTATTGGGAAAAAAAAAAAAAGAGATGGAGATCACAGTAAATCAAACTTGACTTTCATTCTGGTCAGAGAGCAGCTACATGATCAGACATTAATGTTTCATAGAGAAATTTGCTTAAAAGCATAGGAACTTGTGGAAGAGTAAGTAGAGCATCTGAATCTGAAGAGGCTGTAAAAATGTTAGAGTAAAAAAAATCTCTTAAAGTAAATTATTAAAAGCATATAGAAATTATAGAACAATGCAGTGGTTTAATATCTGCTTTGTGCCACCGCTGTCCTTTGAGTCTCAAACATTTTAAGATCCAACTGGACTCTGTTTCCAATGAGAATTTGGATTTATGGCTTGGGTGATCAGCCCAGGACACCCCCACTGCTCCAAGGAGCTTCTCCCCATGGATTTCTTAAGTACAAAAGATTTACATTTTTTTTTTTGAGAGTACTTGATATATCCTACAATGAAATTTAATATTATATTTTCATTTAAAATGGCAAAGAGTTGTGATCCTATCAAATCCTGCCACGGGAAACCTAATTTTTTAATATTAAAAACTACATAAAGTTAGAGGGAAGTCTTAAAAGCATTAATCCACGAGCCAAAATCACCATATCTTCCAAACTCTAATATTTTGGGAAGCTTGAGTTGGACAGTGGGTTGAAAAGTGGGTTTTTTGAGCAAAAGTATTGTGTGACATAAAGCAGAAATGTTCCAGCCTTGTCTTTTAAATTCTGGAGGGTTCATGTTTAAAGAAATGCTTTGCTGTCAGCAGACAAACACCAAAATAATTGTTCTCTAGGGGATGAAAAACACCAGTTAAAATGCAGCCACACACCCAATTCTTCATTTTTAGAGCCCACTAAAAGTTTGATACCCCGAGGACTGACAGATTGATCAGGGAATGTGGAGGTCGAACAACAAACATCTCCTCATTTCTCTGTCTGCACCTTCTGAAACTGAGATTTTAGATGATAATGATTCAGTGTTAGAAAATGTTGTGATTCACCCCAATTTTACAAAATAACCTCCTGCTGAAAAGGTTGTGCTGGAGGAATGGGATGTGATGGAATGTGGCCGGTTCATGCAGGGTCCCTGCCTGCAGTTGTTGGGTTTTTAACCACAGGATATTCTGGGTTGGAAGAGACCCCCAAGGATCATCAAATCCAACTCTTTAGTGAGTGGCCCATCCAGGGGTTTGAAATCATGTTTGCTTTGAGGACTGCAAGGCTTCAACTGGTGTTGCAACCAGCGGGATGCTTTGTGCAATTCCACCTCACACAGGAAGATTTAATGCTTTAAGACTAAAATTTCATTTCCTTTAAGACAAAAATGATTGTTCTCTAGTTCTTATCCTGTAAGGTATGCCGTGGTTCTCACCACATTCCAAACTCCCAGCTAAGTCTCGAGCTGGACTGGCCGTGCCTGGGTTGGTGAGACCCTGCTGGGATCATCTTGGCTTGGCCACCTCACAGTCCTGCTCTCCCTCCTCATCATTTTTGGAACCTGATGGATCTACTTGAGAACTCTGCTGAAAGGAAAACCCAGTGCCACAAATCAGTCACCCTTTTTTTTTGCAGTGAGACATTGGACAAGACAACACACAGGAAAAATCACAGGAATCACTGGAAACCCCACTCACTGGAGTTCTGGGATTGCTTCGTGTGGAGATTTTTGTTGTGATCATTGCAATGCTCGTGTCTGCACACTGATCTCCCTTCAGCTGCTCTCCACTGACAAGCTGGAATTATGTTGGTGAAATCCCAGTGGGAAAGATCAGTTGATTTATCTTCTGAAATGCTTTCAATCAGTGGCAGCCACATAACGACCTCAGTCCCAAACCTGCCTTTCCTTCCCCACCACTCTGGTCTGGAGCTGGTTTGGCCTGGAACAGGGATGGAGGGATAGAAACAGTTCTGCCTGGTCCAGCCAGTTGGGAATGGGGTACTCTCAGTGCTCCTTCACTCTTTGTACACATTCTGAAGGGAATTCGGGTGTTGGAAAACCCAGTGGGTCCTGAGGGCACCTCACTCCATGCAGGGGCATTTCTTGGAATGCTCCAGAGGTTCCTAATGAAGGGGAGCTCCAGCCTCAGGGAATGTGATGGGAAAGGAGGACCCTACAAAGCTGTGTGGGCATGGGTGGGAAGGGGTCAGCACTGGTGTTGGGGTGGAGGTGCTCCCCATCCTGATGGGGTGCCAATACCAAAAACAGGGCAGGAGAAGCATCACCTGTTGAATTATTGTGCAAAACCAGGCACATTCTGCACCATAAAGTGAGATGGCACCTCCAAAGCCTTCCCAGAGTCCAAACCCTGCCCTCACCACAGCCCTGTCCAGGCTGTTTTGGTGACCAAATGGCTTCCTTAGCACAGCTGGGGTTTCCAAAAATATGATAGTATAATATAATAACTCAGCAAATCTGCAAGACCAGAGATGAGAGACACCTGGGAGCACTGGGCTGAAGGAGCCCTGGGGTGGCTGGGAGGGTCAGGGGGAGTGGGAAACTCGTTGGGCCCAGCTGGGAATTGGGGTGGGTTCAGGTTTAGGCTCAGATTTAAGAGGGATGAGGAGGGGAAATTTGGCTTTTGTTTTCACAGAATTATTTTGGCTGCAAAAGGGGCCCCAAGATCCTCAAGTCCAGCTCTTCCTTCTGTTCTCTCTCCACTAAGCCATGTCCCCAAGTGCCACCTCTGCTTCTGGAGAAGACAGGGAAGGAGGTGTCCTTGGTTGTGCTGTTCACAAGGACTAAGGTAATACTTTTTATGGCTTTTTTATTCCCTTTATTTGTATTTGTATCAATGATCATTTGCCCTATTCTCTGTCACTGAGACCTTGGGTAAAAGCCTCAGCTCTGATGACGTTGTTTAACATTAGATGTTGTTCAAGGTGTTAAAAGCAAGCAGAACTTATGTTTTCAACAGCATTTTGGCACAAGTCTCTTCAGAAGAGCTGTTTGTTAGGTACTCTGGCTAATGGAGTGTCCTCTGATAATTCATTTGTCAGATTCAATTTATTGTTTCGTAGGGGGAAAAAAAGGAGTAATGTTGAAAGTCTGGCTTTGTTGTAAAATTCAGGGTGAGTGAGGGCAAAGCTAAGAATAGTAAAAATTGGTGTTGGGGGGTTCAGCCTGAACCTGCTGGGATTAATCAGTCTTGGCACTGGATTCAGTGGTGCAGGAGGTGGCCTGAGATATGTTGTAATTATTTGGGATATGGGAATATGAGACCCGTTTCTGTTTGTGCGAGTTTGTTGTGGGATAATTCCACCCCGGGACTTGACCTCCATGTCTGCACAATAATTGATGGAGTTTCTTGTGTGGAGAAAAAAACTGTATTTTCCTTCCTTGGTTTCAAACATGTTGGCAAATCAGATGCTCTGTAGGGAAATGACTTTTAGTGGAGGTGAGCAATAATGGGAGAGGTTTGCTCTGCACTAGGAGGCCTCAGGGACTTGGTTTTCTCTGTCCAGGTGCCAACACAAGGGAAAACTAAAAGATACCAGGCAGCTAAAAGGTGGCTGAGGGTTTCTGGAGCTCATATCTTGGTGCTAAGATACTGATAATCTGTGAATTCTGATTTTGTTTCTGGAAAAAAAATCCAAAATATAGCCAATGTAATGGAGTTGTGAGAGCTGGAAGTCAAGTAACTAAAGGTTCTCCCCTGTGCTCCCTGGTTTCAGGAATGTTAATTAGATGTTAACTGACATGGAATCTTATATTTTTCTATTTTCTGGCAATTCTCTCTGGAGATGTGTGTATTAATAAGCTTTGGGTTTTGGTTACTATGGCACTATTAATAATGCAGGTCTGTTTCTATGGTAGACACTGAGAATTTCTTGTGTGTAAATATTGGTCAAAGAGGGGAAAAAAAGACACTATATTTACTTGATAATGATGCACATGAAGGCTTTGATTAGAAGCTTATTAAAGCTTTAAGGATAAGTATTTTATTATATTCACCTTGTTGATTTGGGCTGGAAGCAACTGTGTCCAGTTTAGCTCAGGGCTCCTCCTCAGACTCATCCAGGATGTCATTCCAGGCCATATGAAAGATCTAATCCTTGTTGATACACAAGAAAAAAACATATTTTAACCAGCTGTTGAAGACCAACCTGGTTGTTGGCAGGGTTTGTCAGAGGTGGGATGGGTTGCAACCACACCTCTGCTCCCTTTGGAATACTGCAATTTTCTGCCAAAATACAAAGCCAAGTGCTGGCTACTCTGCGTGACTTCAGGGAATTAAAATGTATTTATGCACATATCTCCATCATTTTGATGGCTTCCAGGAGGCTTGTTTTCCCTCGTATTCCACCTCCCACCACTCTCCAGCAGTGCCACTGTTAGTGAGGTTGTGCTCAAAGTACAAACCCCGTGGTGGCCTCCGGTGTTTGGTTGTGTTTTGTCATTAAATTTCAAGAAAACAATTGTCAGAAATGTAGTTTTGGTTTGGGTTTTTTTTCCCCCCTGCATGTGTTCATACCTCTGCCATCAGTTTTTTAAAACCCCCAGTGCTTTGCCTGAAGGAGATGCTACAAGTCCTTCGTGAGCTGCTTTTATTTGTGGGGTGTCCGTGTGAGACGATGACTAAACGTTTCCTTGGATGCTTGAACGTTGGAATCTGCAAGGAGGGAAGCTGGAATAAATCCGGGAATATTTCAGCGGGACGGGAGGCTTCTCCCTGCTCCCATCCATCACTAGATGGCACAATGAGTGTAGGAATGTGGGAAGGCTGAGCCCTGCCAGGCACCGAGTTAATTCGTGGAGACGCAGAAGTAAGTGAGCAATGACAGGCAGTTCACTCGGAGAAAAGCCGGGTGAAAGGGACAAAAGCTGAGCAGACAATTAACTCTGAGGAGCCGCGTGTGGCACATGCTGAGTGCACAGATGACAGACGTCAGCCCACAGCCCTCAGCTGGGTACATGGCACAGGGAGCAGGGAATGTTTGCTGTTAAAACGTGAAAAAAAATCTGATTTTTTTTACCCTTTTTTTATACATTGCTTATTTTTAGTGTAGATGCTCCAGGTACACAACTATCAAATGGCAGCAAAATCCAATTATCGTTCAATGTTCCAAGTGCTTGTGATCAAATGTGCTCCTTAAAGCACAGCAAAGAGGCAGCACTGGAACTTGATATTTTTATATGATATATTAAGAATTTAAGCTTTTAAGCAGACACAAAACTAGTGCTTGGGGAATTTCAACTGGCAGCAGGCAAGCTCCTGCTCTGTGCTCCTGGTGCCAACACAAACTGCTCTGTCTCGTGACAAAGGGAGTTGCTGCTTGTTCAATCCTTGAAAAAAAAAATCCTACTGCAGTTTTGGGTCCTTAAACTCTACCTGATGGTTTTCCTGACTCTTTTGAGGTGTTTCATCTCCTGTATGCCCAGGTTTTGCCATCCATGGGAGCAGTGCTGGGGATGACTCCCATGGGGCAGCCCTGTCTCTGGAAGCAAAGTTAACTTGTGCTCAGTGCTTCTGGAGTAGGTGGTGTTTCCTGTCCCTGGGAAGAAAAAAAGAAAAGAGAAAAGGGGAAAAATTAAACCCAGACTCAAACAAATTAATCCTTTGCCATGCCTGACCCACACTCATTCACAGAAAGTGCAATCATGGAATAACAGAATGGTTTGGGTTGGAAGGGACCTTAAAGCTCCTCCAGTCCCACCCCCTACCATGGGCAGGGACACCTTCCACTGTTCCAGGTTGCTCCAGCCTGTCCTTGGACACTTCCAGGGATCCAGAGGCAGCCCCAGCTTCTCTGGGCAATCCGTGCCAGGGCCTCTCCACCCCCCCAGGGAAGGATTCCTTCCTGACATCTGCTCAGTTTGAAGCCATCCCCCCTTGTCCTATCCCATCTCCTTCTCAATATTCTGTTTACTGCCAAACATGGTGTAATTATGCTGAGATCTCCTGCAGGGTATAACTGTGAGAGCAGTGGGAACTTCAGCCAACTGGGACCTCACTGTCCAAGTCTGGTACATCGAGGCTGCCAGAGAGGGATCTCCAGCTGCTTTAGAGTTACCCACGACATTCTCCCCACCTGTATTTGAAGTGTTGCACCCTCACCAACACCACTTGTTGTGTTCTGGATTTAAACCCCTCTGGGAGCACTGGGTGGCCCCTGACTGGGTGCTGTGGTGGGGCAGCCAAGGAGATCTTGGCTCATTCTCTTCAAGAGGAGCGAGTTGGGTGATAAAAGAAGTTTTGATCTGTGCCCTGGTGAGTGTTGCTCCTCTGCTGAAGAGTCCTCAACAGAGCTGAGGAGATTGATTTGTGATACTCAAGTCTCTTCAGCCTAAAGGCTATAAAGGAGTTGGTATGTTATTCCAAGGAATGTGTCAATGTTTTGTCAAATGCCTGCAATCCCTCTAATGTGACTCAAAGGCACGGGTAAATCTCTGATGGAGGCCTTATTTCACAGATATTTTATATCTTCCCTCCACTGGAGACATTTCAGGCAACTTAATGACAATCCCAAACTTCAATATCATGGGAAGATCAACGGGCTGCTGAAGACTTTGAGTTTTGGCTGTTTCTGTGCATGGTTGTCGTGAAAACAGCATGATCCATTCTATTTCTAATGCCTCTAAGAGTTCCAAAAAGGGTTATTATATGTATTGTCTGCATTGTGGGCGGCTGGATCAACAAAATCTTTGTAAAATATGGCCACAGTACCTGTGGGAATTCAGTGGTTTTATCACCCTTTGAAGAAAACCACAGCACTGGAGTTAATGAAGGAACAAGCAAAGCCCCAGATTAGCTTAAATGCAACAAAATCCAGATTCTGATATCTCAAGAGCTAAAATCAAAGCTATTTGTATAAACATGGTGCTCCTCTGAAGCGTGACTGCTTTTAAGAGAGTTAGTTAATCAAAAATCCCTAGAAAACAGGGGAGCACAGCTTTGGTAGGAGGGCAAAGTGATAAGAAAATGCCAGGAAACTGTTTTTTTGGAGAGTGCTGAAAGAAATTCTTCCAATTACATCACATTTCAGAGGAACAACCAGTTTGTGCAGGAGGAGTTTGAGAACTGGGAAGTTGCTGTGGTGAACTGGATAAGATGTTGAGATAGAGATTGGCCTCTTTGCTTTCATTTTTGAGCTGGTTCTTCTGTCACAGTACATTTATATGTTCATAAATTGGAATTCTGCCTCTCTACCAGTGATCTCCTCCATTGGGTCAGGACCTGAGGAGAAAAACCTTAGACCATTAAGGAAATCTTGCCTGTTTAATGAAATGCTTTATTTTAAACAAGTGGTCAGGATCTCTTCTTATCCAGTAAGGTTTTTTTAATATTAAAAATAATAAAGCATGTTTCTTGGCCCAGAAACTCCTTCCTCTTGTACCAGCACTGCTGACCTGCAGCAGCCAGGAGAGTATTCCTTAAATTAGAGACTTTTATTATATTCCTGATGACTCCAAACTGCTGCCCAACTGTGTGCACTGGAAAACTTGAGCTGCAATCAATCACTTTATTACTTTAATGATTTTTTTATTTTTTTTAAAATGTTAACATCTAATGTGGTTATCAAGCTCCTGCTTCCTCTGGTTATGGAACCTCTCAGGTGAGATCAGGCATGTTTGTTTAATCAGGGGTTTTATAACTGGTCATTGGTGTGACAATCTGGAGCCTGGTTTGTGTCAACCAGTTATTTTTTGGTTTGCTCTCAGCTCATAAAGTGCTCAAATCAGAACTGTTTTACTTTCAGGTTCGTAATCCTGGGGGATTTTGGAGGGGGATAGGGAGGAGAAGGAAATAATGACAAATAATACTAATTAGAACTTTAATTTGTTCAGCAGAGAAACACAAAAACTTTGACTCCCAGTACACAGAGCAGAAGCAGTGCAGGCCACTATAAATATGCTATTAGTCAGTTATTATACATAAAAAAATATTTCAGCAGACTGAGTTTGGGTATAAATGACTAAGTATAAATGGGCTTTGGTTTAGGTCTGTAATGCAAACACGAATTTTATTAATGAAAAATGACGTGTGTGTTATAAAAAGGAAGAATAAAAGGAAAAAATAAGTGATTGTTTTAACTTAGAGACTAAAATGATGGAGGAAAACCAGTGCTAAGATTTAACATGTGTCTGAAACCCAGAACTGAGCAGTTGTGTTGACCAGGGGGTTTGAAACACAAAGCTGAACAGGATAAGTGGATAAGTAAACTAGTCCTGCCTTCATGTGTTAATACTGGGAATTATTTCTCCATTTCCAGCACAGCAACAGACTCTCATCCAACAATTATTGAAATGGAATCCCAGAATGGTTTGGGTTGGAAGGGATCTTAAAGCTCATCCAGTTCCACCCTGTGCCATGGGCAGGGACACCTTCCACTGTCCCAGGTTGCTCCAACCTGGCCTTGGACACTCCCAGGGCTGGGGCAGCCACAGCTTCTCTGGGAAACCTGTGCCAGGGCCTCCCCACCCTCCCAGCCAGGAATTCCTTCCCAGTATCCCACCTAAACCCTCCCTCTGTTAGTATCAAGCCAGTGGGATGGGAGGTGGGCAGGGAAGGAGGCAGAAGTGAAATAGTTGGATCTGGAGTGGGAAAAGCAGCTGAAAGTTCCCTCCAATACTTTTACCTGGTTTGACTTTCCATCTGCTTGAAACCAAGTCGGGTGGAAGACACGTGGTGGTAGAATGAGGCTGAAAGAGCCCTGCTGGGAGAGGAGCAAAGTCCCTGGGATCTCACCCAAACCAGCTGCTCTTCAGGTCTTCTAAGACTTCATTCCAGCAGCTGCTTCTTCCTAGCCTTTCCATTGGAAGCACTGAGTCCTTGCAGCAATCCCTCTCTGGACCTGTGTGAGAGGGTGGGATATTAATATGAGGTAGTTTATAGTGAAATTCACTTATTTGAGTGGATATGCCATAAATTACAATTAATAATTATTTCTCAATACCAAAACCCATTTTGGTTCTTTGCTTGAAACTTAAACATCCCCCAAAGAATCAAATGAAGCCATGTAACATAATTTATATCCTGATTTGAAGCTGTATCATCTGGTACATAATTCCTGTGAGCAGCTCTTTTAGAGAGAAGTATTGCTGCTATCAATGGCACTTTTATGTTGGAATCTTTTTATACAAGCACACAATGCAAAGCTGGAAAGACAAATGTATTATTTCTTTCAGTCACTCATCCCTGTAAACCCCAAAGACAAACAGCTGAAATGCCTGGGGGCGAGGCAGAAGCATTTATCACTCCAAATTCTGGTACACAAAGCCCAGGAGATCAGCCTGGTTTCTGAATGCTGAGAGACAACTGACATCAGACTGGAGGGGAAGGGGAGAATTTACTTGAGAGTGGAAAAACAGGGTGAAAAAACATGTTACAGAAACAGAGGAGAGATGAGATTTATCTGGGATTACTCCTTTTAAAATCCTAGGTGAGCTGAAATAATTCTGAAGAAATGGGTTAGGCCCTGTTGCTTTTTATTTAATAACCCTCAGTACAAGACCAGCTCTGATCCAGCAGCTCATATAGAGGGACCTCAAGGCAATGGTGTTTTTTCTCCCCTCTTTTATAGATAAAGAGAATTAAGGGAAGCAAAGGTGAAGCTGGATGGCAGCAGGTGTGAGAAAGGGAGCCCAGAGGGGTTTTGAGTGTAGGTTCCTTGATCTTGTGTAATTAGGATGGGTCACTACAGCATGTAACTAATAATTTAGTTAGTTCTGGACTAATTGCTTGATTGTAGGAGTGTGGAGGGGTGGGTGCTGTTACACACATGGAATTCTTCCCTGTCCCTTTATGCCTGTGCTGCCTTGGAGGGGAACAAATGGTTCAGCAAAGGGGCAGGAGGAGGTGGGAGATGTCCCTTCCCATTGAAAACAGATTATCTTGAAGGTCCCCTCCACCCCAAACCATTCCATGAGGTTCAGTCACTGTGGCTGTTGCTTCCTCAGCTCCTCAGGGCACCCCTTGGTGTGTGTGTGTCCCCTGTGTTGGTGGGAGCTGTGCAGAACATGCCCATGGGACATGAGGGGTGGTTTAAACAGCCCTGTGCCCACAGCCTGCTCAAATACCAGATCTTTCCATTTCCAACTGCAGGGTTTTCCAGCTGGATCAGGTACCTTTGGGTGCCAAAGTTTACTTTTCCTACAGTTCCCACGAGGTCCAGTTGTATCCCTGAAGCTCTGTAACCTGGGGCATTGTGTTCTCTGTTGCTGGCTTTAACTGGAGAATGATAAAGGAACCTACAAAAAGTGTGACAATATATGTCCATGTCTATATCTGTTATTAAAAGGGTTTTTTAATCTTACCTTTTTTTTTTTTTAAATGATAATTTAGGAGAAATAGACTTTATTTCTCTTTCTAAAGGTGTTAAATGAGGGCTCTGGGCACTGAGAACACACAGCTCATACCCCCAAGCAACATCACATCTGCACCTGGTGATTCCCTAGTCCAGTACCAGTATTAGCAAGAGAATGTGGTGACAGGACAAGGGAGAACGGCTTCAAACTGAGAGAGCAGGTTTAGATGGGATATGAGGAATAAATTCTTCCCTGGGAGGGTGGGGAGGCCCTGGCACAGGTTGCCCAGAGAAGCTGTGGCTGCCCCATCCCTGGAAGTGTCCCAGGCCAGGTTGGAGCAACCTGGGCTAGTGGAAAGTGTCCCTGCCCATGGCAGGGGGTTGGAATTTGATGACCTTTAAGATCCCTTCCAACTCAAACCATTCTATTTTTCTATGATTAAACTAAAATATGCCAGTTTGTGGTCGTGAGGGGTCTATCTCAATGTTAATTGTGACCCTAAATATAATTCCTGCTTAGTCACAAGATGATCCCATCTCTGCTCTATGGATGCAAGGTCAGGTAATACCAGTGTGGTCAAGCAGAATCATTTGGGTTTAGGATAAGTTGGGTATTTCTACGCTGGGACAAATGTTCGTCTCAATTGTGAAACAGTAAAAAATACAATTTGTTTTAACAGACACAAAAGTCTCTAAGAAACTGTGTGTGTGTGTCCTTGCTGAAGGGGGTGGTAAACTGTGCAGAGGAGCTGAACAGAATAACTCAAGTCTTCACAGATATCATAACTCAAGTGGAAATATCGACTGCTTTTGATGGCAAGACAGTCTGACTATTCACAGTTCTTGGCATAGTTGATCACTGCTGGGAATTTAACTATTTAACTCGAATTAATCTTTGACATACACACATACCTCTCCAGGGAAGGAAACAGATCCTTTTCAGATGGGTTTGGGACAGACTTTTATTAAACAGCTTCAGTTTTTGAGCTGACATGGACCTTCCTGACTTTTTTTCCTCTCCACTAACCCTAATCCCAAGTCCAAGTGCAGCTGCCTCTGCAGAGCCACCAGATCTCTAAAACTAAACTGTATTAACCCAAAACACAGAGATATTTTGTTCTGTCTCCTCTGAGTTAATTACAAGATCTCACAGCTGCTTCTTTAATTTTAAAGCTGTTCTTTTCCCTTCCTGAGATGTTTGTTGCACTGGGGGAGGGTTTTTTAGAAACTACTTTTGTTTCTTGAGGCAAGCTGTGAATTATTCAGTGCTTTGCCCTTCCTGCACCAGTGGACCTTCCTTTGACGTGGTTAAGCACCTGAGAGGGGAGCCCTGGGGCTTTCCTCACTGTGGGCAAGAAAATGTGCTTTATTTCTTCAGGTAAAAAAAAAAAAAAAAGCCCAAACCACTGCCTTTGAAATGTGTTCAGTGAGGGAAGTGTGCGAGGTTAGTGCAGCCCCGGGGCCACAGCGATGTTTGCTCCATCAGCTGCACGAGTTTGACATTGTGGGCTTTGGAAACAAAAAGCTGCTGCCAACAGAACCCTGCAAAGCACTGCTCAGTGGGCAGCTCCAGCAAGATCTCTGAGATGCTGGGAACTTGAGGAATTAATGCAGCCCAATTACCACATCACTGAGGAGTCTGAAGTTCTGGTGTTGTTCAGTAAAGAACAGCTTGATTTTCGGCTAAGAAAGGGTTGGGAGAATATTTTTAAGGGGTGGGATTTGCCCCTTCTGCTCAGATGTGCTGTGGGGACTCTTGCAGGTCCAGGGTGGGTTGTGCTTATTTTTGGTGGGGCCCAGGAAGTCTTTGGAGAACAAATGTATATGTGCAGGTAGTTGTGGAGCTAGTTATTATTGACAAAATTAAGTGCCAGGTCTTTAATCATAATCTTTAATCCCAAATCCAACTTCAGGTTAATTATTTAGGGCTGCTGGAAGCTTGAAATGATGTACATGTTCAGAAAAAGACTTCAATAAAACCCAGGATGTGTGTTTAAATACCTTATTAAGTGTTCGCTCTTCAGGAATGTTCTGCACGTTTGGGGGGGTGTTTTGATTGACTTGAAAGGAGAGAAACAAGAGAAAATTTAAGGCATTATTAAAATGGAATTTTTTCCTCATCAAGTGGTAGGTAGTTGGGCTAAACAGAACTTGGCCAAAATTTGCAAAGAAAAATGTTAAATGTAGTTATTCAATGTATTCTTGAAAGCATTCCTTGGTGATGGAGTGGGTGGTTTGGTTTTTGGGGTTATTTGTGTGGGTTTATAGTGTTTCTCTTGGTGGTTTTGGGTTTGGTTTTGTTTGGGATTTCTTCTGTACATTTGAATAAATGGTGGAAGATTTTTTGGCATGAACTGGTCTTGGGTCATTTGAAAGAGTTGCCTGCCAGTCCCTGGAGCATTTCTCCCACAGCCAATAGTACATGGAAACTGCAATCCAGAAATGTCATTTAAAACTTGTGACACTCAGTGATTTCCCCCCAAGAATGACCTGAAAAGCAAACAATTAAACCCCCACAGTAGGTGGATGATGGAGAGGTTGAAATTCTCCTTCCACACCCATCAAACCCCCAAACTCTACTCTGTGTGCTGTGAAAAATAATACATTTAGGGCTGATTTCTTTTTATTTTTTTTGAGTGGTGCATCCTACAGCTACCAGGATACTTGTGGTCATCTTGCATTTATTTTTTTACCCCACATTTATCCAGAACACTGTAAATAGAGTTGAGATTTCATCCCAAACAGACTGTGAGTGTAGTAGTGCCCTTTAACAAATGAAGTCTCTTCTAATTGTCTAGCAGAGCTATGATTTTTTTTTTTTTTAATATTTAATAAATTTTCTATAGATTTCTCTCTTTCTATTTGCTGTTGCCACTGTGGAAAAAAATCCCCAGGGAATTTATTAAGCTGAGTTTGGCCAGGGATGTCACCTCTTGCAGGATGAGTTTTGTTGCGTTGTCTGAAAACAGGGTTAGTTTGACAGTGGAAAAATGGAGATAACCATGATTTAAAGAACTGGGAGAATTCATGGCAGGAGTGGGGATCTGTCCTTGCTGGGAGCACTTGATCATGGGTATTGATTCAGCCCATCAAAAGGGGTTGTAGTGATATGGAATTGATGCTCTGACCTTCAGACAGCTCTGAGCTGGAATGGAAAAACACGGCACAGGTACTTACAGATGGCTCCACTTATCACCTGCTCCAAGGAAAAGCAGGATGGATGTAGGAATCCCAGCAGCCTGCAGGGTGAGGTGGAGGCAGCAGGGACCTTCCAGAGGCAAAAACAAGTGGAAATGTCTGTCCTGTAGGCAGTGCTGCAGCTAAAAATCCAGTCATAAAACTCCTCGGGTAGAAGAATTCCAACTGCCAGGAAGCAAACAGCTCTTCCCTGCTTCCCTCTGCAGCTCCATTGTGGGTTTATTTTAATTATAAATGCAAGGTATTGTTGGTCTGATTTTTTTTTTTTTTTTTTGTTTAGGCTGATTCCAGGGCTGGGAATTGTGTAGTCATTTGTAGGTGAGTGAGGTACTTGGGAACATGGTGTTGGAATGGGAGTTTCTACCTATTGCAAGGGTTGGGGACATAATTAAATATAATTAAAGGAGCAGAGCAATGAAAAACACGGCAGGGAGAGGGATAATAATCACTGTGAAGGCAAAAGAAGGAGCAGAGGACTCTTTTTTCCTACTAGGAAATTTCTGTTGGTGAACATTTTAGCAGGATGACCTAAAGGAGGAGGAGGAGGAGAGGACTGTAAAAGGCCTTCATCTTTAACTGAGTTATAACTGCAGCATGAAAATATACCATATAAACAAGCCAACAGGAATTGTAAATTCATGTCAATGTGTCAGTTTTCTATGTGACACCCTGATGTGTTGCATTTGATGAGAATTTAGGCTGGCCTTGTGTGTTTGAGGATGGCCAGGCTGGAAATGACTTACACTGCACCACCTTTGTGTTTGATTAAAAACTCTTATTCTTTGCTGGCACCCTGGTCATGAAAACAGAACAAATCTTTCCAAAGAGGCTGTAGGAATTATGGGTTATTTCCAGAACTGTTTTTCTACCTTTAAGCCAGACTCACTGTGTCATTAATTCAGGTGTAGACTGCGGGAACTGTGTCTTCATAAAGTCACAGAGTGGTTTGGGTTGGAAGAGAACTTAAAACTCATCTAATTCCATCCTCCTGCTGTGGGCAGGGACACATTCCATGATCCCAGGTTGCTCCAAGCCCTGTCCAACCTGGCCTTGGACACGTCCAGGGATGGGGCAGCCACAGCTTCTCTGGGCAACCTCTGTTTTTGTTAGTATGGTATGGAAAAAAAAAACAACAAACTATATTTTGAGGTGGGAAAAGAGGCAGCTGTGAGATTGGAATTTTTGACTCAAAAGCCTGGAAAGATTCCATGTGTTAGTAAAATTCAGTGACTCTGGGATATGAATCCACTCACACACAGAACTTTAAGTGGTGTAAAGAGCACGTGAAGTGCTGGTCCATGGCTTGCACTGGTGAGATGGGAACACCCACGAGGGTGTTGTGAGATGTGTCTGTGACACAAGAGCTGCAAATCCTAAAACACATCCCAGGAATTGTGTGTGTTTGTCCTGTAGGAAGGAGTACACAGACATGTAAAAACAGGGAGGGTGAAAAAGTGGAATATTATCTTGTAGTCTGCAAATCCTCTGTGTAACTACATAGAGGTATTTTTCTTTAAGCATCTCAAAAAAAAAACCCAAATGCCCCCTTCCCTCCCAAAAGGCTCCACCAAACCACCCACCTTCTTTGGGAGCAAAAATGCAAATCCAGTCTCCTGGCAAGTGGCACATCAATTATTTAACCTGACAAACTAATGGGAACAGGGAAAGGTACAACCTCATTACCAACTTTAATCTTCTGGCACTTCTTGGATGCACTACAAGTGATTCTATCAGTCTGGAAACAAAGGGATTATTTTGGGGCCAATTATTCAAGCTCAAATGTTCCAGACATATGAAGAGGGGTGATGTACAAACCCAGAGGGTGGATGGGGTTGTGTTGGCAACGTGTAATTTGTTTCTTTAATGAGATTATTTGTCCTGTGAGAGCTCAGAGCCTTCTGCCAGCTGTGTGTGTGTCTGTCTGTGCTGACTCACCTGGCACAGAAACCACCTTTAGGTGACAATTCCTGTGATTTTACTTTCCTTATTGGGCTCCTTCCATCCCAGTGATGCTGTGGAAAAGAGGGTGCAGTGGATTCCTCCACAGCTGTAATTCCCAACCAGCCTTAAAAAAATCTTGGTTGGTGCTTTTTCCCTGATGTTTCCCTGGAAGTCCTGGAGCAATGCAGCCAAGATTGATTAGCAGAGGCAACAGGCATTTACAGAAGTGATGTTGCTGCTTGCTTTGTGCATAAAACAGATTTAAAAACCAGCAGACACTTGTGGGAAACCTAGAAATAAGGTGTCATTTATCCTGGCAATGGAATCATGTAAACTGTGGTGACTAGATGAGTGAATTTGAGGAATTTATCCTTTTTTGGGGTGTGTATTTTTAGAAAGCTAAACAGAACTGTGGGGCTTGGGGGTCTTCTGTCTCATCTGAACTGGAGAACAGCTCAAAGGGATGTTGTGCTGGCAAAATGCTCAACTGTGGTGGGTCCAACTGACCAAATTAGATGAAAAGGCATCTTCAGTGCCCATCCTCTGTCTCCTGATGCCACCTCCTCATGGGACAGTGTTTTTTTGCCCCTCTGCTCACAGCTCTACCCTCGCTGGGGGATACCTGGTGGCACAGGTTGGATATTTTATGTTCTTCCAGCACCATTTTATCCCAGGCAAGTCCTGTGGTACCAAATGGCTGCAATTTCCACTCTCTTAAGAGGTAGTAGGAACAATTCCTGGTTTAATTCTTTATTAATTCACTTTTAAACAGGATTTGGCCACGTGCCTCTGAATTATTTGGGGAAAAATATTCAGCTCAAGGTGTTTCATTGTAGTGATTAGTCTATAAAGGCCTTGCCTTCTTGGTCTGGCATTTTTGTTTTCTTCTAATTACTGGATGTAATCATGCCAACAGAATTTAGCTAAATTCCTGGGGACTTAATAAAAAAGGAAAACATGGCCTTTCCCTACATGAAATGCTTGGCTGAGTTGAAAAGGGACCATTTGTGATTTGGTCAGAGTGGTTTTGGTGTCTCCAGGAAAGGAAATGGGATGTTTTTGTGCTGCTGGCTGGGGAGTCCAGCTGGTCAGTAGGATTGGATTTAGAAGGAATGGAAGAGTTGTACAAGAAAAATCCCAGTTAAAAAATAGGGAAGAAGGAAACCAGCGTGACTATTTTCCCTGTCAGAGAGCATCTTATAATATTTCTGAGCATCTTACAAATATTTTCTGCTCTGCACTCTTTCCCCAGCAATTGAGTCAATAAGGGGAGTTGTTTGCATCAGTTACAGGAGATTTTTGGGGAGCATCTTTTCAGTTTGGGACATATTTATCCTTTCTCTTACCCTGATTTATTTTTCCTTGTGGATTGCTAAAATAAACAGTTCTTTTGTGTGTGGGGGATTAAATTCTTACAGTGAATGATCATTCTTGCTAAAGAAGGGGTGGCAGTGGCTGGCAGGACAACTGGAGCATGTCAGATGTGACAGTAATAAATAAGGAATATTCCACTACAAAGAAATAACTTCCTTCTTTTCCTTAACATCAAGAATATGTGTGGTTAGAAGAGGAATGAAAGAAAAGAGAGGGAAATAAAGATTAAACACTGGAATAAATTATCCAGAGGAGTGTAGGACTGTCCCTTGTTGGGAGTGTTCAAGACTTGGCTGGACACGGACCTGGATGGCAAAGTGATGTCCTTCTGTTTAGTGTCTTCTGCAGCCCCAAAATTCTTTGCTCTGGGGCCACACAGAGGAATATTTTGCAGCTTTTCTCTCCTCCTCCCCCTGTTCACAGTCAAAAGTTGTTACAAGCCTCAGGGTAAAAGCAGTTCAGGTTGGTTGCATTAAAATGTTTAAGAAATTTTAAAAGGGCTCAGTTTTCTCCAAACAGACACCCTCAGGCTTCTGCTTGAGGAGTTGGAGGCAGGAATCCTGTTTCAAAGCTGCTCCAGCTGCACCACGGTTGTACCATCACAAAATGATTCTGTCTGTGCAGGGCTGGTGCCTGGGGTGGATTGGAGCAGCTGAGAACCCCCAGCCTTTGTGTCTGTTACATTTGGATCAGACAAACTAAAAAGAATTTTTTGGGGAGGTTTATGTGTGAGGCTGCCATGTCTGGCAACACAAGATTTGGTGTTAATCGAGATATTTTGCTTCCCCTGCTTTTGGTAGGAATAGAAATGCTGTTTTCAGTCTTGTTGGAGTTGAAATCCCCTTGTTGGTTATTTCCCCCCCAACAAATGACATGGGTAATCAGTGCTGTGCCTTTGAATTACTCTGGAATTAAGTTTCAAGTGGAACAGCATGGGAGCCATTTCATTATCTCGGAATTTATTCCAGAATTAGGAGACCACGTTTTCAAATTTCATTTTCTTGTGTAGCTCCTTGAGACAGCACTTGTGTGTGACAGGCTGAGATACAGCAGGAGCTGTTTTAATATATTAATTGGAGGCAGCAGGCATTGAAAGGTTCTGCATTTGGCCGTGAATACACAGATATTTGCATACCTCAACCAGAACAAATGGATGTCAGTGCTCAGCCCTGGACTTTCAAAGGAGCTCAGGAAGTTGTTTTTCTCTTTGAACATCCTAAGCTTCAGAGGAAATATCCCCTTTTTTTTTCTTTGCAGTGACTGTAGTTTCATAACCATCAAGAGGAAATATTGATGGTGTAGTAACTCAAGTTCAGTGACTCTGTCCTTCTCCAGCCCAGCTCTGTGCAGTTATCTCAAAGTTACTCCCAGTGTAGTTATCTTGAAGATCCTTCTCTGCAGTTGTGCCCTAAATTTGCCAATTATTAAGTCATATTTCTGAAATTCTGTCCTCTCTAAACAAATTATCAACATCTTATCTGCAATCTTGGCTGCTGTGACTTCATTCAGTGGCCCATCCTTTACCTCCTGAACTTCCTTCCAGTCCTCTCTGAAGCTGCTGAGGTCGTTGCTGTTGTCTCTGGCACTGACAGCCCCATCAATTTTGTATCCCTTCACTGGTCCCCTTTCTTCCTCCTGCAGAAAGATAAACCTTTATTTTTATTTCTGAAGGCTTTTTTTTCTCTCTGCTGTCAGCTCTTGTCACGTTGTCCTCATGCTGTTGGCTCCAAGAGCTTTAGTTTTCTCTCAGATTTCCAGATCTGCAGCACAGGCTCTTGCGTTCATTACCCCCTAATTCCAAGCACGAGACTTCCTGTTCTGCAGGGGCCAAAACTTGCTTCCAGAATTAGAAAAATGCAGTGGTTGAGGCTGACCAGGTTGATTCAGTGCCCACCTTTCCAGCTGAGGAATTACAGATTCCACTCTTCCTCTTCTCTGGTACACTCAGAGGACATACCAACCTCTGCCAAGGAAAACTAGGTAATCCTGCTCTTCTCTGTGAGGAGAAGAAAGTCCTGCTTTTTTCTACCTCCTCCCTCCTTCCTTTAGCACTGCAGAAAGCTGGACAATCAAACCACTCTCTTCAGTGAACTTGGATTATGTGAAGTTCAGTTTGATCTTCCTGTCACTAATTTTCTGCTGGCTTTGTTGCAGCACTTCTGTGCGGAATCCTTTATTCCTGAGGACTTTGCTGTTGTGTTATTAAAAGCCATTTATTCCAATCAGCCATCAGTTTTATCTGCTACTTGAGAATGATCCCAGCTCTTGTGACTGATACAGAGCTGGAAAACTTAATCCTTGCACGGAACTGAACCTTTTTCTGGGAGGTGAGAGCTGCTCTTTGTGACTCACTCCCTCTGGGCACAACACAAACCTCTCCATGAGGGACAATCCACCTCTTATTTTTACTGCTCACACTAAAGACACCTCTTGCTCTCTCCAGCACTTCTTGATAGCCTGGGGAACATATTTAGTTGATGTGTGCTGGCTTTGAACCAAATCCCAATTTTTTTAAAGCCCTTCCAAGGACAATCAGTTGTTTGCAGCAGCTGAGTAACATCTAAGAGAGCGAATCTGGCTTGTCCAAATAACCACCCAACTTTGGAAAACTAGCCTGACACAAAATGAGATGGAGTCATTGCAAGATAATTAACATCCCTTGAATATTTGACTGTGCAAAGGTGCATTTGATCCCATTCCTACAAAGACCTGAGCATATTATGGTAATCAGAGCCCTCGGAGATGCATTGTTGTTATGGGCAAACTTCTTTTGAATTCAGCATGGTAATAATTCGCTTCCTTTGATCAGAAGAAATGTCAATTATATTCATATTTGAGCTTGGAGATCACATAAACAAGCCCAGTCCTCTGACTAGTGCATGGTTAATACAAAAAAGTAATTAAAGTACTTCAATAGCATTTATCAAAAAGCATATGTAGAGACTGACAACAAAGTACAGAATCCTACCCAGCTTCTCATTATTCTCTGGGTTAATAAAAGATATTTTTACATCAGCTTGAGGGTCCTGCACATACTCAAAATACTTTCCTCCCTGGCATTGTCAGATATTCTTCCTTTTCTACCTTCTCTAAGAGGAGAAAAGCACCTTTGTAGAATTTAAGTAGTGGGAACATACCCAGTCAAATACCCAGGAATCTTTAGAGGGGCTCCATGTGATGATATCAGGGTGAATTATCTTCCTACTCAATAACTGGATTGTTGACCTTTACCTACTATAAAATTGAATATAAAATAGCAATTATGTGTCACTTATGTCCTGTAACTTCCCAAAAGAAGAGCCCAGCAGGAGGATGTAGGAATGTTCTTGGCCTGTGTGCAGAAGGTGGGAATTCTGTAACGTTGTTTTAGGGAAACTGAATTATGTGTCTCTAAAGTTTGTTCTTTCTTCAGCTACAAAAAAAACCCAGCCTAATTCAGGGCAAACAGTTTATATCTGTCCAGAGTGTTATGAAATCAGAATCAAGAGCTCATTGCAACCCCCTACTGAAGGATGGGAAGCAGATAGTTTGGGATTGTTTTTTGGCTGGAATCTTGATCCCCAGCTCCATTTGGCCAATGCTCTCAGGCTCATAGTGGGATTCTTGGGGCTGTCCTGTGCAGAGCCAGGAGCTGGACCTGGATGATCCTTGGTGGTCCCTCCCAACCCATGATATTCTGTGATTCCTTTAAATCAGTGTCCATGTCACAGTGGCTAAAATGGGCTTCTTGGCCACAGAAGCTGCTGCAGGAACAAGGGGGCAGGAAATGATGCTGAGTTGGTGCTAAATATGTGTAAATCAATCATAATGTAGTGACTAGGCTGTGTAAATTCCTAAGGAAAACCCTTCCTAAAAAGTAGTCATTTAAATACTGGTGGTTAACCACTTTTGGGACAAGTCTGCAATTCAGAAGATGGACAAACACTGATTAAAATCTCGTCTCGGATCAAAGCTGAATGGCAAGAAAACAGGGAAAATATTCACTCTTCTCCCCTGCAAAGCATCCAATGTTGTGTTCCAGGCCAGTGATGCACTTTGCTAAACAACTTCTCAAGGCACAGCCACATGTAGAGATTCTTTGAGATGCCTTATTAAGCATTAAATATTATTTATTTATGCAAGTACATGGACAGAACTGGTTAACTGGGCTCTGGTGGGAAGGATCCACGGGGAGAAAAGAGGACTCTGTTGTTATTCCAAAGCAATTGTTTCTGTGCTGTGCAACACAGGGTTTGCACAGAGCAAATATCTCAGAGCAGACACTGCTTTCTGTCACTGGCCAAAATTTTCATGGTCTGCTTCAACAGACAGGGTTGCAGAATAATAAACAAGATTTTTTTTTGTATGTGTGACTGCAGCAAATACTTGTTGACAGTAACTGCTGTATTTCTGTCAGAAGTCCTGCCAGCTTTAATTAACTCAGGTTTACTCTGAAACACGGGGAGTTTAGGAAGTTGCTTGCAAATCTATTTGCATTGTAATGCACAAATCAGAACATGGTTGTCCTCGTGTCTTACTGGCTGCAGAACCTCTCCAGAGGTGGGTTTGAACTCTGGCCATCTCTGCTCCATTTAGCTCCTGCTTTTCCAGCCCAGGTTTGGGGACCCTCACTGCTTTTGGACAGCTGGGGAGAGAGGGGGGTGGCTGCCAGGCTGCCTGTGCCTGTCACACTGAACAGCCAGCAAGTCCTCAGTGTTTCTTTTCACGTGTTTTTATATCATATTTGATAGTTTTTCCACTTCACCACCTGTCTGTGAGCACTTGGTGTTTGATTCAAGGACTGGGCTTGAAGCTCCTTGAGGCAGAAGTTGCTCTGCCCATGACTGTGCAGGGCTTAGAGCAGGGAGATGTATCCTGGGGGAGGGTGTTTTGGGTGTGTGAACTCTGCTGTAATCACACAAGAGTTGTGTAAACACACACTGCAGGTCCTCCATAAAGCTCCAGAAAAAATTCTCCCAGTATTTCACTATTTATCACTTCATCTGCAGACCTGGGAGGTCTGACTTTTCTCCAGGGATGCTGCTGCTGCCCCTCCTTCTGCTTAAACTTCTGCTCTCTTAAAATTTCAGCAGCTGGCTGAGAGTTAAGTTCTGGGTTAATGGAACAGAGCAAAGCACGCTGGCACTGACAGCAGCACTGGCCAAAATGACAGTTCCCACTCTGGCAGGGACAGAGATTGATGCTTTTGTGCTACAGATGAAAAAAGCTGTAGCAGTGCTGGAGAGAGAGAGAAGGGAAAACAGGGATAATGGAAATAGAGGATAAATAAGTGCTGCTACGAAGTTCATTAGTTGATTGTGTGAAATTGGTTTGGACATGATTTGCTTTTGTTTCAGGGGAAGGGAAAAGCAAAGTTCTTCACACCACTGCCACAAAAGGCATTGTGTGGTTTTTATTGTAGTAAAATGGGTTTCTAATGTTGATATATTTTAACTCATCCCTTCAGCTTTCAGTGCTGCATTCATTACTGAAAACTATAATTATTTTTACAAAAATTTTTTCGTAACAACAGGCCAGCCTCTAACAAAGCAACAAAAAAACCATCCTGTGCTGTCATCCCCCTTCCACTGGCACAGAGTGCTGTGTTTGCTTGTCCTCACATCATGGAAAAAAGGAGTTTTTTACCTTGTGCCCTTTTAATAAAGTCTTTATCCCTCTGCTGACCTGCTGGTGCCATCCTCACACCCCTGGGGAGAGCAGGGCTGCCCGGTGCAGTGGGAGGTGTGCTGGGAGGAGGGGAATTGTGGCTGGAATAGCTCTGGAAAGGTGACCTTCAGCCTCAGGTTTGGTGCAGAGCTCTCCTTCATTTCTTCCACTGCTCCAAGCTGACCTGGGTCAAGTGAACCACTTAACCAGTGGAGATCCTCACTGCTGAGAGCCCCTGCAGCCCCAGGACTCGTCCTGCTGTGGTGAGAAAAGCTCTCAGAACACGGTTCCTCTGTGTGGAGGGAAATAGAGACCTCAGTGATTTTAAAAACAAACATTTCTTGCCCAGGAAGACCAGAGATGGAATAGCAGAATAGCCACCTCCTCGTGCTCTTATTTGGAGTATAACTCAGGTCTCCTCTCCTGTCACGAATGTTTTGAGTTCCTGCCAGCTATCAAATACTAATATTATTTGGTATAATGGGGCCCTCTGTGCTCCTCTGAAGGACCAAGAGAACTGTAATCAGTGCCTGAGGGGTTTGAAAATTTCAAGTGTTTTTGCTCCATAGTTCTGCAAGGTTTCCTTTGACAGCAGCCCTGCCCCAGGGGAGCCTCCTCTCCTCTCCATGAGCAGGCACAGCAACTCCTCCTGACACTAATGGGGGCTGTGCCTGCCTGAGGACCCTGTCACAGATCCCATATAATGGAGCTCAGCATCAAGAATATGAAATGCAGTGGGGAAAAAATGATAAAATCATAAAAGGCCCGACTCTGATTTTGCCCAACATCTGTTTTTAGGTGATGAATAATCCCAGTTTCCCACAGATTCACTCTGTGCATTGTTTCTTGGGTTTCTTTCTCTTCCCTGTGCTCAGTCTGCTCGCTCTGAGCTCAAAGGCTGAGCGGGTCCTTCAGGTTCATCACCCAAACATGTACTGAGGGCAGGCTGCTGTCACCTCCAGAGCTTTGCTGTCCACTCCTGCTGGGGCCCCATCCATCAAGGGAACAGGTTGGAGCAAAACACAGGAGCTGTCTGAGCTGCCAACCCCAAATAAATCACGGCTCTGAACGGCACCAGCTTCTCAGTCCCGTTTTTTTCTGCCTCATCACTGTCTCAGAGCTTGCCATCCATTCCTGGGGCACTGGAAGAGCTTGGATTTAGTGCCAGGGAGGCTGGAAATGGTAGTGACTGCAGGATCTGGGAGGGAATGTCTTGTGTCACTCAGCCATGCCTGGGCTGGGTGATCTTGCAGGGTGTCACCAGGAATTGAGGGCTGGTTGATACTCAGCCACAGGCACTTGGAAAAAAATGGCAGTGTTGATTTTATTTATTTTTATTAACTTCTTCCGAGGTAGAAAACAGCCTCTACTTCATTGTATGTGATCCACACATGGATGCTGTCCTTCTTCCTGAATAAGGAATGCCAGTGCATTATACACACAGATGTATAATCAAGGAACACTTATTAATGTTTTTATGAAAAGTACTAAAACCATGAAAAAGCTGAAAAACAAGCCAACTTTGGCAACTCTTTTGCAGCTATCAGGCATCAGAAAGTCAATGGTACAAGACTTCTAGAAAGCAAAAGCAAGGAAGGAAGAAGAACCCTTCCCTTTCTTCTTTTTTTTTTTTTTTTTTTTTTTATTAGAAGGAACAGAAAAAAACCTCCCCTTATCTGGGTTTTGAAAATATGCTGTGTATGATGAACCATGACCAATCCCTCCTGAACAACATTAAGGAAAGGTACCAGTGCATTTCAGGTTTAATTTTTCTGGTTTGGAGAGTGTGTGGATCTTTCTTGAAGCTGTTTTGCTTCAAGGAACACTCAGTGACTCTGGACAGGATGGAATGAAATGATGAATAGTTGTGTAAATGTCCCAGATGGTGCTGCACAAACATGCAAACACTCCTGGATTGCCTGGATGGAGGATAAAAAGGAGCTCCTTGGAGCTGGAACTTGGGAAAGGCAGGATGTGGAAAGCCAAAGTTAATTGCTAATAATTTATTTTCAAAACCACTTTGAGTTTCTAGCCTTGACTTCTAGACATCTGACTTAGAAACAAACCTGCTTTGATCCTTTTTCATGTCTTTATTTGCTTTATAGGGGTTCATGTTGCTCGTTCAATTTTACACCACTAAAAGACAAATTCATGGTTAATAGGATCCCTTTAATTTCCTTCTTTTTTATTTTTCCTTTTTAATAGCACACCTTGGGACACCTCTTTGCCACAAAACCTTAATTTTAATCACGTTCTGACAGCAGCCTTTATATTATTCAAGCCATCTTGGTGGAATAAAAAATGGAGATTGAGATTTGCCTGTAATGGAGAGCCATTATGTGGAGGCTGTTGGAGATATAAACATGCCAGGCTTTCACTTCCCAGTTTCTAAAGCAAGACTTCCAGGTGTGTCAGGATTACACATGGAGTATTAGGAGCTTTAATATGTTTCTGCTGTCAAGATGGGAAGCCACAGTAATGTAGAGGCATTTGATGCAATGCACTGTTCCTAATAGAGGTCGTTATAATGCGTGTTTTGAAAGTGGTGTTATTGATGAGCTGCCTCTCCCCAGAACCCAGATTGCCTTTCCAGTGAGCTTTCTGCTCATAAGTTGTTTTCTCAGTGGGAAACAAATTGTTTTCACTGTGGGAAGTGTTGGTTGTTTACTAATAAGTTGTTTTCTCGGTGGGAATAGATTTTGGGATGTTAAGGCAGAAGATGGTGCTTTTCTTTGTGCTGGTGAAGGAAGTGCAATATGCTTCAAGTCCTTGAGTTATTGGGGCTTTTAAAACAAATTTATGATGTCCTGTGTCAATCTTGCACCTCATGTGCTTTTAAGAGGACACAGGGAACTGGGTCTTAGCAGCCACTCAGACCTGAGTGCTGGTCAAGCAGGTCGTGGTGGGGGAGGATGGATTTCACTTGGACTTGTGCTCACCTGCATTTTCTTCAGGGAAATAACCTACCTGTAGGTGACACATGTCCTTGAGCTAAATATGGCGTGTGTGTGTTGAATTCCCTCACAGCAACCCCCCCTGGCTTCATTAAAACCCCCACAAAACACCCTCCGTGTGCTGGTGGGAGCAGTGGGTGGACATTTAGTTCTGGAGGTGTTTGGACAGGACCAACACTGAAATATGTTCAGTGGAACAAGTGTTTCACAGCTAGGAAAAGGTAACTGAGGGGGAAAACACACAGAAATTAATTTACTTCCAACTTTTTTCTTCAAACTTTTTGTCAGTAGTTCAAAGTAACTCTTTGATGATGGATTTTTATGTAAGATAACAATATCATTCCAGAGTGCACAGAATCATCCCAGAATGGTTTGGGTTGGATGGGACCTTAAAATTCCTCCTGTTCCAACCCCCTGCCATGGGCTGGGACACCTTCCACTAGGCCAGGTTGCTCAGAGTTCCACCCAACATGGTCTTGAACACTTTCAGGTCTCGGGTTGGTCACCCAGGTTCCCCATGTTTGTCCCAAACCCACCACTGGAAATTTGAATTCCAATCTTACATTAATACTTTGGTGATTGAATTGTTTCGCACCCAAAAAACTAACTTGGGTGGTTTGAAACTTTCTCTAGATTGATGAACTAGTTAAACCAACAGGAGAGTGTGTTAAGGTTTGACTTCCTGCCATGCCCTGTTACCAAAAAATTAGTGATTGCAGCACATGATCTTCAGAGAGGGTGGACCAGAACAAGCTGAGGTTTGTTCCATCTCTGTGGTAAATACAGAGTGAAAGAAGAGCTTCAAGTTTTAGCAAAGCTAAGCCCAGAAAAATGCATCACTGGTGGCAGAGAATGGGTGACTGAGCTCCAGGAAGTCAGCCCAGGCTGATATACATAGAGAGTGGAGTGAGTGGAATAAAAGATCTCATTGAGGCAATCTGGAAACTTGTTCCTCTCCAATGGGTGGAGGGAATGGATGGCAGCAGTGATGAGGAAAAAAATAAAAGGAAAATATTGATATGAGTGATCTCAGTAAATTCATATAAGAGAGATGTGAGGAGGAGATCACGGGTTGGGAGTGAGCAGGACAAAGCCTAGAAATAAAGAAGGGGAGGTCATAGGTAATTCATGAGAACAAAAAGGATGTGGGGGTTAAAAAAATCAATTTAAGGAGTGATAATAGTAATCAGGGAGAATTTCTTCGTGGATGGGGTGGTCAGGCATTGGCAGGGGCTGCACAGGGAGTGGTGGAGTCCCCATCCCTGGAAGTGTCCAAGGAATGACTGGATGTGGCACTCAGTGCTCTGGGCTGGGGGACAAGCTGGAGGTTGGACCAGAGCTGGACTCAGTCTTGGAGATCTTTTCCAGCCTTAATGATTCTATGAATCTGTGATTCTATGCTCAGCAATAACACTGAATACTTATGGGAGATACAGGTATTGGTTTATTAGGGAAACCAGTTACTACTCTTATTTCACTAATTATTTCATTTATTTAAGAAAAACTTGGTCTTTTCCAACCTCAATGGTTCTGTGATATTAATAAAGTCAAAAAGACACAGAAATCCTAATTGTAGAAGCAACAGCTTTTAAACTTTCCTCTCTTCCTTTGTTGAATAAATCAAGCTTGAAGGAATAAACCCATAATCCAAGCAGCAAATCAGTGGAGAAAATAACTCACAGCTTTGCAGATTGTCACCAAGAGCACTTGGTGGTGGCAGCCACAGGTCAGGGAAGGCTGAATACATCAAACCTCAGACAGTGTCTGCAGGCACAGGAGTGTAGCACCTAAAAACAGAAATGCCATGCAGGTCATGCTGGCACTCACCACTTTGGGGTTATAAATCATGGCTTTAGTCAAAAGGTGACAGACAACAGCAAATGAAATCCTGCTATAGTTAGAAATTGAAGAATCTAATTTCAGCTCTTATTAAAAAGTTGAAATCTCTAGTTCTGGTGGGAAAAACCCCACACTTTTGAACAGTTTATGAATCATATGTTGGCCCTGTAAAGGGAATTTTGAGAGATAACAGTGCTGAGGAGGGGCTGTGAAGGAGCTGGAAGGAGGAATTCTGTGGCTGGGGGCAGTCTGGCTGGTCAGTTCTACACAATCCTGAAGCTGGATGCAGAAGGATCACATTGCAAGGCTTTTATTAAATTTGGGCAGACTAATCACCTCCAAGAAAGCAGATTTTTTTGCCTAACAGAACCTTATAAAATAATTCCCTTTAATGATGAACTAATGGTCATTACAGGAGCTGGAGAAAAGCAAACAAGAAGTTATGCCAGTGTTTCTCACAAACTCCAGCCACAACTTTGCCTTGTGCAGTTCTGTGCAGAATAAACCAGGATGAGCATCTGGATTCCTTGCCTTCCACTAATTCCCCCTATTCCTCCTTTCTCCTGGCCCAGGGGTGTGATCTTCCTGTCATCTTCATGTCCCACCTGACTGAGTGGAAACCAGACCTCTCCCTGTTTGTGTCTGTGAGCAAGAGCTGAGGGTCATTTCAAGCTGATGAGCAGGTCAACTCTTTCATAAAATTTAATTTCAAAAACATCCCCCCTCGCTCTGGGCATGAACTCCTTGCAGTTCTGTATTGGGCAGGATGATGTGCAGCATCCTGGAGACACTTTGGGCTTGGAGAGAAGGTGGGAAGTGATTGTTTTGATGTCACCTGGGGCAGCAGGTTGCTCTGATGTTCCTGCAAGGGATGCCCCAAATTTGGAGCCTTCTGGTTCCCTCAGGTTTGTCACTTAATATCTTACTAAAGAAACCACAGGATTTTATTCATACTGGTGTAAATCCAAGGTCATTCCCACTAAAGTTTGTGCCCTGGTGTAATTAATGGAGACTGCAGGCCTTGTCCAAGACCCTATTCCATCCAGAGAATGCGTTTTTCTTACTTGGACCGGGGTTGCATCATGTTATCTGAAACCAAAAAAATGAGGTTCTAACCCTATTTGGGGTGTTTTGGTAGTTGGAATGTGAATGTGATTCATCTGCAAATCCTGTATCCTCCCTTTTAGGAAAGAGCCACTATCTGGTGAAAATTCCTGCTAGTGGAGGGTTAATGCTCTTATTCTTGATAATCTGCTACTTGCTAAACAAAACTCATCCCCATGGGTTAGTTTGGAGAAAAGGAGTCTCAAGAGGGACCTTTTCCCTCTCTACAACTCCCACATGTCCTTTAAATCCTTCCAGGGATGCTGGGTAAGGAGGCATTTTAGAGGAAAAGAATATTTAAAAGCTCTGAGCAGGAATGCAGATTGTTGTTCTTAAGAGGAAGAAAAGTTCATGATCTTCGTGAGGCAAAGTGGAATTTTAACTTGGATAACTGTTTTCCAAATGGAGCCACAAAAAAAAAATGTCTTCTCTCAGCCACAAAAGAGACATTTTAGGTCACCTTTTGTTTTTGCAAACCTTGAGACAAACACACCTTAAGATAGAAAATGGTCCTGAGTGTTGTAGACTGGCTATGTGAAATATGTGCATTTAGAGAATACATTTCTAATAGATTAATATATGGGATTTATAGCTACTCAGTAGCTGAATTAAAATGGAATTGTATTTTATTTTTAAAAATAGACCTGCAGAAAAACTTACTGGGAGCTCAAAAAAGATTTAATCCTTTGAATTTCCTGTATAATGCCCCAGTTTCTCTGGACGTTGCTATCTTTAATAGAAACTTTAGAAACTTCTCCATTACCTTGAGATAAATTGTATGTATTGAAGTAAAAAGAATGTAAAAGCACAAAGTGGAATCTAAAAACAGGTAGATAACTCTTTTTGCTGACTTTTTAGATTACTCTTGGTGTGTTTCTACCAAGTTTTTATCAAGTGTAATCCCTTTTTTAGGTCTTTTTCCTGTAGTATAGTGCTGAAAATATATCTATTCCCATTCCAATTATCAGTTTAGCTGGAAATATATGAAAGGCACAGCAGTGAGGGGTGTTTGGTGAGGAGCACAACTGGGTTTTTGGAGGAGGAAGGTGCCTGCAGGGGAACTGCAAGAGTATTTCTGTATGGCCAGGCTGAGCTCCCTGAGCATGGGCACCCAGGACCTCATTCCAACCCCCTGGCAAAGAGCTTTCCAACTCTTCCAGCTCTATTTTACAGCAACTCAGTGTTTTGCTCTGGTTTCTTGATCTCCCATATTGGTCCTGCAGGCTCAGGGGGTTGTTCTCAGTTCTGGCCTGAAAGGGTGAGTGGGGGAGCTGCTTTCCAAGGATAAGAGGGGAAAAAAGGAAGGAAGGAAGGGAAGTGAGGAAGAGAGGAGGATAGGAAGGAAGGGAAGGAAGGAGAGTGTTTATCTGATATACAGGAATGTTCTATAATGGTGATTTCAGTATCCTTTTTTCTTCCAATGTTAATAACTTTTCCTTTACTACTTCTTTAAATGGATCACAATATTCCAGGTGATGCCTCCTCAAGGACACAGAGAGGGAATATCTTCATTTCTCATTCTATTTTACTCCTCCTTGTTTTGACATCAGTTTAGATTTGTCTGATAAAGACCTGCCACCACCTAAAGTTACCAAACTGGGGCAGGAGGGAGGAGTTCATGTTGGGATTTGTCTGTCAGTAGAAAGGAAAAAGGCTAAAAATGGGGATTTTGTGGCATTGGAGCAGAGGAACAGATGCATGGCTGCCAAGGTTTCAATTAGGTCAAGTCCAAGGGAAACCTAATTAACAAGAATTACAGCAGTTGAGACTGGTGGTGATGATGTATCAACAGAAATGATGATTTTTATATTAAAAAAGGTAATTATCTGTTACTGCAAACCAGTGGAGGAGACACATCAGAGCTGTCAGAGGGTATTTGGTGTATTTTACCATGGAAGTCATATTGTTAAATTGAATTATAATCATGTTATCAGCGATGGGGAGACTGAGGGCTCAGGAGGAGATCGCTCTAGAAACGAGGAGCAGGGTGTCACTTGAGATACTTTGGGCAGTGACTGCACAGGGAATGTGACAATTCCTATTTAGGAGCCTTCCAAAGAATTTATCAGGTTTTCTCGGGCCTTATTTTGTGGGTATAACTTGGAAAAATAATCCGAGTGGATTTTTTTCAAACAGATTATTTTAACTGCACCCTGACTCGTGGACAACCAGAAACTTGGAATTCAAGTGGTCTTAAACGGCCTCAGAAATTAATTAAGCAAAACTGAAATAAGGCAACGTTAATTCTGGATGTCTGAGAAGCCTGAGAGTCCTTAAGGCACTTTTAACTAATCCCCTTTCACTTCGTATTTGCAGTTAATTTGGATTATATCTCAGTGTCCCTCTGCTGACAAACCCTGATATCAAAACCCATGTTCAAATGTGCTTTTTGGGAGGGATAAAGCAGAATATTGTCGTGCATTTCAATACCACTTCAGAGCACTGAGGGGTTTGCTTTGCTTTCCCTATTTCTGGAGTTGTGACCAGGCAAAGAACTTGGTTGGTTTTTTTTTGGACACGTAATTTTCCTTTGATTGCTATCAAAGTATTTCTAATGAATTGTTTCTGAGGAGCTGATCTAGAAAAATTGTTTTTTTCCATGGAACAAACCTTACCTTTGGCAGGTGATACTCCAAATGTTATTTTACCTTTTGATTGTTTTGAGGAATTATTTCATTTCTTTATAAATAATCTCCTCTATGACAACAATTTCCTGGTGACTTTTTGAGCTTCCCACCTTTTTCCAGGTCAAGCCCATAGACAATTATTGTCGTTTGAAGGATGTAAATGGCAGTACAATTGCTCAGACAGCAATTAAGCAGCTATTTAGGCTTCTTGAAAGATACTTCTTTTTTTGTGTGTGTGTCATTCCACTTATCAATATATAAAATTACACCCTGGGCCTCTTGAGCAATATTCTGTATGAAAGCACATTAATGCAACCCTGACACCATGGGCTGATCCACCCTTCCCATCATGTCCCCATTCCTGTGGGACCCTTTTCCCACTTCAGGATCCCAACCCAAAGCTCTCCCAGCCCTTTCTGGTTCAGATTTTATCCTCAAAAACCCCAGAGCAGTATTTTTGTATTTTATTTTTTTTTTTAATGTGTGTGATAAAAGTTGTATTTGTTTGGATTATATTGAAAGAAAAGTATTTCATGGTGAACGTTCCAGACAAAAACAAATATTTCTACAAACAACTGTAGCACTGCCAAAACAAGGGAATTTGTACAAAATCCTGCCATCTGTAACTCCTTTTTTTGTTTGTTTGTTTTCTCTGAGGGAAATCATAATAAAAGATGAGACTGAAAATAGGTGCCGTGTCTGGGGGTGATGGATGTGTTACCAGAAATAGTTGGGGCTTCTGGGGGATTTTTGGATGTCACCAAGAAATCAATCTTGTGATAATTACTCTGAAGAAACTGGAACAACAGCTTTCTCCTTTATTTTTTTTTTTTGATCTATAAGTAATTTGAATGATAATATAATAATGGACATTATGAAAACTGTTCAGCCTCTGCCATAACTGGATAAGTTTTAAGAGTGAAACAGTGATTTAAGCTTAAAGTTGATGTGATCCCAACAGCTTTTCCCTGGGTGTGGGTTCTCCTGTGGCTCTGCCACCAGGAATGTAAGAAATTGCAGGTTTTTTGTAATAATTCAAGCACCAGCCTCGTCTCCCTGAGACAAAAATATTTTTGGTTGCTTTTGGAGAGACGTGGAGGGAGATTGACTTTTTTTCCTATATAAATAGATAAACTCTCTCTCTAGATTTATAAAATATATATAAATATATATAAACTCTCTCTATAAACTCTACCCCATTTTACCAATAGAACTGCATCCTAAGGCCTCCAGTTCTCCTATAAATATTTTCTTAGTAAATGGTTTTAGGAGGATACTCTTTTTCTTTGTACTCTTGTGTATCTCATGGGGGGGGGGGTTATGCCAAAATAATTATTAAAGGATGAAGAAATTTTTCTTAGTGAAAAAAACCCCAAACAAATCAATAACCCCAGATCCCATTTAGAACCATATTCTCACTAACTTTAATTTTATTTTGAACTTAAATTCCCTCTTTGACTTCCCCTCTGTGGTCCTCTTAAAAGCTGGACTTGAAATCTTCTAAAATTTTGCATTAATGCTTTTTATCTGGCTTAATTATAATTAATCAAAATGGTAACTTTTAAGAGACTGGACAACAGAACACCAAACAGAATGGCATTGTTATTTTAAACACATTTTTCATTTCCTCTGTCTTGTTTTCAATTTTGATCAAGTCACCTTGAGGGGAAAAAAAAAGAAGCAATAAAGTCTAACCTGAATTTTCTAGGACTAAGAAAGGGTTTAAACTGCACATAAAAATTATCAATATTTACTATTAGAGGGAGGATAGTTTTGAACTCCAGGGAAGTTCTGCCACTAATAAAGTGGGAAGAAGTTGTTTTCCTGCTTAGCTTTGCTCTGGAGTGATGCTGAAAAGAAAGAAGAGGTGCCTTGTTAATATTCTGTAATTATTTTATAGTTTTTCAAGGGTCTGGAGGGGTTTTGGGTCATCAATGCCACGGGAATGATGGACAGTTATAAAAAAAATCTGGATAAGAATGGACTGGATGGAAACAAAATCATCTTGTAGATGTTTTGAACTCCTTTCCATGTTTTGAATTCCAGAGGTCCCTCCAGAAGATGCTCATTAAACATTTGGGGGCCTCCCAGGGTCAGCAGTCCCTGCTTTGACACCAAGGAAACTCTTAATCCATTTACCTGCCTTATGTACATACAGATTTTATGTGCATATAGATCCAAGTAGAGCAAAGGCTTCTGTATAAAGCTTAAAAATGACTTTTCTAACACCTTCATGGCTATTAAAATAAGAGTATTTGAGTCCAATCCTATCTATAGACAAGTTATTAATAGGTTCCAGCAAGAAAATGATTTGTCACTGGCAATTATTAAAAAACTTTCCTCTTAAATCCGAGCTCTAACCTTTTGCTTAAAACCAGAGAGGGGTGAATGATTATTTTAGGTTTCATCTGGGTCATTTTCAGGCATGAATAAAACATTTACCTTGCACAAATCCTTCATCTCCACGAAACCTTCATTGAAGGGTTGCAGAAATGACCAGCAAAGGTGAAAGATGTTCATGTAGATTTTCTTGGTGACAGAAAGGCTTTTTAGAAACAAGGGTAGAAAAGCAAAATGGGAGAAGAAATACAAGTGTAGGGGAACAAAATGGAGTGTTTGGCTCAAATGGTAAAAAATCAGTCAGGTTCTGAAGGCAAAATATGTTCTCTTGGATATTAAGAGTGTCCTCATGAGGGATTCCTGTTGTGTCCAACATCAGTCACGGATCAATCTTCTTGTTGGATTGAATGGCTCTGGGAGAAGGTGATTTAGAGTCTACACTGATTGTCACTGTATCACATGTGAGGGTGCAGAGAAATGGGTGAAGCTTTATTGTCCATACCTCACTTGAAAATTGGTATGACATTAAATCCCGTCCCTCAGTCATAAATCAGAGACAAAGATCCAGTGGCTTTATTTGTGGCTGTGTTTGTCCCACCTGCTTAGTTGGTGCTGCTTCAAATTCACCTGTGGGTGCTGGGAAAGGAAATCCCAAAAGCATCAGGATCATTAGGAGCTGATATGAGCAGTATTTTGGGGTTGCTGCTACAAATAGTTGTGAGTGGGCTCTGACTCGACAGAAATCACAGAGGAGTAGTTTTTACTTAAAAAATCTGAGGGTTATCTCTGGGCACTCAGTTTACTTGTTCTGCTGGGCATTTTGGGGGGGAATAAATCGGAAAGTTAATCTTATAATGTGACATAAAACCTCCATCCTTGTATTTAACCCAACAGTATTTATGTTATGAGTGATGTGTCCTGTTGGCTCAGATAAAAGTAGTGAGAATATACTTAAGGGGGGGTTGGTCTCTTTTCCCAGGCAACCATCAGCAAGACAAGAGGGCTGGGTCTTCAGCTGTGCCAGGGGAGGGGTAGGTTGGATATTAGGAAGAATTTCTTTGCAGAGAGGGTGCTCAGCCATTGGAATGGGCTGCCCAGGGAAGTGGGGGATTCTCCATCCCTGGAGGTGTTTAAGGACAGACTGGATGTGGCATCAGTGCCATGGGCTGGGAACCACAGCGGGGTTGGATCAAGGGTTGGACTTGATGATCTCAGAGGTCCCTTCCAACCCAGCTGATTCTATGATTCTACGATTATTTGGGAACCAGATTGCCAGAGGAGTGAACTCCATGGGAATGAGCTGAATTGGGAACCAGCTGTGGGCAGCAACCTCTGGTTTTGATTTTCCCTGTTTTTTTTAGCCATTCCTTTAGTAACTTCAGCACTTAAAACAACCTGTGGTGGCTGTTTGCTTTCAACAGGTGAATTTCTGTTTGTATTTGTGAATTTTCATACAAATATTTGTTCGTAGTGTTGACGGATGTCTGGGATATTGGGATCTGCTGGCCATCCTTAGGTATTCTGTGATGTGTTAGCATGGCTCAGCAGGCAAAATAAATCAGTTTTACGGTCACAATCCCAAATCTTAATTCAAGCCTCTCGTTCCAACGCCGTGTTTCCGACACTCCTTATGTCACCCGGTACATTTTGGGTAATTGCTGTGTGTTTATATCCAGGCATTGCTCGGGAAAACCCGGGAAGCCGGAGTCCGCAGCAGCCAATTAACACCACTTAGCAGCTGTTAAAAGGGATAATTGCCTGATGTTAACATCACCTAACGTTATTTTTGATGCTAATTATGCCCAATTTACTCCCCCTAAACTCTCCCGGCTCCAGATACGTTTCCAAACGCGCTAACAGCAATATTTGTATTCGTGCCGGCTGCCTCTGTGGAGGATTTTGCGACTGCACTGGTAAATCAGAGCTGAATATTCCTTGCTGGAGGATCATCTCTGAGTGCACGACAGGGATCCTTTCTGAATGCAGATGTGGTGGTGTCCCCTGTGGAGTTCACTGTAGGGCTGGAAAGGGAAAAGGAAACAATCCACAAAAAATTCCACATCTTCAATGTGGAATTCCAAATCTTTTGTTTAGGATATTTTCCTAAAAAAAAAACCCACGGTTGCAACAGAGTAATTCTCACCCTTTTTAATGAACTTTATCCTGCAAGCCCGTAGCCCTGTTCACTCAAACCTTTTTGACTTCACTGTGAGTTCACAACATGGAGAATTTATAAGATTACATCATTTTTTCTTTAAAATCCAGCCTCTTGATGATTTTTGTGAATTCCAAAAGGTGTTGTTCTAAAGAAACATTTGAGGTCTATTTGCTCCACGGCCTCCTGCTAACAGCAGTCTAAACTTTCCCAATTTATACAAATTCAGCTTCTCTGCAGCTTTATAAACTGAAGAAAGCAGCATAAATTACCCAGTTAGAAAAGGTCTTATTGAATGTTAACATTTTACATCCAGCACCAAATTGAAAGAATTGCCTGAAAGGCAAATGCCTGAAACAAATGATGGCCGTTGAAAAGAGAAATCATAGTTTCCAATAAAAATAGACCATTCCTTCAGAAGCTGGGGTGGATGAATGGCTGGGAAATGGGGATTTATGAGCTCTGGTAGATGACGATGATGAAAGATATCTGTGAAAATAATTGGTCTCATTTTGGGAAAATAAGGCAGTGCATTAAAACTGCTGCACACAATGATCACAGGAATACCAATTTGGCTGTTAAATTCCTCTGATTTTTCAGCATTCCCAAACCCAGTTTAAATTCCAGACAAGAGGGGATAATTCAGGTCATCTGGAGCATTTTATTTGCACATTCATGGGAAGATACTCATGGATGGGAGATTCCAAGTGCAGGCAGGGTGAGATCAGTAGTTAGGGTGGAGTATTTACAATGGATTTTGGGATGAAAACACATGGAAAAGGGAGTCTGCCCTCCCAAAAAAGTGCCTAACCAAAACCACAGCCTTTCAACAGCTCCATGGGCAGAATGAAGTGTGTTAATTGAGGCAGGAAAACAGCCCTGGAATCACTAGTTAGGCCACAGGGAAATAAAATGTTTTCCTTTGTACCTTTAGAGATGTAAAAACAACTCAGAGAGACGTGAATAAAATATTAGTGCTTTGTTTTTAGGGCAGAAATAGGTAAAAACTAAGTATTGCTTACTAATGTGGAAAATAGAAACTGGGGTGGAAATGCTTCCCTGGCACAAATGTATTTTCTGTAGGTTTGACAGAGACAGGAAAATACTTTTTATCTTTTCAATCATGCCATTGCAGGCTTAAATAAATCATCTAAATATGCAATTAGCCAGGTAGACAATTAATCAAAACATTGGGGGATGAATTGAGTATCATTATTTAATTGCATTAATAAGTTAGTGCCTCGACAATCTTTTATTGAAAAAAATATTTTTTTTTTCAATACCAGCTTCAGAATTGGTTTCAAAATGAGAAATGATCTGATACCTGGAGTTATTTCTGAAAATGTTGCTGGTTTTAAGTGTGGGAATGCTGAAGCCTTTTGGTGTTGCATCTCCTGCAGCAATAAAGGAATATAAACCTTACAGAACCAGACTCCCAGAACTTCTAGTACAGAAAAATGTACTTGGGAAAGTCTGAGTGAGAACACAGTAGATGGAGGCCAGAATGTTGCACAGTTTTCTACATATTTAATGTGATAAATTAATAAATTAATACAATAATTTAATACTTTAATAAAATATCTCAGAATAGACTCTATCCCCCTCCCCAACCAGGTCAGGAAGTCTCAGGGCCCAGGACTTTTCATCCTGGAAATGCAGAGGTGCAACCCTCCCTGACACTGATTTATGAATCTTTGTGCCTTTTTATTTTGACCAAACAAAAGGGCTTTTTTTTGCCCTTCCACTTTTCAAACCCTGCTGTGGTTGGACGAGTGATCTTTGTCATCCTTGGTGCCAGGGAGAAAATCCACTGTGGGTAAAAGGAATATTAAGTGAAGTGTGGCTTTGCTAGATATAATTTTAACAAGCACAACATCTCGCAGTTTGGTGGCTTCTGAAGATTCTTTGTCATCCTCTAAGCATCACTTTCAATATATGGCAGCATTTCATTTTGATATTCATATTTTCAGAGCCCAGTCTTAGTTTACACTTTCCCCTCTTCCCCTCCCCTTGCTGAAACTGAGCACTGGGAGGATTTCCCAGGGCCTTCTGTTTATGAAATGCAGTGCAAATCTGAATCTTTCATCAAAAATAAGATTGAGTTTTGCCTTATCCTTCTTTCCCCTCCTGCTGGTGGATTTTGCAGGTGAGCCTATTTCTTTCCCAGGTAAAACCAGTACAGAAATTGGAACATTTTTATTTTTAGAGGGAATCCAGATTAACTCCCCTGGACTGCCTTCTCATATCTGTAATGTAAAAAGTGAACTAGGGTGGAATTGAATTTTAGTTTTGCAGTAAACAGCACCATAAAATATATATGAAATGGAGAGGGGTAGAGTGCCTGCATGAAAATACTCATATGTGTGTGTAATGGTCTGAGTAATGTATATATAAATATACATAACTCCAACAAAATTTTCCCAAACTTGAACAAAAATCACTTCCAAGTAGATCTGTTGAGGGGCAATGTCTGCAGACCAAGAGGATTAACCAAAGGAAACTTTGGGATAGTGTTGTTGCAGTTGTATAATATCCTTAGAAATGGTGTTTTTGCAAATGACTCATGAGGGAATAAAAGTTTTTTAGGTAATGAGGCTTGTTATCCAAATGAAAATATCCCATAAGATCAGAATTTACTGTCCTGCTCATGGCAGCATCTGTTTTTCTTGTGTTACTTAATCAAAGGGTGACATCTCTGGCAGAAAACTGGAGGAGTTTGTTACCCAGCGAGAAAAACCCGACCTGAATTCAGCTCACATTCAAAAATGTAGTTGCTTGAAAGGCTCTGCTCTACTCCAAAGGCCCTCCTTGCTTCCCAAAATGCCAGTGGCAACTCCATTTGTCATGGAAGCAAATGGGCAGAGTGTTGAACTCGCTGACAGGAGCAGAGGGAAGGAACAGGATGATGGATGGGGGTTGGCCCTCAACTCAGTGAGCAACAAGGTTCTGCCACGTGCTCAGGGCTTGGAACAGCAGTGCCTCCAGCTCCTTGGAACCCCATTCCCAGAAAAAAACCTGCAGATATTCCATCCTGAGGCCATCAGCTGAGTTAACCAAAGGCAAAGCTTTCCTGTAAGGAAATAAGTTCCATGTGGCAAATGCTGATGTTGTGTCTTTTCCTTACCTGATTTTCTTTGGGCTAAAAGAGGGATGTTGTAGGCACTGTTTTCAGATCTGAGCTGACTGGTGTAACTTCTCAATATCTTCAGGCTGTGGAGTCCTATTCCCTCCCTGACAGGGGGGGAAGTCACCTGATGGATACAGGGACACTTTTCAATCTCTCACTTAAGAATCTGGGTATACAAGCAAATATAACATCCCAAAGTCATTTAATAAGGTCACAAGAACAAGTTATGTGGCAGCAAGATTTTTTTCCAACGCAAAAAGATGTTTAAAGCAAATATTGACTGGAATTTTCATAGGATCATAGAATAGGTTGAGCTGGCAGGGACCCATCAGGACCATGGAGTCCAACTCCTGGCCCTGCACAGGACACCCCAAGAGTGACACCTTATGCCTGGAGCATTGTCCAAACCCATCTTAATGTGTTTAAACCAGCCCCCAATGTTTTAATTTGGGCTTTTCCCCTCCAAATATGTTGGAGGGAGGGTTGGCACTGCAGAAGAATGTGGGGGAACACTGTTTCCTCAGGCTCTTTTCCAAAGCTGCACTTCCCACCATTGGTAAGAACATAGTTCCTTGTAGAACTAGCTGGGAAATAAACTGGTTTTTGTTTGGCCTTGTCAAAATTACTTTGCCAAGCTGAGCTTAATGGTCCAACACCCACTGGAGCTGGGAAAAGGGCAGGAAGCAGTGTGGAGGGACCACCTGGCAGCTGAGTGTGCCTGTGAGCCCTGCTCTGCTTCAGCCCAGGCTGGAGCCAAAGAATCAAAAATTGTATTACTATTTAATATGAGCTCAGAGCAACCAAACTGTGATAAAACCTGGTATAACATATCTAAGCAGTGAGCTGCCTGAACTCTGGGCTGTAACAGCTCTCAGGAAAACATAAATCCAAGGTTACCAAGCACGGACTGACACGTGATGCTGCTCAGGACAGTTGCTGTGGTTTTCCAGCCTTGAAATTCCAAAGGATGGAGAGGAAAAGCCCAGTTCAATGCTATAAACTCCAGAGAGTTGTCCTTGTGTGTTCTGATGGCTGGCAGTACCATGTTTTGTTGGAATTGCTTAAAATAGGGGGAGCTGATGGAAGTGATTTCTTTGAGAGAACTCGAAATGCTGTAAAGCCACAGCACTTTGATTCTTTGCCAAAGAGCAGCTGCAAGTTATGAGTGTTATTGGTAAAAATAACAGGAGAAAATGGTGTTTTAGGTTGTGGCCTCATCTGTACCCTCATGTATCAAACAAGGTATTTTCCTTTGGGTAGAAAAACACTGGTTTCAATGGAGAAAACCTTCAAAAGCTGTGCCTGACACAGCCTTCATTAAATGCTGTCTGTGGACTGATAACCTGGGGGATGCAACCTGTATTTTATATTTCTGATAATACTAGAATATGAATATTAAACATACTCTATACTGTGCCCTTTGCCTTGACAGATGTCTTGCCCAGGATTAAATTAATTACTAAATGTCTTTCCCGTCTGACAGTTGGGAATTTTAGGCTTCAGAGGTAAATAAGGTTTGAAGCAATCCAGTAATAGGCTTACAAGGCTGAGAGGCAACAGAGCTGAAAAGTGAAAAATCAAGAGGCTGGGCCATTAATACCTCCTTGAAAAGTTAATCAGTTCATGACAACAGTCTGGAATCTAAATAGAGGGGGATTGTATTGGGTCCAAACTTTGCACCACACAGTGGGGTATGCAAGATTCATAAATTTATATGGGGTGTGTGAAATATCTGGGGTTAAAGGCCCTGGTAGTAAAGATGTGATGTGATCTGAGCTGTTCCTAACTCAGAGGAGGTGTTGGAGTAAGAGGTGTAGGTAAATAGGCATCTGGAATCATTTGGGTTGTCCAAAATAAGCTAGGCTGGTGTGTCTAACAGCACTTCCAGGATTCCTGCTGCCTCCTGGAGTGGGACCTTGCACCCTGTTGAAGTTAGGATGGAACCAGGCACCAGACAATGGAATAAACTCGTTCCTAAATCTCGTTTTTAGCTCTGGTACCGCCTGGGAACGAACTCGGCTTTTTAAGGGTTTCACTTCATGTTTTGCCACTTGTCTTGCGCTGCTTTTAACATCCTTCAGCTGATCAAAGCAGCTTTTGGAAGAGGTGAGAAGCTTCAGTGAAACAGATCTCTTGGTGTGTGGTAGCACAGTCTGTGTGCTGGTCCTGCTCAGTTCCCACTGAACAAATATGAGGAGGAATTTTGTCACTGACCTCAGGAGAAATTGGTTTGTGGGTTCTTTACCACAGATAGACCTTTCCCTGCCTTGCTTCTGAGTTCTTTGTACGGTTTCCTCTTCCTCAATATTTTTATCACTTCACTGATGTCTCCTTTTTTGTATTTTTCCATCATTTTCATGCATTCCCCATCCCCACCAAGGATTATATCCTTCTGGAAAGAAATTTCCCATCCTACACGTGATGTGCAATAAATACAATTTTTTGCTTGGACTGGAATTTGAAATGGGTCTGGATGTGATTTGACAACCCTTTTGTGT
Source organism: Manacus vitellinus (assembly GCF_001715985.3). NCBI lineage: Eukaryota > Metazoa > Chordata > Aves > Passeriformes > Pipridae > Manacus > Manacus vitellinus. The sequence continues at coordinate 2,499,945 of NW_021940571.1, forward strand.
TCAAAATTTTGACTTGAATGGGCAGATATTTCCTGGAAAACCTGAAGTGAATCATGTACCGTGGCAGGGACATTCTTTCCCTGTCCTACCCTTTTCCTGATGGGAGAAGTGGGACTGAACTGTAGCAGGTGGGACTTGTTTGCTGATCATGTGGTGACAGCTGGACATAAACTGAAACCTGTGTCTTGGTTCTTTGCCCAAACCTGAAAACCCCAATATTTGCCTTAAGAAAAGCAGATAGACAGATGTAAAACCTTTATAGGTGTCTTTAAAGTGTCAGGAAACTTTTACAAGTGTTTGATGAAAAAGTAGCAACCAGCTGTTGTAGTGATGCAGGTAAATCATGCAGATAAATGATAATTCCCCCATCCACAAATTAATAAGTGTTGTTTCCCCCTCCGTGTCAAACTTTGATTGGGTAGCTAAGACTTATAAATCAAAACTGGTTTATACTGTTGTCAATTATCATAATAGACCTTTGTCTTTTGCCTCTTCACAGATCAGTAGCAATTTATCATCCGTTTAATTGCATAGAAATATTCTGTTCGGTGTTGAGTTAACCAGGGAAGTGGATTTTTCCCTTTGATCCTGAGGATATGAGCTGCAGTGGGGAATTTCCACTGCCTTCTCCTGCCTCAAAGCCAGCCCCATCCCTAATGACTCAGTAGCTTTAAATGAGCACTGCTTAAACTAAAGAGAAATTAAGTCAGAAAGAGCATGTAAGGATGATTCACAATTCAAATTCAAAACTGCCAAGTCATTTTTTTAGTGATATCAAACCAAAATGCATTTGTGTCTTTTGGGGCTCGAAACACTTGCCTTGTGAATAATTCCCTCCTTACAGCTTTGCAATTTCCAGGGCAGGTTTCCCTGGAGGGAAAGCTCCCTGTTCTGGGGTTTTTCTAATTAAAGGTTACAAAATGCTCGTTAGAAAGTTCACAGCCAAGTGACAGAAGGGCAAGGAAGCAGCTTTTCTGGGAAGAAGAATAGGGAGTGAGAACTGGGTTGGGATTCTGTAGGGAAAAAGGAGGCCAGGTCTTGGTGATCTCAGTTTGAGATCATGTCTTGGAGCTGAAGGACCGAGGGAAGCAATGGCAGACCTTGGTGTCTGTAGAAATATCTGGATGTTTCCTCCCACTCCCAAGGGTGCTGAGTGAGCTCTGGGAGTGTTTCCTCCATGGCTACAAACCCCCATCTGCCCTGGAGTAGCCACTTCCCTTCTCCCAGCCTCCTCAGACGTATTTAGGGCAAGTATTTGGGGTTTTTTAGAGCTGTTTCTCCATATCTGAATTTATTGTATGTTCATGGATAAATTATGTTATGTCAATGCAACCATTCCTGAAAATCCTGCTACTGTCCTTTCCAAATGCTGCAGTTGGAATTCCTGTGATGTGTCCCTGCTACAGGGCGTGGATGTGTTCTGAGCTTCCTCTCTTCAGATAATATTTTATAGGTGCTTGAATTCTGGTAGTGTTTGCCATACTATGATTTTCCAAGGAAATCAAAGCCAACAGCAGCCTGTGTGGAAGCACAACTGCAACTGCTGGAAAAGTTCTCTCATTGAGCTGAAGCTGCAAGTGCAAAGAGTGGCCATCTGCCAACTCATAAACACAAGAGGGGTCAGATAAATGAAAACCCTCCCTGAAGTAGCAGAAGATGTGGAACTACAGCTGCAGGCAGATCTAGGGGGGAAACCAGGGAATCTGCAGGGAAGATGGACAGGAGCTGAGCACCTCCCACCACTGTGCTTTGCAGGTGTTGTGTGGTGGGAGTGGATTTCCTCCCATCAGGCTGATCTGCTGGAATTTTAAGACAGGAAAAGACTCCTTGGAGAATGAGAAAGCAGTCACAGATGTAAAGTGCTTTAATGTGAGCAAATTAAAGTCAGTCCAGTACAACATTAACCTGCCAGCACGGCCTAATTCTGTGGTTCATGTTACAGGAAATAGAAATGAGACAAATTTGTTTTTCTACCTGGGTGTAATATTCTTAATGGTCAGTTTATTCAGGAGCAGACAGGTAGGCAGGGTTTGCTTCTGCCTCTAGGTTAGCGTAGGACTGCAGCTTTGATTAACACCAAAAAGAGCTTTATTTGGATGATTAGAATGGGTTAGAATGAGCTGGGAAGGGAACAGAGTTGGGAAGGGGCTGGAGCAGCTGAGGGAGCTGAGGAGGCTCAGCCTGGAGAAAAGGAGACTCAGGGGGAACCTTCTGGCTCTGCAACTCCCTGACAGGAGGGGGGAACTGGAACAGGGACAGGAGGAGAGGGAATGGCCTCCAGCTGTGCCAGGGGAGGTCTAGGTTGGACATGAGGAGGAATTTCTTCACTGGAAGAGTGGTCAGGGTTGTAATGGGTTTCCCAGGGCAGTGGGGGAATCACCATCCCTGGAGGTGTTCATAAAACCAGTAGATGAGGCACTCCATGCTGTGATTTAGTGGGCAGGGTGTGGGATTTGGTCAAAGGTTGGACTTGGTGACCTTGGAGGTCTTTCCCAACTACAGTGGTTCTGTGATTCTGTGCTGCCTGGGGGTGAGGACCCTCCAGACAGACCATGGGCTTTGCTGCCTCATTACAATTCGCTCCAAGTTCTGTTCAAAGGGAATATTTACTTCAGGAAGAGACACTTCATCCTTTCCTTTCACAATGGTAGAAACCATGTGCATATCTGATGAAATATGAAAGGTCCTATATCTTATTCATGGCTGCTGAAAGTTCCTCAGCAGCAGCCTTCAAATCCACCCCTGCAAGTCCCCAACTCTACAATTTATGTGACAAGTAATGACATGCAAACATCTTTTGAAAGTTAAGTATTTGTGTTAATTATTAAAGAGAGACATTTGAAGTGACAGACTGAATGAATACTCTCCAGAAAGCCACCAGACTTCTGCTGATGAAAAAGAGACGTAGGGAAGCTCTGTGAAATATTTAACTAGAGAAGTTGGAATTTAGTTCCTATGTGCTGCCTCTTTAAATATATTGGACTCTGATGCCTGATGAAAGCTGATGTTATTTTTTTAAACCAAATTTGTGGCCTGTTGCAGAAGATTCCATCTGTAATAGCAGCCTGTCTGTGGATATTTCTTTCTGTTTCCTGTTTTTCCTGATGCTTTTCCCCTGCTGGAATGGACTGACTGGGTTCTGCTGACAGAGGATGTGTGGAAAAGAAATTAGTAGAAAATCAACATCCAGACACAAACCATGTTTGTGGTTTGGGTTTACTTCAGGTTTAGGGTGAAGCAGCTGCTTGTCACCCAATGCTTTGGGGACAGGAGGATTCTTGAGAGCCCTGTGTGCAAAGGGACTTTAAAGCTCATCCAGTGCAACCCCCTGCCATGGGCAGGGACACCTTCCACTAGCCCAGGTTGCTCCAAGCCCTGTCCCATCCAATTTTCACTGTCCCCAGTATCAATCTCAATTATTCCACACCCACTGAGTTACTGAAATCCAAGCAAGAGGATTTGTCTTTCCTTCACTCAGAGAAAATCTTCCCTATGGCTTTTTTTGACACTGTAAAAATGCTTCTCAGTGCTGTGTTGGGTTTCAATAAGGAATGAAGCTCCAATTGTCTGTGAGTAGCTGATATATCAATTTAAATATATTTGGCCATTAATTAAGTCTCTTTCTTTTTTGCATGCAAATAGATTTCTCTCCAGGGAATTAATTACAGAACAAATCTCAAGCTAATCTATCTTTGCAGTCCAATATAACATTAAGCTATAAAAAAACCACTTTCAAAATGTAGCTTTTCGCTGTTTAATGAATTGCTATCAAATTTTTCTAAACAATTTAGATAATGCACTTAAACCCAAGAATCAGGCTAGAACTGACTCTTAAATACACCAGTGACATTGGTTGATATCACTGTGTGAACATTTGAAATAACCATCAATGGATTTGGTCTCATGGTTTTTTAAATGACATTCTGAAATTTGGATTTTATTTGGATTTTTTATAATTATTGAACATAACAGTAATTTTTTTATGGAAACAAGTGAAGCCACAAGATCACAAGTATTTTGGGGTTTTTTCTACCTTATCCATCTTTTAAAAAACTAAATTTCCCCATAATCCTCTTAATCAGACTGACTGAGATTATTTCTCCCAATGTGAGTATTCTTTCTCTTAGGAATATCTCATCTCCTGGAATGAAAGCCAATATGTTCTGCATCTTTGATCCTGCAAACCCTTATCCATGGACTTATATTTAGTAATGTCAGTAACAGTCACTCCTGTTGAGATTTCACCACGGTGACTCATCCAACTTCCTTTAAAGACATGGAAAACTGTTTGGGTGTCCCAGATTGATACCAAAACCTCCTCATTTTTGGCAACAACGTCATTTATGCTTTGGAAAAAAAAAATTAATTAAAGCAAGTGTGTATTTTTTAATTTATGTCAAAATACAATGGTGTTATCTAACAGCGATTAAAACTATTGACCTGAAGAACTCAGTGGTGCCATTCCCATGTTCTCCTCCTCACAAATCCAAAGGACAGGGGTAGTGTTGGAGTTCTTTTTCTGGAGAAGTGACAGAATATAGCACTGAGTGTAAATACAGTCTCTTTAATATTTTGGATGTACCCAAGTTCATCTGAAAATCTCCATTTTTTCCCCCCGTTTGATTTATTTTTGCTCTGAGCATTGACCTTTGGGCAACTTGATTAAGTGGAATCACTTTCCATTTGATCCTGCTCTTTAACAGCTTTTTGTTTCCCCTGCCTTTTCCTCCCCAGGAAAGGTTAAGCAGAGGTGACCTCAATCACATTTTCCTTATTCTCCACTTCACTGTCTTCTGGCATCTCTCTCCTCCAAGGGAGAATTTATCATTGCTCATCTCATTTAGTTCGTGTAATAACACAAAACCTGCTCTTACATTTTATTCTCTTTAACTTGCCAAACTCCAGTAAAGCCACGTCCTTGTTCATGATCATCATCCTGAAAAAATGGATGGGAAAAAAAAAGG